>NW_020185338.1:369525-424691 GCF_003031525.2 Neophocaena asiaeorientalis asiaeorientalis | reverse complement strand
GGGGGGGGGGAGGCAGGGAGACCGTGTCCTCAAGGAAACAAGATCTGTTGTTTCATTCCTCCCCACCTAAAGGCTTTCAGTTTCGAACTGCCTGAGGCTTTAGAGCAGATTATGAAACTGCATAGAAAATAAAATCAGGGATTCATACCAGCAGGTGTTCCGGTCGGTATTCCCAGGCTGCAGCCCCAGCTGGTCGTCCACTCTCCTAATAGGATCTGAGGGGATTAGCGTCCCACCCTTCTTGGGAGGATGCAGCTGAGAAACAGGCCCAAGTGCAAGGTTGTGGTGTGACGAATGGCCATTTTCTGGACCTTACTTGGTCATCAGGAGAGGTGTGTCCAGGCATGCGTGTAGATGGGGGTGGACCAGACAGTGAGGACCGTCCCGGGAGACAGCAAGTGGGTCTCCAAGGTGAGCTGCACTGGGTGTAAGTCATGCCCACTTTGTCCAAAGGTTCGATACTCTCTTCAAAAAGTTTACGACAAGCCCAACTCAAAACAGCAGTAGTGGTTCTGTGTGGAGACTGCTTATTAATGGCAGGCCCTGTACCAAGTGTCGTATGAACGTCACCTCATTTAATCCTCGCAATAATCCTGTGAGGTGGGCTCTGCCATTATCCTCATTTTACTGATAATGAAACTGTGGCTGTGAAGAGTGCCCTTGGGGTTCCCAGAAGCAGAGGATCTGGGAGGGGTCCCCAGGGGGCACCAGTGGGGGAAATAAGACAAGGAAGGGAGGGCAGCTAATAAAAGGTATGTGTTGGGCTTCCCTGGTGGCGCAGTGGTTGAGAGTCCACCTGCCGATGCAGGGCACGCGGGTCCGTGACCCAGTCCGGGAAGATCCCACATACTGAGGAGCGGCTGGGCCCGTGAACCATGGCCTCTGAGCCTGCGTGTCCGGAGCCTGTTGCTCTGCAACGGGAGAGGCCACAGCAGTGAGAGGCCCGCGGACCGCAAAAAAAAAAAAAAAAAAAAAAGGTATGTGTTGATGCATGTTACCCCTGGGGGCAGTGGAGCTGGCTTCTGCTGGGGCACTTTGGGAGCCAGGGTAGAGCACACATCTCAAGGTCATTCTGCCCAGAGGGCTGAGGGAGCTGATATTATCCACTGACTGCTGATAGCCATTGGTTCCAGGCAATGGGGGATGAGGATTCATGTTCCAGTACCACCTCTCTGCTCTCAGTATGAGAAGATCTGACTCTGGCCAGAAGCAGCCAGTGAGCAAAGTGATGCCAAGCTGGCTGTTGGAAGCAGGACTGGGGTCCACTAAAGAGAGTCGGCAGGGCCCCAGCAGCCTCTACCACTGGGAGTGAAGTCACCTGCCCAGGGTCACACAGCTAGTGAGTTACAGGGCTGAGATTTGATCCCAGTCTTGGCTAAGCCAAAGCACACCCCTCACAAGGGTGAAGGTTAGTAGCCGGAAAGAAAAAGAAGTAATGTTTTGAGGTCAGTCAATACCAGATGGGTTTGGGTATAAGACACATTTATAAAGATGGATAAAATCTGATCTTACCACTGTCCTCTCAGAGGGTCTGGTGGGGGCTTCATGCACGGATATGAATGGGAAGGCATGGGGAGGGGATGTCTCAGTGCTGGGTAAAAGGCAGGACAGCGAGTGACCTAGAGGAGGCGGGGAGCCTGTCCAGGTGGGCTGATCTGGGCAGACTTCCTGGAGGAGACAGATGCTGAGCTGGGCCATGCAGGATGGATGGGCAGGATTGGGATGGGGGAGCTGAGTGGGTGGATGGGTGATGGAACAGCACAGGCTGAGCCCCAGAAGTGGGCATGAGCTGGGCTGGGGCACACAGGGAGGGAAGAGAGCATGACCGCAGGGATTGGAGCCAACTGGAGTCGCTGGAGGGCAGCACTAAGATGCATTCATTGCCTTGCAATGCCAGCATCTGGCTCAGGCTTAGGTGCAGAGTATGTCTGGCTTTGGGTGTTCGTTAGAACAAGTGAATGAAGGATGGCAGGGAGGATGGGGCTGGTTCTGGGGAGCTGGCAAAGCCAGGCCAGTTGCTCAGGGCCTGCCTGCAGTGAGGGACGAAGGTCACGTGGCTGTGTTTACTTTCCAGGTGAGCACACATCACACAAGGCTTTAAGCCTTCATCCCAGGCTCCGTGGCTACAAGAGGCCCAGACACCTCTTCACCCCAAGTAGGTGGAGGTACCCAGGTCGCTATTTTATAACTCAGGGGCTGAGTATAGAAAACGGAAAGCTTCAGGCTGGGTCCTGAAGTGACACCCTTGTCCAGAGCCTTGAATCTAATCCCAGGAGTGAGACCACAGGCTACTGTTAAGACCGAAGGTGATGGGCTAAAAGAGGTCAGCCGGGCCCTTCCTGCTATTGACCCCTTACTCTCCCTCTGAGACCACAGGGACTGGGTCAGCCCCGAGGACAACAAAATTGGAAGAGATGCACCTTCTGTTCAATTCTCTGCCCTCACACCGCACTCCTCCCTGTGAGCTTCTGTATTTTCAAGCAGAAAACAAAGCCCTAAAGCTCACGCTCTGATAAAAGACTGACCAACTTTTACCCAAAGTTGTTCTTTGCATGATCTTATTGATCCTCACAGCGACTTCTGTCTGGTTTGTGTTATTAGTGTCCCCATTTCCAGATAAGGAAATGAAGGCACAGAGAAGTTAAGTCACTTGCCTGAAGTCACACAGCTAGTAAGAGCAGAGTCTGCATAGTATGATCTTCAGGAGATGCTGGGAAGGCCCTTTGCTGCATAATATCACTCTCGTGGAACTGTCTGAAATTCCACCAGTGCAATGGCTTCATCGTTTTTAAGATATAGACACTGGGTAGCCCCCAGGCTGTGAGAGTTTGGAGGGTCCTCAGAGATAACCTGGACCCACCCCTCATGGCACCAGTGAGAGACAGTGCTTCATCATGTCTGGGGCCAGTGGTCGGGAGACTGGAGATCCAGCCCCTTTGTCCCAAATATTTGTATGACCTTGACCATGTCCCACCCCCTCTACTACTCCCCATCTCCTGCAGCCTGCTTCTCTGATAAGGTTCTGGGAACATATTGGCCCATTTCTGATTCGCGTATATCCAGAGCAAGGCAATCAAAAGCCATCTTTATTCATCCTGCACCCAAATGGTGGGGTGTTTCTTCTTTTAGTTTTATTTTAGAAGTTTTTGATTTATAGAATAGTTGCAAGGACAGTACAGAGAGTTCCCTTATGTACTTCTCACCCAATTTCTCCCACTGTTAACATCTAACATGAGTATGGTACGTTTGTCACAATTAATGAACCAGTATTGATACATTAGTATTAACTAACGCCCATACTTTATTCAGATTTCCTTAGCTTTTACCTAATGTCTTTTTCTGTTCCAGGATCCCATCCAGGGCACCACATCACATATAGTCATAGGTCTCCTTAGGCTCCTCTTGGCTGCAAGTTTCTCAAACTTTCTTTGTTTCTGACGACCTTGATGGTTTTGAGGAGTACTGGTCAGGTGTTTTGTAGAATGTCCCTCACCTGGGATTTGTCAGATGGTTAGACTGGGGGTATGAGTTTTGGGGAGGAAGATCCCATAGGCAAAGCGCCATTCTCATCACATCATGACAGAGGTTCATACTGTCAACATGGTGTCACTGTTGATGTTGACCTTGATCAGCTGGCAGTTTCCGCTGTAAAGTTACTCCTTCTCCTCCCCCTTTCATACAGTTTGCTTTGGAAGGAAGACACTCTGCACAGCCCACACTCAGGGAGTGGGGATTTATGCTCCACCTACTTGAGGGCGGAGCATCTACATAAACTACTTGAAATTCTTACGCACAAGAGATTTGTCTCTTCTCCCCCATTTATTTATTTATTCGACCACTTACTAATATCGATGTAGACTCATAGGTACTTATTTTATGCTTTGAGTTATAATCCAATACTACCATAATTATTTTATGGCTCAAATTGTTCCAGATTTGGCCACCGGGAGCTCTTTCAGTGGGCTCCTGTGTCCCTTTGACATAACCCCATCATTGTGCGTGTGTTTTGATTATTTGTTTGTTCAGAGCACTTCCTTACTTTCTTACACTAAAAGGTGCTCCAGATTGTCTTGTATATTTCTTGCCTCAGTCCTAGGATCGGCCATTTCTCCAAGGAACCCTTGTTCCTTTTATTGGAGAATAATGTTAGAAACCAAGATCTGGCGCTATGTGTGTTCATTGCTACTGAAGTGTCATTGCTTCTAGGCCAAGAGGTGGTCTTTTAGTGAAAGAAACCTCTTGTAAGATTGCTTTTTGTAGTGAGGGGTTAGCTCAAGAGTTGCAAGGCTTCCCTGGTGGCACAGTGGTTGAGGGTCCGCCTGCCGATGCAGGGGACACGGCTTCGTACCCCGGTCCGGGAAGATCCCACATGCCATGGAGCGGCTGGGCCCGTGAGCCATGGCCACTGAGCCTACACGTCCGGAGCCTGTGCTCCGCAACGGGAGAGGCCACAACAGTGAGAGGCCCGCGTACCGCAAAAAAAAAAGAGTTGCGGTAGCCTGAGTTGCAATATGGACCAGCCCACATTCAAGGCATCTTCCCCTGCTGTGAGACCAAGGAATACCAGTTATGTCCAATATAGTTTGGCGAAAGCACCGGTGAGACCCCTTTCCTGCCCCTTCAGTATGCCAGGGCCAGGGAAGAAGGCATAGTCAGCAGGTCTGCCGTGTGCCAAGCACCGTCTCTCATCTTTCCACCAGCCCTGCAGAACAGGGGGCAGGCTCTCTATTTTATAAGTGAGGAAACCCACCTCTAACAGAGTCATATGGCCACTAAGTGATAGAGGGTGATTTGAGCCCACCAACTGACTGCTTTCAAAGACTTTTTTTTTTTAAAAAAAAACCACAGTGTGTCAGCCTCATCCCCAGAAATGCGGGTTTCTTTGGTTTAGAGCGGGGCTCGGCCACCAGCATGCTTTTAAAGCTCCTTGGGCGATTCTGATATGCAGCCAGGATTGAGAAACGCTGCTCCATGCCAGGCTACAGCCTCGTTATCAGTAATGGGAAAGGTGGGCCACACGTGTCCAGAGGGGGCTTCGGCCACTGGACCCCTGACCTCCAGAGGCACTTGTGGTGCCTGGGAAGAACCAGCCACTTCTGTTCCAGCCCTAAAGAGCGTGATTGGAAAATTTCCCCAAGCGACTGGAAAATAGTCCTAAAATAACAAAAGTAGAAAAGCAGACACAGCTCTGGATTGTCCGGGCCAAGAAGGAATAGTAAAAACAAAACCATTTAGAGTGTATTTAGCTTTGGGTTTTTATGTAATTATTTGAAGAGGAGGAGGGGAATGCAATGGCTGCATAATTCTCTCCCTAAGCATATTTCTGTCCCAGCTGTTACTGAAATCAGTTGGTCTTTCCAAACCCCCTCTGGCTGAAGGTGGATACGGAAGGGCTCCAACCCAGCCAGGGGCTCGAACCTCCTGGATTGCAGTAATTTACCTGTGAAACTAACCCTCATGTAAGCCTCTTGGGGGTTTGGGAAAGACCCCAGGACACTGTTGCTGGGAGAGAATCTTCTAGAAGGAAGGAGTCCTGGACCCTTTAGTCCCCCTACTTCGCTAGACTGGAAAAGCCAGCTCAGAGAGGGGAAGTGACTTGCCGAAGGGCACAGCAAGCCAGGGTCCGCACCAAGAGGGACACTGTGTCCTGCCTCACAGCCCAGGGACCTGACCATGAACCCACTGTTGTTTCAGGGGGTGGTGGTAGGGGAATCCTAGCTCTTCAAAGAAAACTGGACCCTCAGAGTGGGCATGTCGCCCGTCAGTTTGTACAATTGGGGAAAGATGATTCTTCTGCTTTTGGTGAGTTCCTAATCCAGTATGTTGGGGAAGCTGACAAAAGGGGAAAAAAATAAAGAGGGAACAGAAGGAGTGGGTGACTCAGATGTCAGCTCAACAAGGCACCAGACGACGCTTGTTCCCACAGAGGGGAGACGTTGAGTGAGGACACTGGGGCACAGCGAGCTTTGTGGGTGGCCCGGTTAATCAGGGAAGGCTTTCGGGAGCAGTGGCTCAGGGAGGGTCCCGGTGTGAGCTGGGAGCAGTAGTGTGAGCTGCTCCATTCCTAATAACCCCAGGCAGCCTGCAGGCAAGGGTCCCGGAGGTGGACAGAGAAGGTTCCGGTGCCTGGACTTGCCAGCTCACATTCCCTCACTGCTCACCTTGAGCTCATCCTTTCACTCGGGGCTGAGACCTGAAGTCTGGAGCCGCTAGTGAGGGTGTCTTTCCGTCTCCAGGGTGCCTGGTGCCCCACCATGTTGCCTTTCTGAATCATAGAGCCGTCCATGAACAGGAGGATGGAAACGCTTCCTCCGTACAGCAGGGGGCTCTGAGGCAGGTAGAGACACCATATATTGGGTGCTTATTATATGGCAGGGACTCTACCGAAGTCATGTGGGCAGTTCTTTCATTAATCCTTTGAGGCACTGGGCCTATGGTAGCTTCAGCCATAAGGCTACTGTTGTATATCTAATGAGAAATATGGAGGTTTGGGGTCTAGGGCTGGTTAAGCAGTTCAGTGATGTCTTCAAGACCCAGGTCCTTTCCACCTTTCTGTTCCTCCATCTTCAAGGTGAGCTTTTGTCCTCTGTTTGTCACCTCATGGTTACAGAATAGCAGCTGCAGCTCCAGCCATCTCACCCATTTAAAAGCAGGAGGTCATGGGCAAAAGGCTTTCTTCTCTTAGGCTCAGCCTTTTTGTCAGGGAACAGATGTTTTCCCAGATACTTTAGTGGCTACCCCTGACTGTGAGGGAGGCTGGGGAAGGGGGTGAGTGGCAGAGGGGAACAGAATAGCCATGATTGGCTTTGACCAAACAGGATTCATCTCCTGAGGCAGAATGCACTGCTCCCAGGCCAGAATTGTGGTCAGTTAGCAAGGAGAGGGAGGGGAACTGGTTCTCAGGGGGGCTGACTCTTAGCGACCATCACAGGCAGGAACTATCGTGATCCCATTTTGCAGAGGAAGAAGCAGCCCCAGAGCAGTCACACAGCTCAAGAGTAGCCAACTATGGACTGAACTCTGAGAGTCTGGCTCCAGAGATCGTGGGCTAAAGTCTTACACAGAAGGGGCCCAAGGCCCAATGCTCTGGACCTTCCCCTTTCCCTCCCTCTTTGCCAGTCCTCTTCCTACACTGTATTCTCATCTGTACAAGGGGTAAAATATTCTAAACGCCAGGGAGGGAGTTGCTGCAAGGTATCTAAAACCTCTAACCAGGTGCCTGGCATAAAACACATGCTCAGTTGGTGGGTTGGCTGGGTTGGAGGACATGTACTATAATGGTCACAACCCTGATCTGAAGGTCACTGGCCTTGCATTCTTGTCCTGGCTCTGCCACGAACAAATAATGGGACCTCAGGATGTCTTTTTGCATTTCTGGGTCTTGGTTTCTTTGGCTGTAGAGTGAGGAGCTGGACGTACCCGTGGCTTTCAAACTTCCCCACCAAGCTCTGGGGACCCCTCAACAGCACCTCATAGGAGGAAGAGAGGAGGGGGGTACCCAAAGGATGAGGTCCCACCTCCACATAACCCACAGCTGTAGCATTGCCTACTGTGGCATAACGAACCACTCCAAAATCCAGTGGCTTAAAACAGCCACTATTCAACTTTCTCAGGATTCTGTGGGTCAGCAGTTTGGACTGGGTTCTGCTGAGTGGTTCTTCTGCTGGTCTCTCCTGGGGTCAGTCAGGCAGCTGCAGTCATCTGGCCAGCTGGCCAGAGATGGCCTTGCTCCCCTGTCTGGCGGTTAGTACCAGCTGTGGGCTGGGCCTCATGACTCCAGCGGGCTCACTCAGCCTTCTTCACATGACAGCTGTGGTCCAACAGGGTGAGCATGGAAGCAGACATGCCTCTTAAGGCCTAGGCTTAACCCTCCACAGAGTCACTTCTGCTACATTCTTTTTTTTTTTTTAATATTTATTTATTTATTTGGTTGCACTGGGTCTTTTAGTTGCGGCAGACGGGCTCCTTAGTTGCGGCTCGAGGGCTCCTTAGTTGTGGCTCGAGGGCTCCTTAGCTGCGGCTCACTGACTCCTTAGTTGCGGCATGTGGGCTCCTTAGTTGTAGCATGTGAACTCTTAGTTGCAGCATGCATGTGGGATCTAGTTCCCTGACCAGGGCTCGAACCCAGGCCCCCTGCATTAGGAGCACGGAGTCTTAACCACTGCGCCACCAGCAAAGTCCCCGATGCATTCTTTTGGTTAAAGCAAATCCTAAGGCCACCCTTCCAGGTGCAGGGAAATAGACCCCACCTCTTGATGGGAGGAGCTGCAAAGAATTTGTGGCCATTTTAATCTACCGCATAGGTGAATAATCTTTCAGTCCGTTTTCCTATCTCTTTGTTTGGAAAAAAGATACATAATAATAATCGTATTAATAGTTATCATTTTTTGTCAAACAAGATTATGCAGATAAAAATCTTAGCATCTGGTTTAGTGCTCAGTAAATGGTAGCAGTCTATAATAATAATAAGTATCGAGTGCATGCTCTATGCCAGGCATTTATATATATGACCAGCAATTCTCATAGCAGCCCTGAAAGGTGGAGGTTATTATTCTCAGGCTCAGACGAGGAAATCGAGACCAGAGGAGTAAAAGTAACTTGCCTACAGACCCACAGCTGGTAAGGAGCAGAGCTGAGATTCGAGTCCCCCTGCAGCTCTAAAAAGTGGGCTGCAGGGGGTAGAAAGAGAAGTAAGAGGGGCTTGGAGAATTTGCACATGGACCCCCTCAAGGGTGCTGGAGAAGGAGCTCTGGGAGGCACACCCAGCCCGTTAGCCCCCTGGGTGCTCACCTGCAGCAACCATCACGGGCAACATCTCCTTAGAGGATAAGCAATGGACACCTGGTGAGGGTAGGGGTGTGATAGGGACACAGGCAGTTCACTCAGATGCCCTTCTCCTGGCACTGGCTTTGGCTGAACTCTGCTGGGTTTAAGCATGGGAGATGCACCTTAATCTAGAACGCTTTGTAGGAGTTACCGGTCTGCATACGTTCTTGCAGTGAGCTGCACAGCGACACTGTTTTTGAGGTGCTGTCTGTGGCTACTTCCTAGAAGGGACCCTGTGACTGGCTGAGGTGCTAAACCTCCCCACAGGGGAACGCGGAACAGACCATCTTATTCCGAAGGACAGTGGCCAAGGCAGACCACTGACCGGGGTTCTGCCCATAGCAGGCACCTGTCAGTGCCCCCTCCCCGACTGCCATCTGGGCGGGAGAGGTCAGAGGACTCCTCTAGCCTCTGTCCCTGCTCCTCCCCCACTAACTCAGCCCCCCAGACCCCCAACCCAGAACCTTATCTTGGCTTTTCAGATAAGAGCCCCAGGACTTGGCCACGGCAGAAGGAAGTGCTACAGGAGGCTCTGTGGCCATGCTGAAAGGGTGGGTGTTGGACGCTCAGAACTGGGAACCTGAGCCCAGACTGGGGACTTTCCACCCCCGTCTACACCCCTGGCCTGTAGTGAGTAGATAACACAGACTTGATGGCAAGAGATAAGTGAGATGTTCTTGGCGACACCTGGGTCTGTGTCTTGCTTCTGCACTTCCTGTTTGCGTGGCCTTGGGTTTATTTAACCTCCCTGTGCCCTGAGTCTTCATCCATCAGAAGGAATGGTAGTAGTGCCTGCTTCCTGGGGCCGTGGGGAGAGCTGGGTGATGCCGAGCGTGAGGTACTTGGCCCGGAGCGCAGACGTCAGCCGCTCTTTTCAGCTTCTGGCTCCTTACCCTCCGCTGACGCACACTCTCAAGGAAATCCCTTCTGAGTTTTTTTCACAACAAACACATGTGGTAGACTGATCCCCAGTTCTAGATGGAGCCCGAGACTGGGAGACTGAGGAATATCAACCAGCCATGGGGAAGGAGGGTGGAAGCAGATGGAGAATTAATCCTTAGTGAGCATCGGTGGAGACACGTGTATCCCACTGGGTGCTTTCCTATGCAACGTCTCATTTACCCTTCCGACACGGAGGCGTGGGGCTTTGGTTTCATTTCTTGTTTCTGCTGGGTGGTCGTGGGTGTTATCCCCACTTACAGGTCAGAACACTGAGGCTCGGAGAAGCCACGGAATTACCCAGGGCCACAAAGCTCACAGCTGGCTGCTCTGGGCCCTCCGGGAGCCCAAGAGGAAAGGCAGATTGTGAGAGACTGTGACTCTCCCCGCAGCTGGAGGAGTTCCTGTCCGAGAGCTCTTATCTCCTTTCTTTCTGTCTGTGGAACGGGAGGGTGGAGAACGGGGTCCATGTCTCAGCGGAGTGACTAAGTCCAGAAATAGTTACGTGCTGGGTGTGAAAGAGCCAATTAGACTGCAAGGCGGCATTGCTGGAGGTCCCAGTTGAGGCTGGCAACCGTGATTTGTCATTGCGGTCACCCTAGAGAGAGATCAGTGGGGGTCAAATAGTCTAGGAAGAAGTTGACAATCAGTGGAGTAGGCAGTCTATGTTGTCCTGCGGCCCTGGCCGTCCACTCGTCTCTCACTCGATCTCTCTGACAAAAAGTCCATCCTTATGATAGGTATCCTTATTGTCTTGTTTTATTCTCTTGTATTTTCTTTTGGAAAGAGAAATGGTTGGTGGCATTTGCCTTAATGGGTCATGACCCACAGTTTGAAAAACACTGCTTTCCTTCCTGTGCCATTCCTGACACTCAGGGTGGCGAGGGGCCCCTCTGCTACGTGCATGTGCTTCTGAACCAGTGACCTGGCTTGTGTCCCTCACACATGTGCCCTACAAAGATAGAAACCCCCAGTTTGTTTTCAGCTGAGGAGAGTGCCAGCCTCAGCTCCTTCCCGGTCAGGGTCAAGGATCCAACTCTGCTGTCTGCCTTCCCAGGGGCACCACCGGCTCCCGCTTGGGCCTCGCTCCCTGTGCCCGGCTCCCCAGAGTTCCAGCAGGGGGGACCCCGGCGGCAGCCGGGAGTTCCCTTATTCCACACTCACTCCCACGTATGTTCACTCACACACGTTCACACGCTTGCACACACTCACTATGCCCTGGGCAACAGTTCTCTGATACCAGTTGGATGTCCTACAATTCAGTTCAATTCTGACATGACTACCCGAAGCGAACACAGACCCCTAAGTTAAAGGGAAGGTCCCCAAAAGACTGCTCTCACTGCAGATGCCAGACACGCGTGGGGTCCCTAGGCTCCCTACACTCCTGTCTGACTTGGTCACAAACGTGACCCCTCTTTAGGTTTGATAATCTGCTAGGAAGACCCAGAAAACTCACTGAAAGCACCATGCTTATGGTGACAGTTTGAATATAAAGGATACAACTCAAGATCAGCTGAATGCGAGACACACGGGGGTGAGGTCCGGGCTGGGGAGGGGGACACAGAGCCCCAATACCCTCTCCCGATGGGAACCAGGCACGCACCCTCCCCACGTGTCAGTGTGTTCACCAGCCAGGAGATTCGGTCACCGCCCGGTGCTTGAACTCAGTCCGCAGTCCCTCTCCGCTTTCCAGAGGTCAGGGTGGGGCTTCGGGTTCCAACCCTCTAGAATTATGCGCCTGGCTTTCTGGGGCAGCCCCTCCTTTAAGGTCCCACTTGAGCCGACTGTTAGCATAGACTCAGGTATGGCCCAGAGGGGCTCTTTATGAATTACCTAAGACCTCCATCACTCAGGAAAATCCAAGGGTTTTTGAAACTCTGTGCCAGGAGCCAGAGACAAAGACCAGCTGTATTTTTTATAGCACCCATAGGCTTACTCTCTCTCTCACACACACACACACACACACACACTCATTCTCTCTCTCTCTCTCTCTCTCTCTCTCACACACACACACACACACACACTCATTCTCTCTCTCTCTCTCTCTCTCTCACACACACACACTCCCTCACACATGCTGGGTCCCATGGACCTGATGGGTAGGCGGCAGCTCGGCCTTGGATCTCTGAAGAGGAACCAAAGTGACCCCTTTTCTTGGAAAGACGCGTTCCTGGGGGCAGTCCGGGTCCAGGTGGACGCACCAGCTCAGTGACGCTGCTGCTCACAGCGGGCGAGGCTGTGCCGGGACTGCAGAGAAGCGTCTAGAGGAGAGCTGGCCTCCCGCTGGGTCCCCTAGGAGGGCCGTCCTTCCAGGTGGGGTACCAGCAACCCAGCCCAGCTCGCATTTCTGCCCCAGAAGCCTCTCTCCTGCCTTCCTCTATCCGCTGGGTTCTCAGGCTCTCTCCACCCTGCCCTGCACGAGGAGAGGGGCTGGCAAACTCATTTCTGACCACGGTTCAATGACTGATGGGTGCATTGTGTCCCTGCTCCCAAGAGGCACTCCCACGGCGAGCAGACGCTTAAGCCAAGAGACTGCCCTCTGTGGGCCGGCGCAGGGCAGCCGAGGGCTCCGGATCTAGATCCGAAGGGCCTGAGCTCAGATCCCAGCTCTGTCATCCTGGGCATTACCTGCCTCTCTGTACCTCAGTTTCCTCGTCTGTAAGATGGGGATAATAACTGCATCCCCTCTCATATGAGAGTTAAGTAAGATCATGGAATCTAATGAACTGGGGTTCAGGCTTGGGTAGAGGAGGGAAGCGGTATGTGTTAGCTGCTACTAGTCAATACCAGCAATATTATTCTAATGTTTTATTGACAATTATAATACTATATAGCAATAGCATCATAGTAATAGTAAATAACAATGGCGGGTAATTTGAGGCATCACCCAAGGGGTGGCAGGACAGTGTGCCTTGGTGGGGGAAGGGGAGAAGCGCCGTCTCTGTGCTTCTCCAGAGCCTGTCACGCTTGGGGCCACATCCTCTGGAGGCCCCAGTGGCCCTGCTCCCCAATCTTCTCTCAGCATCTTTGGCCAGACTTCCGGTCTTCCAAACTCTAGACCGGGCTCTTGGAGCCTGAGTGGGAACGGCTTAGACCCCTCGTGGGGACGAGGGTGGAGGGGAGGGGGGACACCATGACCAAGTCCTTTCTCAGGAAAGGAAGGAGTGACCCTTCCTGGGGGGAGGACCAACCCTCTTCCTCTTCCCCAGGGGGAGCTGTGCCCCAGGAGGTTGGGGAGATTCCAGAAGGTGTCTGTCATCACCTGGAAAAAGGGACGAGCCTGGGTGGGGCCAGTGGAGACTAAAAAGAACATTTTAAAACCACACAGTCTATGAAAGGAATCAGGGGTCCCCTCCCCCTGATGGCCACGGGGAGGGCACTGCCCCAGGGCTGCTGTGGGTGTAAGAGTGGAAAACTTCAGAGTCACAGTCCCCTTAACTGAGCAGAACCGTCGTTCAGAGCAGGAGAAGTGAAAGTGAGGCGTCTGTAAACACGCTGGCTCTGGTTTAGACTTTGGGTAGTGCTGGGTTACTAGAGCACAGATAGGTCCCTGGGGCTCAGAAGCATCGTTCTGTTTTTGTTTTTAATTTATTTTTGGCTGTGTTGGGTCTTCGTTGTTGCATGTTGGCTTTCTCTAGTTGCGGTGAGCGGGGGCTACTCTTTGTTGCAGTGCGCGGGCTTCTCCTTGCAGTGGCTTCTCTTGTTGCGGAACACAGGCTCTAGGCGCGTGGGTTTCAGTAGTCATGGCACGAGGGCTCAGTAGTTGTGACTCTCGGGCCCTAGAGTGCAGGCTCAGTAGTTGTGGCACACGGGCTTAGTTGCTCTGTGGCATGTGGGATCTTCCTGGACCAGGGCTCGAACCTGTGTCCCCTGCATTGGCAGGCTGGCGCGTGGGTTTCAGTAGTCATGGCACGAGGGCTCAGTAGTTGTGACTCTCGGGCCCTAGAGTGCAGGCTCAGTAGTTGTGGCACACGGGCTTAGTTGCTCTGTGGCATGTGGGATCTTCCTGGACCAGGGCTCGAACCTGTGTCCCCTGCATTGGCAGGCGGATTCTTAACCACTGCACCACCAGGGAAGTCCCAGAAGCATCGTTTTCGACCAGAGTAAACCCACAGGAGAAGAAAGGGCAAGTCCCTCCCTGGGCAGGATGTACAGAACAGAGAGCGGCTGCATGGCGTGGGGTCTGGAGCATGGACACCAGCATCCAGGGCTGAATCCCAGCTCTGCCCCTTTCAGCTGTGAGGCCTTGGCCAGGCAAAGCCTCCAGGGTATGTCCTAGGGGCCAAGCCCATATGGGTATTTCCTCAGTTGATCTTCACACCAGCCCGAAGAGCCAGGTCCTCTTAAGGTCAGAGAGCGCCTCAGTTTCTTCATCTGTGAAGTGGGGATAACAGCAAAACGCACGTCACAGGGTTATTGAGAGGATCAAGCAAGTGAATGTATGCAAGGTACTCATAACAGTTCCTGTCACAGAGAAAGCTGTGTATATTAGTTATTAGTTATTTTTGTTTCCATGGGGGAAAAATAGTGTGAATTGACTAATATCTATGATTGTTTCCAGCAGCCTCCCCCAGGGCATACATGCTGGGGTGTGAGTTGAAATTCAACCCGTCCATTTGAGCTTTTCCAAGCGTGACCCTGGATCACTGCCTGTACCAGATTAAGCTGATTCCAGACCCGCTCCCCTTCCCCAACTAACCAGCATCTCAAGGGGCGGACTCAGGAATCTGTACTGATTTAGTTGACAACCCCCCCCAATGGACAAATGAGAAGTTGAGACTCAAGGAGCCAGGGCACTTGGGCCACGTGACACATGGCTCTTGGGGCAGAACCCCTAGTTCTACCTCAAGATGCTAGACTCCCCCACCTTGCCTTTTTGTTTCTGGAACATTCCAGATGACTTCCATCTCACTCTTGTCCTTCTGAATAACCTCCCCCCCAAATCTTTGACTCATGGAGTTCCCCCTTCCTCCATTGCAGACGTTCCTGGTCCGCCGGGACAGCAGCTTGAAGCACCCGGTGCTCTGTGTGCACTTCCCTTCTCCGAACGAGAGCTCATCCGCGGTGCTGGAATACACCATTAAAGAAGAAAAATCAAGTGAGTACCATGTCCCCGTTCTGCCTGGAGCCACACAGCAGCGGCAGATGCTACACCCTGTAACCACAGACACTCCTCCCAGGCCAGAGGGTCTAAAATTAGAAGAAGGGGGAAAGCTTTCATCCGCTGAAGTTATTTGGCCCGGTTTGTTTTGAACTCGGTTTATCACTCAAAGTCAATGCGAGTTTCCACTCACCCATGTCACAGCTTGATGGCTGTGCTTCCTCAAGGCCTCTATGATGTTTCCTCTTGTAAGGTCATGGTGGAGAAAGGGAAGAAAAAGAGAGGACATGTCTGGGCCCCTGGGTCCTAGTGACAGCTCAGCACACACTCAAACCATGATCTTGGACAAGTCACTGAACCTCTCTGAGCCTCGGTTTGCTCATCTGTCAAATGGATATAATAGTCACTTCCTGTCTGTATCACAGGGCCTTTGTGAGGGTCAAATGGGCAAGCACTTTGAAAGACAAAAATCCTGTGTGCACCCAGGGCTGCCAGGAGCAGGCTTGAGCCTCCGTGGAAAAATGTTTGGGGACTCCCAAACAAGGGTGGGTTTGTACGCAATTGAAAGGGTTTGGGCTTCCGAAGCCCCTCCTCTCGTGGGCCAAGCCAGGTATTCAGATCCAAAAAGCTTGTTGAAAGAATCTGTAGACTATTCCAAGCACCGGCTTAGATCCTCTTACAGATTGATCCAGGGATGTCAGGAGCTTTTTACTCTTGGCTAGCAGCAGAGTGACAACATTTAAAGAAGGTAAAATATTTAAGTATTTTATAAATATTATAAGTATATGATAGAAATATATACTTTAATCATATATTTGCATAATTAAATGTTATATAAATATAATAAATATTTTAAAAATATTTATTAAATATTTTAGGGTGCTTGTTTCTCAAGAGACACTTGTGCCCGACACTGGGAAGATGCAAAGATGAAAAAGACAGAGCTCTGGCTTCAAGCCTCTCCCAGTGTAGTTGGAGGGTGGGGGGCAAGGTGGGTGGGAGAGACACAGACCTCAACACTTGCTGTGCAGTGTGACAGATGTAACTGCACAGGGACCTCTGGCCGAGGGGCACAGAGGATGCAGACCACGGTGGGAAGGATTCTGGGAGGGTGTCAAAGAGGAAGGAATACAGGCTGGCTCCGGAAGGGTGAGGATATTAGTTCAATTAAATGCTGCTTTTCTAGCTCCAGAGGTGGAGGAGAAAGCAAAAGCAGGGGCAGTTTCCGGTTCTTGCCATACACTGAATGGGCGAAACAGTTCCCTCATTCGTGTATTCAACAGTTGATTATTAAGTGTCTGCTCTGTGTCTCAGGAGCTGTTCTACCATTGGGGACACAGCAGGGAACAAAACACAGTCCCCGCCCCTAAACAAGTGTGGAGAGTCATGCTATGGAGAACACATAAGTGGGAAGATTAGCCAGCTGTTGCAATAACAACAAAAAATGTAATGGGTTAAACCCGGAAGGGGCTAGTTTCCCAATCATGTGCAAGATTCCTGGTCAGTGTGGAAGGCTCATTCAGGGACCCCATCTGGAGCACGCAGCCCCCAGTTTCTTGTGGTTGACTTCATGCCATAGGCTGGAAGGCGAAAGAGGAGGCTTGTGGGCGGGTCTTACCTCAATGCCTGAAAGTAGGTGTGTCACTTGTGCTCACAGTCCATTGGCCAGAACTTGCTCACATGGCCACACCCAACGGCAAGGGAGACTGGGAAATGTGGTCCAGACACCTGTCCAGGGAGACGCAGAGGGCCTGAATCTTGGTGAACTGCTTGGAGTCTGCTCTCTGGGTAAGGGGTAAGGAGTGTGTGGCGTTGTTAATTTATACAGCAACCCTTAATGACTCCTGCCTTACAGCATCCAGAGGGGAAGACAATGTAGGGATCTCAGAGAGGAAGGAGGGTGTTACAGTTTCCCCAGACCAAGCATATAGCGCCCTCTGATGACTGCAGAAGGGGTGAGGTTGTTTGGGGCACCGGGGGCTGCACAGTCCCTGGGTGTGCTTTTGATCTCCTGGGAGAAGAGACAGCCATCAGCCTGTCTGCTTATGGTCTTGTGCAGTCCTGCTACTTATTGAGAGTAACCAGGCTGTCGGGGACTTGGCTGCCCAGACACCAGGTATCTACAATCCTTTAGAAGTCCAGGAGCCAGTTGTGCTCTTGAATTTCAACACCAACATTAGGAAAGTAGCTGAAAGCAGGGGGTAGCATTGTGCTCTAGAAATGGAAGGAGGGAGCGTTGCTTCAAGGGCAGGCTGACCAGGGCGGCTTCTTGGAGGAAAAGGGAGTTGGGCTGGACTGACGGAATGTCTGGAAGTTCTGCTTTCCTCCTTTGTCCCTGTGCTTCTTTCTCCGCCTCCCTGCCGCATCTCCAGGGTAATCTCTTCTAGGTCTTGCCCAATCCAGCGACAACCTGGCTGCCCCAGGCTTTTGGAACTTGGTCAGGAAGCATGCACAAGCTCTATCTACCCCATGCAACCAGGATGTCATGTCTGGCTATGTGTCTCATTTCTGATTAGGAGCCCAAGGAATAAACCAAGGTGTTCAGGATGGAGGAAGCTTCCTTCCCTGGTTTCCTGTCTTCCTCCCATGTGGTAGAATCCCATTTTTCATTTTTAAACCTTTAAAAATTTATGCTTAGCTTAGCTGAAAAGAGCAAACCAAACATCCTTTGTGAAACATAACTGTTCTGAATCACAATTCGTGTCCATTCGCTGTGACCACACAGATGCCATAAGTTTGCATGTGTTTCATTTCGCTTTTTAAATTTTACTCCACTGCTCCCCAAACCTCAGACCCCTGAGATCTTCCCCCAGAGAAACCAGACAACAGCAAGAAATCAGCAGGTCGTGTGTTTCTTTGCCATGTTGCTTCGCTGCTTCAACCTTTGTCCTACCTTTCTGTTCGGTACCTGCCTCCTGAACGTGGTGTTTGAGCACGGACCATGGAAGCCACACAGCCTGTGTCGGATCCGAGCTCTGCCTTTTACCACCTGTGTGACCTTGGGCACCTTGCTTAACCTCTCCAGGCCTCTAAGATGGGGGTGATAATGGTGCCTGCCTCCCAGGGTGCTGGAAGGAGGAGTTAGTGTGTCTGAAGTGCTTAGGGTGGGTGGTACCCAGAGCACCACAGAGGGTTATAATTGTGTTGTGGTTCTTGCTGTTATAATTGAGCCTCCTGCAGGATTAAAGCAAAAGGAGGAGTGGAATAAGCCGACACACAGGGTTCCAAGGCTCTGGGTAAATCAGGGACTGCCTTCTAGTCCCTCATGGGAGGAAGGAGCCACCAACTTCCTCAGTGCTCCCGTGGCCATGGTGGCTGCAGTGGGGGGATGGCCTGAGGAGGAAGTGGGCAAGGGAAAGGCCCAGAGCCTGGAACCGGGACCTTTTGCTGGGGTTCCCCACACAGAGCTGAGGTGAAGGAAGGAGACAAGGGGATCCCCCGAAGTGGATGGTCAGCCTCATCTGTGACCCCACTCCGTTTGCTCTGAAAGGGAAAGACCCACGTGGACCACCTCTGTGCTTCTGCGTGCTTGGGTCATCCTCTAGCTCCTTGGGAAGCGTTTCTTGGCAAAACTCTGAACCAGTCAGCTCAGGCTAGTTATGCTGTGGTGACAAGCAGCCCTGCACTGCAGTGGGTTGTACACACACAGCACTGCACCCGCAGTAATGTGAGTGTGTTCCTCACTCACGTTACCTGTCAGCTGAAGCTCTTTACAAAAACATTTCACTCTGCAATCCGGGCTGAAAGAGCAGCACCCAGCTGGGGGCAGAGGGAAGGGAGAGAGATGGGAGCCGAAAGGGTTTACTCAGAGGTGGCAGGTGTCACTTCCCATCACATTTCATTGGCCAAGCAGGTCAGATGGCCAGGTCAGACTCAATGGGATGGAAAGTGTGATCCTCCCGCCAGCATGTGACTAGCAGGGAGGGGTAGCGACTATTTTGAACAACTGTTACCATCTACTGCATCCCCGATCCCCTTCTGTGCTGCACCAAGGTGACAAGAAGGCTTTGCGCCGTCTGGGTCACCACTTAGCTTCATCAGGGACCCTCAGAGGCCAGATGTGTGTCTGGCGGGTGGGGGCAGAGAACCGGCAGAAGAGACATTGGCTCAGGGGATATAGGAGACGAAGGAGCAGGACACGGGGTAGATGGAGGCTAGTCCCGCCTCCAGGCTCAGCCCTGCCCCTTTATGGCTGAAATTAGCCACCTGGCTGGGGCACACTAGCTGCTTTTTCATTAATCTGCACCCTTGAAGACGGTGGCAATGACACATTCCTGGGATGGCATTTTCCTGCTGGCCGCCAAATAACAGAAAACCAGTTGGCCCCATCTGTAGAAGAGGAGCTGTGAGACAGCGGCGGATGGTGTGGTCTGGCCCCTACAGGAAGTGACTGCCTGGTACTTGGCCTGAGCCACTTGGCCGAGTTTCGGGGGGCAGCCCCACTTCACTCCCGGCCTGTTCCCTATGCCGGACTGACCCCTGGCTTTAGAAAGGCTGTCCTGTCGAACTCAGTTAGGATTTCTTCTTGCCCTGAGCAAATCTCCCATTCTTAGGGCTGAGGTTTTAGGCCAAGTAGTTGAATCGGATAGATACACTTGCGCTTGGGAACGGAGCCCATCTCGTGGGCACACGCGGTGAATGTTGTGTTGATTGGTGTTGATGATTATCACCACTGGACTAGGGGGACCTTTTAAACCGAGGAGGGGAGAAATTCTAGATGAGTCCTCCTGGGCAGTGGAGATCTGTATGTACAGGAGGGCAGAGTGTCACCCAAATTGCCTTTGAGGTCCACACGGGAGATTTGCTTTCTGTGCTCTTGGGTTTGACCCTTTCACCAACTGACCCATTATCCTAGAAGGAGATTGAACCTGTATTTGGACCAAAATGTATGAAGTCCATAGAAAGGTAAGGAATGATTATTATTAAAGTCAGGGTTGGTGTGGAGAAGGCAAGCTCTTGATATTTTATCAGGGAGCCAGTACTGCCTCCTGAGTGAGTCTTGTACTCCTGTCAATGCAAACCTCTTTTGAGAGCATGAGCTTTGGAAAGGCTGACAGTTCTAGGTTTTTATTCTGTCCCTGTCACCTTCCGATGTCAGGCAAGTTACTTAACGTCTCTGTGCTTCGGTTTCCTCACTTGCAAAATGGGAACATCTGCAGCACAGCTTTCGGAGGATTGATGAGTGAACTCAGGTCGGGACGTGGGACAGCGTTGCCTGGCACAGAGGAAGCACTCAGCATCGTGCTGTTGTGACTGAGAATAGGAAATATATCCATGGTCTTCATTCCCTGGCACAGAGCTCCTAAGACCTTTGAAATGTCCCGAGTGACAAGAGCCATAACTGTGTCTCGAGATTCAAAACAAGCCCTTTCAACCACACCTGAGTTCATGTCCATGTGGTGACTTTTGGAAAGTGCCTAAGGATGGGGACTGGTTGCCAGGGAGACCAACCCTACGATTGGAGCGTTGGAACTTTCGGTTCCACCCCCAGCCTCTGGGAAGGGTTGAGTCAATCACTGATGGCCAATGAATTGATTGGTCATGTCTGTGTAATGAAGCCTCTGTAAAAAACCCAAAAGGACTGGATTCAGAGAGCTTCCTGTCGGTGAACACATGGAGACTGGGGAGACTGATGCGCTCCGAGAGCACGGAAGCTCTGCACCCCTTCCTGCTTACCTTGTCCTATGCATCCTTTCCATCTGGCTGTTCCTGAGTTGTAACCTTTTATATAAACCACTGATCTTGTGAGTAAATGGGTTTCCTGAGTTCTGTGACTCACTGTAGCAAATTAATTGAACCCAAGTGGTTGGAACCTCCAGTCTGTAGCCGATCGGTCACAAGCACAGGTGACAACCTGGACTTGTGATTAGTGTCAGAAGTGGGGGGCGGAGCCGGAGGGGGAGAGTCTCGTGGGACTGAGCCCTTAACCCGTGGGATCTGACGCTGTCTCCAGGTACATGGGGTCAGAATTGAGTTAAATTGTAGGACACCCAGCTGGTGTTGGAGAATTGCTTGGCGGTGTGGAAAAAACAGACATTGGGATTGCTGTCAGGATGGAGGTAGCTCTAACATCCTAGTGTTGTCTCCTGGACAGAATGAAGACGTTTGTGGGGAAAAGCTATCACAGTGTCTGAGTGTAGTAAGCACTCAGTAAATACGAGCAGTTATAATTAGCTGTGGAGGTTGAGTAGCAGGCGCTCAGACCTCAAAACCACCACTTCCTTCAGCACCTTGCTTCTGCAGGACTCCTCTGAGAAGTTAATTCATTCTGCTTATCTCGCATTGGTCATTACCCATGGAGGTTTTGGTTAAAAAAAAAAAAAAAAAACTAACCACAGTTTGTATCTTTCTGTTTTCAGTAATTCCCTTTTCAGCCTCCAAAATTGGGGTTGGTCCAGGAAAAACTTACATCACCAGCTAGTTTAACTCCAAGAACCTGATTGTAAAACTTTGGTGAATTTGTTTCTGTTTTTTTGAAAATAGATTTTGAATCATAGTGGTACATATATTTTTTAGCCTTCCTTTTTCACTAAAACATTTTATTACGAGCTTTCTCTGTGTTATTAAACATTTCAAAGACTTTATATCCAGTGAACTGCGTGCTGAATGACACTTACGAAGGCCTCTGTAAGACATGGCCCCTGACATTGGCCCAGTGGTGAGACAGACACACACGCACTTAACCAGAAATGCAAGTCAGACAGTCCTAAGTGCTAGAATGTAAGTGCGCACTTTGAGGGCACCAGGAGTTTGTCCTGCTCTGAGACAATGGAACACGGGCGGAGGTTTTGACAGAGGTGGGAGGAGGATCTAGGACACATGGCCTTGGAGCAAGAGAAGAGGGAAATGGGTTGAGGGGGGAGGGGATGTCTCATGCCAGCACCAGGCCCTAGTGAGTGTCCTCAGCCTGTGTGTACGGTGACTGCCACCTTCAGGGCCTTTGCAGGTTCAGAAAACGTGTCTAAGGGAAAACAGTCCAACTCAACTGTTGCAGAGAGCTGGGGGCCTCTGCACAGCTACCCCTCTTTTAAGGGTGACTACAGAGGGGTCAGGCACCTCCTGGGCTTCCTGTCACAGGAAGGCTCTGCGTGTGGATTATTCATATTTGTGTCTGGAGCTCCCACCTTCCTTTCCAGCTGTTTCTGCCTCCTTCTGCCACCCTCCATGAATAGCTGCTCTCTGGAAGTTCTCTAGCCGAAAACAGATTTATACTGACGTGTGAAAGACTAACACCCCCGTAAAGTACTGCTCCCGGCCATGAGGGTGCGTATCGCAGTAGAAATAAAGTTATTGTACTGATGTTACAGGGGTGGAGCGCCAGGCCTCAGCCAGCAAAGAGTGGGAGTTAGTTTGTCCTGGCTGTCCTGAAATAGCAGAGCAGGGGGCACCTGCTCTAGTTAAGGCGCATCTGGCCTCCAGCATCCTCCCCACGCCCACCACCCGCCCAGGCTGGCTGACTTCCCGAGGAGACTACTTAGGTTGACGGTGAAGTTTCACGATGCATCTCTTTTTTTTTTTTTGTGGTACGCGGGCCTCTCACTGCTGTGGCCTCTCCCGTTGCGGAGCACAGGCTCCGGACGCGCAGGCTCAGCGGTCATGGCTCACGGGCGCAGCTGCTCCGTGGCACGTGGGATCTTCCTGGACCGGGGCACGAACCCGTGTCCCCTGCATCAGCAGGCGGACTCTGAACCACTGCGCCACCAGGGAAGCCCTCATGATGCATCTCTTGCCTGATCTCGCCTGTTCGGGGCAGTCTCTCCTAGGTTATCTCCACGTGGAGGCCCCCCCCTTCCCAGAAGAGGAGTAATGGCTGCATCCCCATCTGGCACAACCTGCCCCCTTTCTCTTCTCCTCCTCTGCACTCACCGTGTCACCCCACCTCTGTGCTGTTCTCAGGGGCTCGAAGCCCACTCCTCTGGGCCTGTCAGGTCTTCTCATCTTCTTTGTTGTCCATTTCATATTTTCCTGTCTGATTTCCCTAGCTGGCTGAGAGGGTAGAGCTTGTATCTGATACAATATCCCTGGTCCCCATAGCCTAGCAGAGGGCAGGGCCACCGCTCAGCTGGTTAATCACACCTCACACTTGTGCAGAGAGACGGCCTGGTCTGGAAAGACTCAGAGAGTGGGCTTTGAACCCAATGGACCCAAACTGAAACCCACCCCTTTGCTTTCATCAGCTGTGAGGTCTTGGCAACACTGCTCAGTCCTCTACCTCACTAAGCCTTGGTTTTCTCAACCGTGAAATGGCTTCATAATTGTAACGATGACTGACTGGAACTGCATACAGTAGGCGCTCATAAAAAGTTAATTGCCTCTTCCCCTTCTCTGACTGCCCACCTTCCCCCTTGGCATAGGTCTTGGGGTCAGAAAACCTGGATTTGCATTTAGTTCTTCTGCTTAACTAGCTCTGGGAACTCAAGCAAGGTGTTTGACTCCTGGGCCTCACTTTCATCAACCACAAATAGGGTTAAAAATGCCTCCAAGGGACTTCCCTGGTGGTGCAGTGGTTGAGAGTCTGCCTGCCAATGCAGGGGACGCGGGTTCATGCCCCGGTCTGGGAAAATCCCACGTGCCACAGAGCGGCTGGGCCCTTGAGCCATGGCCGCTGAGCCTGCGCGTCCGGAGCTTGTGCTCCGCAACAGGAGAGGCCACAGCAGTGAGAAGCCCACGTACCACAAAAAAAAAAAAAAAAAAAAAAAAAGGTGCCTCCAAGGAAATTGTTATGTGGAATAGACAAGAAAACATATCTGTCAATTTGATTACTGTGTGTCTTGGAATGTTCCTCCTTGGGTTTATCCTGCCTGGGACCCTCTGCGCTTCCCGGCTTGGGTGGCAGGGAAGTTTTCAACTATAATCTCTTCAAATATTTTCTCGGGTCCTTTCTCTCTCTCTTCTCCTTCTGGGACCCCTTTAATGCGAATGTAGCTGCGTTTAATGTTGTCCCAGAGGTCTCTTAGGCTGTCTTCATTTCTTTTCATTCTTTTTTCTTTATTCTGTTCCGCAGCAGTGAATTCCACCATTCTGTCTTCCAGGTCACTTATCCATTCTTCTGCTTCAGTTATTCTGCTATTGATTCCTTGTAGTGTATTTTTCATTTCAGTTATTGTGTTGTTCATTTGTTTGTTCTTTAATTCTTCTAGGTCTTTGTTAAACATTTCTTGCATCTCTCTATCTTTGCCTCCATTGTTTTTCTGAGGTCCTGGATCATCTTCACTATCATTATTCTGAACTCTTTTTCTGGAAGGTTGCCTATCTCCACTTCATTCAGTTGTTTTTCTGGGGTTTTATCTTGTTCCTTCACCTGGTACATAGCCCTCTGCCTTTTCGTCTTGTCTATCTTTCTGTGGATGTGGTTTTTGTTCCACAGGCTGCAGGATTGTAGTTCTTGCTTCTGCTATCTGCCCTCTGGTGGATGAGGCTATCTAAGAGGCTTGTGCAAGCTTCCTGATGGGAGGGACTGGGTGGTGGGTAGAGCTGGGTGTTGCTCTGGTGGGCGGAGCTCAGTAAAACTTCAGTCGTCTTGTCCACTGATGGGTGGGCCTTGTTGGTTGTTTGGCCTGAGGCAACCCAGAACTGGAACCTATAGGCGCTTTGTTGGGGCTAATGGTGTACTCTGGGAGGGCTCACGCCAAGGAGTACTTCCCAGGACTGCTGCTGCCAGTGTCCTTGTCCCCACGATGAGCCACAGACACCCCCTGCCTCTGCAGAAGACCCTCCAACACTAGCAGGTAGGTCTGGTTCAGTCTCCTTTGGGGTCACGGCTCCTTTCTCCTGGGTCCTGGTGCGCACAAGACTTTGTGTGTGCCCTCCAAGAGTGGAGTGTCTGTTTCCCCCAGTCCCGTCAAAGTCCTGCAGTCGAATCCTGCTGCCCTTCAAAGTCCGATTCTCTAGGAATTCCTCCTCCCGTTGCCGGACCCCCAAGTTGGGAAGCCTGACATGGGGCTCAGAACCTTCACTCCAGTGGGTGGACGTCTGTGGTATAAGTGTTCTCCGGTTTGTGAGTCACCCACCCAGCGGTTATGGGATTTGATTTTATCGTGATTGCACACACACACCCCATCTCACTGCAGCTTCTCCTTTGTCTGTGCATGTGGGGTATCTTTTTTGGTGAGTCTCCAGTGTCTTCCTGTCAATGGTTGTTCAGTAGTTAGTTTTGATTCTGGTGCTCTCGCAAGGAGTGAGCGCACATCTTTCTACTCTGCCATCTTGAACCCAGTCTCAAGAAAACATATTCAAACATATCTGAAACCTGGCAGAGATGCAAGAGTGAGCTGAATACCACTGCATCCATTCATTCACATGTGTACATAGCTAGCATCTGTTGAGCCCTAAGCTCAGATAAGACCAAATTCTGCTCTTAAAAGGGTCACTTGGGTAGCTGAGTGGGTTGAGGCAAGAGTGGAAGAAACAAGGCAAAGTGCTTTCGCGAGTGCTTTGTAGTTCTCACGGCATTCCTGTGCAGAGTCTTGCTCTGGGAGGGGCGCCCCATGTTCAGGACTCCTAGGGAGATGTTCCTGGGGGACTCAGCTTTGGGGTTTTTCCCCAAAAGGGAAAGCTAACTGTCACCTCTGAGCACTTCTGAAGCACTTCCCAGATTTGCTCGGCTCTGGAAGCTCCCAGACAGCTTCACCACCAGGAACAGTGACAGCATCGTCGGTGTGAACGTGTGCAAAGCCGTGGCAGGTGTCAATAAATAGGGTTCTAATCTGGCTCCCTCAGTAACTTGCTGTGTGACCTTTAGCAAGTCACTCAATGTCTCTGGGCCTCCTGTGAAAAGGGACCCCTGACCTCACCAGGCAAGAGATGGATATAAAATGCCTTAGAAGGATGAAGCCCCACACAGAGAGAAGGCGCTGTTCTTGGTTTGCCTTGCCCCAGACCCCAAGCACTTGGATATAAAACCTCACCATAGTGGAGGAAAATACATGTTGTTCAGTGTCCCATGCAGCCCCGCTAGCCACTTGGGAAGCCACAGTATAATGCCTGTCCCACCAACTTCTCCTTCCTGCCCAAACTATTTAAGGAAGCAGTCAGAGGTGAGACCTTCTGGAAAGTTCTGTAGAAATGGACTGGTGACTTCGGTGTTTTTTGTGTGTCCGTCTCCCTGGATCTGTTGAGAAGCAGCGAATCGTTTGCTCTGCTTTTATTGGCAGTCCTGAGCCTGTTGCACACATGCTGTGTGCTTATTGCTGTCTCAGCCTTGGTTTTCACAGCGGAAACTTTCAGGGAACTTCCCGTCTTGGGGATGTTCCTTTCATGTAGTCATTGTTCCCAGTCCAAGGTTGCCCTGGGCAACCCCCAGGTGAGATCCAGTTCCTCATTTCTAGGCCCTACCCTTGAAATCTTAGAGCCTTTGGCCCCCAGTTATTGGGGAAACTCCCTGTGTACCGGGCCCTGTACCAGACTCGCTGTGTATCAGGCACAAGGTGGGCATTCATGGAAGCTGTTCCTCTTGTCTTCACCATGGCCCTAGGAAGCAGGTGCTAGACCCCTATTTTGCAGCTGAGGGAATTGTGCCCAAGGATGGAACAGGGATTGAACCCGGGCCGTCGACTCCACGTTCAGAGCTTCCTCTGGGCCAGGTTGTTTCTTGTCTCGCCTCTCGTGGTCCTCGTGCTCGTGATGCACCAAGTCAGGGAGTGATGGGGGCTGCCCCTTGGGAGATCGAGCAGAACATCACCAAGTATATGCAAGGACTTTGGAACCGCCCTCAGAGTCTGAGGCCTCAGCTGAGATTATACCCAAGAGCTTTATGTTTATTGCACAGAAGAGAAAGCTGGAGAGAAGGGCAGACAGAGGCTGGACGGCTTCAGTAAGGACAGCCATGGAGAAGACTCAGTGGGGCCACCTGAGTTCCGGGCCTCTTAGCAGTTCACCCTCTTGATGACCATCGCAGGTGGGTTTGTCTCTGAGCCGCGGTGTTGGTGGCGCACCAGAGCCCAATCATTCCAGCCCGTGAGACTGCTCTTCCCAGCTCTGCGCTTGAAATCAACATGGTGGGACTATTTACATCATGGAAATTGGCAAGTGCCATAAAATTGGGGCTTTCTTCCCTGGAGAGCCGGTTGTTAAACATTACCAGCACACCACTGCTCAGTTTCCTCGTCTATAAAATGGGGACAGTAGTGCCCACCTCATGGAACCATTGGGAGGGGATGTATGTGTGAGTATTTTGCAGACTAAAGCATGATGTGTGTGTGTGTAGATGTGATGTGTGTATTTATGTAGTTTGTTGTAATTCTTACACAAAAAGCTGTCTCTTTAAAAAGGGGTGGGGCTGTATCTTTGCAGAGACAGGAAATAAGTTGGAACCAGGGAGTGGTACAGCAGGTGTGGCATAGATTCCCCGGGGGAATCGGGAGTAATGTGAGACTATAAACCGATCCTGGGATAACATTTGAGATCGTGAGGTCCTCTGTAGTGGAAGCCTGAGGGGCTCGTTTTTACTGGCTTCAGGGTTCCAAGGACCAAAGTCCTGTCAGTCATTGAGAAGACGTGGTGGAGTCCACAGTTTTCTTTGTGGCAGTGGCAGTGGCTGTAGTTTTGAAAGAGCCGACACGTAGGCAGCCCTGGATGTAAAGGCTGCTTTGTCGCTTACTAGCTGGTTGAACCTGGGCAAGCTCCAGAGCCTTTTTGAGCTCGGTTTCCTCATCTGTGACATATGGGTTTGGGGAGACCCGTGGAGAGGGGCTTGTGGGTCTTGGCATCCCTGGACTGTATGTTGAATTTGTGTTGGTTCCACTCTCTCCTGGGGCTCCCTCAGAACTCCGTTTTCACAACACTGTCTTAGGATTCCAGGTGGACCCCTGGTCTGCAGAATGTGGCTCAGGGGTTGGTACAGGAAGCTCCCTCTGTGCAGCCCGACCTAGAATGTTCTCCCTGTGCCTCTTCCTCTACTGAGTTATGACGTGGAATATTTATTGAGAACTTTGCTGGGTACAATGAGAGATTCTAAGGAAGTGGGATGCTGAGAGCAACCATTCCCTGAGCCTTTTATATGAATTAACTCATTTAATCTGTATATCAGCTCTAGGATACAGACGCTATCATGAGGCAGATTAAAAATAGCTGTGCTTTTTTTGACACTCCTCCCATCAAGAGGTGGGGGGCTATGGCTCCTCTCCTTGAATCTGAGTCAGGCTGGGACTGCTTTGGGCAATAGAATAAGGCCAAAGTGACACTATGGCAGTTCCATGTGCAGCTTTTTAGAGAACTGGCAGCTTCTGCTTGGACTGGGAGCCCTGAGTTGCCATGTAAGAAGTGTGATGACTCTGAGGCCACCATACTGGAGAGGCCCAGAGATATATGGACAGGGAGAGAGGCCCAAGGAGGCCTGCTGAGTCTAGCCTTCCAGCTGTGCCTGCCAAGGCACGGGCATGATTAAAGGCTTCCTGGACCCTCTGGACCCGACCAGTCCCCCGCTGAGTATCAGCAAGTGACCTAGTCAGTGCTAGGAGCAGCAGAAGAGTCTTCCAGCAGAGCCCTGCCCAAATTCCTGACCCAGGAAATCATGAGCTACAATAAGATGGTGGTTGCTTTATGCCACTAAATTCTGCAAGGAGTTTATTGCATAGCAGTAGATACCAGAACAAGTACTATCCTATTTTACAGATGAGGAAACTGAGGAAAAGAGAAGCTAAGTGGCTTGCTCATAGTCACACACTAGTAAGTGGCGGGGCCAGGATTTAAACCCCAGCAGCCTGGCTCCCCAGCACGTTCTTGGCACTGTGTCATACTACTTGCTCTTAACTTGAAAACATGGCTCTGCTCCCAGGGAAACTTCTATCTCCTTTGGGGTGCAAGGATCACACACACTACGTAATTAGAGAATCGCGTGAGACATTTCACTTATTCTTTTACTCGATTTAAGAACACTAGACCCTAGGGATACAGAGGTGATGATATTAAGAAAATGTTAGGATTTTACTGCCCTCAGAGGAAGGACCCCACCCCACCCCAACGCTGGAGGGTGAGTGAGACCCCAGGAGGCCACCTCTGGGGAGTGAGGACATGTGAGCTGTGTCTTGAAGGATGAATAGAACTGTCCTGTTTGGATGAGAGAGGAAGAACATGTGAAGTGGTGGGACGGGATGTGCAAGGACTTGGAGTTTCAGGATGTTGGGGTCCGTCCAAGGGACGTGGTGTCAGCTGGAATGTAAGGTGTGCGGAGGGAGGGACAGGCAGAGAATGGGACCACTGGCCAGAGCTGATCACAGTGGGGCGTGCACCCAGGTCTTGCCGCTCAGCCTTTATCTAAATGGCCACAGAGAATGGGGCCAGGCTGGGGGCGGTGGGGAGGAGATCTGATGCTCCTTTTAAACAGAAGTCCCATGCCACTGGGGGCAGCACGGAGGCTGGAATGCAGGGGAGACCTCCGGGGGCGAACACCAGCGGGGACTCGGCAACCGTTTAGGGGCAGCATGTGGGGCGTGGAGAGGAGGGGCCCCGGCCAGAGATATCCAGGAGGAAGACTGACAGCCCAGTTGGCAGAACTGGTTGAGGAGGGAAGAGGAGCCTATGTGTCGGGGACCTGTGGCAGCGTCACCCCAGATCCAGGGGAAGGGTGGTTGGAGGGGGTGACAGCAGGGAACACGGGGAGCCACCGTGCCAGCGAGAAAGAAACCCACCACCATCACCCCGGTGCCTGGAGCGGTGCCTGGCACATAGTAGGTGCTCAGTAAATATTTGATGAATGCAAATTGAATAAACCCCTGGGTCCAGGCCTCTGGACGGAGGGCAGAGCCTGGGGTAGAGATCTGAGAGTCTCCAGGGGTGAGATGCTAAGCCTGCATTGTCCCCCTGCGATGGTCATGTCCTGTGGGTTCAAGAGGCCCGTTTCCACCTCTGTGCTTAGAGATAAGTCCACTCTTCTTACTGGGCGGTAAAAGTGCCATGTGGTAGTTAAAGGGGAACTTGAATTAGATGACGGCCTGGAGAAACCTAAGACTCTGAATCTAATTGCCGGAGGACTTTGAGCCCTGACCCCTAGTGGGTCACGGGAACGTCCCTGTGCCCACAGAGATGCTTCTTGTGGCAGCAGCAGTCGTGTTCCTTTCCCTGTCCAGGGGCATTTATGGTGATTCAGGAGAGCTCCCAGCCCTATGCCTGCCGGGGATTTGGGGAATGGGGGCGGTTCTATAAATAACACCCCTTTCTTCCACTCCTGCCTTCAGAGCCAGTGAGGAAATAGAGGGTCAGAACATCAGCTTTCCTACTGATGGACTGATTTGAAGGAAGCAGTTGGACCTACAGCTGAATTCAAGTGCCCTAGCATCACGCCCCTCATGGAATTTGTTCCCTGAAACTGCAGGCCTCCCCCTGGCAAGGGCCAAGCCTGCCCCAGGGCGCTTACACCGGGGCAGGCGAGAAGAAAGCTGCCTCCTGAGGCCAGCTGGCTTGGTCTTTACCAGCAGGTGTTTCAGGAGCATCTCAAAGCAAGTGAAATGTCAGTTGACTTGAGACTGGTCCCTTGTTCTTGACTCCACACTCAGTGGCTCTGCGCTGCTGGGGAAGCAGACTGGAATGTGATTCCTGTGAGGCTGAGGTCATGGATTCTGAGTCGTAGCGGACACTCCGGTCTGGCATCCAGTTCCGTTCCAGCGCTGATGTCGGGCACCCACCACGTGCAGGCAGCTCTAGGTGTCGGCATCCACAGGGCCCCTGGGTCCCTGCCGGTTGTCCTAGGAGCACAAGCTGGTTCTCCCTCTGGTGCTGGGTTTCTGAAACTCAGTACTCGACATTTGAAGCTGGATCATTCTTTGCTGTGAGGGGCTGTCCTGTGAGCTATAGTATGTTTAGCAGCATCCCGGGCCTCTGCCCGCTAGACGTCTGTAGTACCAACCCCTCCCCATTCCCCCCAACAACCTAAGATGTGTCCGTGCACTGCCAAATGTGCCCCGGGGGGTAGATTTGCTCCTGGTCAAGCACAGCCGACGAGTTCGGCAACCATGAGCCACGTGAGACTACTGAACACTACAGATGCGGTGAGTCTGAACTGAGATGAGCTATAAGTGTAAAATACACACCAGATTTTGAACACTTCGTATGAAAAAAAGAACGTGATGTGTCTCAGTAATTTTTTTATATTTACGGTTTGTTGAAATGATACTATTTTGAATATGTTGCGTTAAATAGAATATATTATTAAGATGAATTTTACTGTTTACTTGTTTCTGTTTACTGACATGGCTATGAGCAAATTTTGAATCGCACACGTGACTCGAATCATATTTCTACTGGACAACAGGGTCCAGAGAGCCAGCAGCCCGGTGTGCTGGGTGAGGTCACGGGCTGCAGAGTCAGGCTCGCTGCAGGTCACATCCTGGTACCACTTCCCAGCTCTGTGACCTTTGGTGAGCCGCTTAACCTCTCTGGGTCTCACAGCTCTCGTAAGTGGCAGTCACGTTCTTCTAGACCGCAGATAAAAGTTCCGAAACTCTGAGGTGGGATGAACTTTATAAGCTCCTGAAGTTGAAGCTGGGTTGTTTTCTGGGTGGGGTAGTTTCTCGATGGGTCCTCCCGTGGCCCTCGGGGCTGTTCTTGCGATCAGGGTGATGCCCTGGGCCACCTCCCTTTCCGCCTGTCCTTTCTGCTCCCAGAGAGAGCCATGTTTGTTCATGATGGGTACAAGCAAAGATGCCTCCCCGCCCCTACAATCTGAGTAGAGGAGCTGGCTGATTGCTTTCTTAGCCTTGCAGCTCATTCCCTGTGGGTAATCCAAGCCCTGGGATGGCGGGCCTCTGCTCGGCATCTCTCCTCCACCCCTCCCTGTTCCTTCCCCCCAGACACCTCCCTGTTGCTTACTCTTTATTTATTCTTCCCCGCCATTTGGCAATTCGCACATCTGTCCAATGTCTCCCCTTCTATTTCGGCATCTGAACCTATAAATAGTTCCCAGGCAAAGTCCCATCTGCATTGTGACAATTCATTCTGTATTCCTTTTCCCAGACCGAAATCCTCATCTACACGGTTGCTGAATACGGAAGTGCACCATCCAATGAGAGGCATCTTTTATTACAGCTTGGACAGTGTCGTGGCAGTGGCTGCAGATGTGGCGGCCAATGTGGATTCAGAGATAATGCTTTCAATAATGGCAAGACCGGTTAAACACATGGGGTGATCCAGGCGAGGCCCTGGATCTGGGAAAGAAGAAAGGGCTGGCCCTTGCTTTCTGGGATCTTCATTCTGGGCCAGAGTCAGGCCTGTGAACACATCATGAGCATGTAGTCATGCTCTGCAGTGGAGCGTGTGTCCAGCCCTGGGGCCAGAGGGAAGGGAGCATAGTTCTGTGCAGGAGGCCCTCTCCGAGGGTAACACGGGGCCTGCCTGGTGACTGAGGAGGTGTGTGACCCATGGGAAGGCGTCTCTGTTAGCTGACAGGTGAAGGAGTCACACTGAGTGCATTTGGGTGTGAAGCACCGGGATGCCCTCCCTGTGCCCCACGCCACCTCTGCTGAACAGAAGGTGACTAGTGCTCCAGGCTCCCGGGCTGGTGGTACCTGCTCATGGCTGGCTGTGCCCTCAGGCCAGTTACTTCAACTCTCTGAGCCTCAGTTTCCTTGCTTACGAGGATAATGGAGTTGTCATGACGATTAGAAATACAGAGGCTAGAGCACAGTAGGCACTTGGTAAATGGTAGATGATGATTTTATTGTTGTTGTTAAAACTTTGAAAATGGTGACCCTCTGTCACTAATCAAGAGGCTCAGATCTGAGCAAAGCCCACACTGCGAAGTTGGAAGAAGCGGGCAGAACAACAGTCCAGGCTCAGAATCTAGATTCCAGAGAGCAACAGAATCAAACTGCAGAAAACACCCAGGCTAATCCTCTTTCACTGGGTGATGCTTCACCTTCTCTGGACTCAGTTTCCCCATCTGTGCAGTGAGGGAGTTTGAACCAGAGCTGGCTCTAAGGGCCCTTTCATTCTGACTTTCAATAGTTCCCCATCCACTGGGAGGCATAGTTGAGTGTGCTTGAGTCTAGTCGGGGCAAATGTGGGGTGTGGTAGAGAACTCAGTAAAAAGACATTGCTGCCTTTTACATCCTAAATTGTTAAGATGAAATCAAGGGGAGATTGCACCTTATGCCGAGACCAACCAGCATAGATGGCCATGACTCATACCCAGGGCTGCCATGGACAGTTGCCCAGCTTGTGCACTGCTCAAAACTTCCGGGTAGGATTAAATCCGGCTGACGTTCTGCTCGTCAGGTTGTGCAGTTTTGTGCAGGGCTGCAGCCACCTCTTTGCTCCCTTGCCAAACGCTGTAATGGGGCACTGGGAGCATTGGAAGTGGCCCCCTGCTTGGACCCCTGGCCATGGCTGCTAGGTCCTCCCCTGTTCCTTTCCCATTGGCCTCTAGTCAAAGGTACATAGGGCAAAGGCTTGCTGTGCCCCAACTCTGAACAGAAGGCCCTGCAGCAAGTCCTGCCCCCAGGGGCCCATGGCTGATGGGGGAGACTGAGGGCTAAGGAGGGATAATGTACACTGAGAGGCTTCAGGGCTGGTGGGGGTGTGCGGGATTTACAGAGGACAGGCTGGTAAATAGACAGGGAAGGGACTCCAGGGCCAGCCAGTGAAGCAGGGGCTAAGATGCCCACCCTGGACCAACAGTAAGAGCCAGGGACAGAGAAAGGGAACTGCTTTCAGCATATTTGCAGATCATCATCCTCTCCCAGATCCCTGAGCTCTAACTCGCCCCCACTGCCCTCCACTCCCCACCCCAGACCTTCCAGACCTCTGTGTCATCTTTGGCGGCGGGGCTGCTATTCCTCCCTCAGGGCCTGCCTGTGGGGTACCACTCAGCCTCTGCACAGCCAGCGGCAGGGCCCAGGAGGACCTCAGTTACTCGTATCCTCACTTGGCCGTTAGAGAAGTCAAGTCTCAGCGACTTGAAGGCTTTGGTCTCCAGGCTTGTGGGGGATGGAACCAGGAGCCCCTGCCCGGTCGGTACCGTCCGGCTTTGGGCTTTGCCTGGAACGGGAACAGGAGTTTGCCCCGCTCCGAGCTCCAGTCATTTTATGGCTGGGCAGCAAGTCAGCTCCAAGAGCACAGGAGATCTGCTGCCTGGCGCTGGCCTGTTTGTTCTCACTTCTCCTGGCAACTCTCCTGCTCGAGCCAGAGCTTCTGGAAGCCCTAGTCCAGCAGCACCCTTCCTTCTGGAGGGGGTAGAGCCATTCTCCCATTTCACAGGTGACCCAGCTGCACTGCAGCAGCATCTTGAAGTAAGTGGTACCAGAGCTGGGCCTGGAACCACGGGGTCCCCTGGACTCCAGAGAAATTGCCACTCTCCCCACTTCGACCCCTGGGAACGGGGCAAGTAGTTTTCATCTATCACAGAAAATTGGGCCTGATGATAGCAGCAAACAGTCCTTTTTCCTCCTCAGCCACAAACTGTCCAGGTGGTGGCTCCCTTGGCAACCATGGTGTTGCCGTGCAGCGGTGGGTCCCATGAGCCAGAAGGCACCTGTGACCTTCCAGGTTGGGAAGGAGCTGAGGGGGCATGGGAGGGACACCTGGAAGAATGGGCCTGGCCTCACCTGTCCGGCCCGCAGGTGACCCCCCCGTCCTGCTCCAGGTGTGAACCACTCCCCAGCCTCTGATCACATTGGCTTTCTATCCTCAGGCTCTGCACTCCTGGCCTTTTCTGTCAGGGACCCAGCTTGGTGACCTAGGGCCCCTTTTAGGAAGTGGGATCAGAATCCATTAGCATCTGTCTTCCAGCCCATTCAGGGTGATCCGTTTTAGAGGAGGTTGGCTCGACAGTGTCACATAAGGCTCTGGAGTGAGGCCACTTCCTGGGCCCAGACTTCCCCCAGCCAGATGTGACGGCCTTTTCTGAGAGGCCCGAGACCCGATCTCTTCTGCCAACACCAGCCCTTCCTGTGTCCCTCTGGGCACACTGTCCTTCCCGGGCAGTTCTCATCCATCCGGGAATGTGTCCATTCCATAAACGCACAGGCCTTGCTGAGTACAGGGTTTTTTCTTAGATAAAAATCAATGAACATCTCTCCCACCCTCACCCAACCAAATCTTCAATCATAAAAGAGGATGAGCGGGTTGTTTAGAATCTCTGCCCCTCAGGAAGGAGTTTTAGCTAGGTCCTGTGGCCAAAACCACCAGCCAGTTCCCTGTCGCCCTGCTCACCGTGAGGCTTCCTCTCGATTTCTAAATCCGTTTCCCCTTGTTTCTACAGATATGAGCACATAAATATTTGTCAATGGTTGAATACATAATGTCCTAGCTAAAGAGTAACTCTGACCCAGCCCTTCAAATGAGGGTCATACCTGGAGATTTATGTATAATTCCTGTTGTCAACCAAACTGTGTTTGAACAGAGATCTCAGGTTAACAAGGGCGTCTGCCAACAAGGAAGACGGTTTGCGTTTCTTGAGTAATCTGTACCTTTCACAATTTTAATAACTGTTGGCAAGGCATATTTTCATTCGCGTTTTTGTGTGACCATCTTTTCCTCATCAAAGCCCAGGGTCAGCTTAGGTGAACAGATGCTCATCCTTCACTTGTTAGTAAAGACAAATCAGACCCTAAAGAAGGCACATGCCAATAGCCGTTCTCTGCTTAAAATGAACGTGACGTAGAACGTCTCACTTGTCGATTTCACTCACCTCAGTCCCTAGGAATGTGTGGTAATTAAGCCAGGCTTGGCTAAACTTTACTTTTGGACCAACTATGAAGAAAATGTCTGCAGAGGGACTTAATAGTGCCAGTAAGATTGCACAGGGGACTTTGGTCTAGATAAGGATAATAACTGGTTAAAGACCCCTCATACATTAATTATAACAATAGATACTGCCAAATGCAAAGAAGAGTTGACTGTTCATTAAAGCAGGCTGGAAATATCCCTACTGAATCATTTATGCAGCTCCAGTCGAGTGCTTACTATTTCGCAAACTTGGACAGTATTCACTTTTTTCATTCTTTTTTTTTTTTTAATTTTTATTTATTTATTTGGTTGCGTTGGGTCTTAGTTGCGACAGGCAGGCTACTTAGTTGTGGCGGGCGGGCTCCTTAGTTGTGGCTCACTGGCTTCTTAGTTGCGGCATGTGAACTCTTAGTTGCAGGATGCATGTGGGATCTAGTTCCCAGACCAGGGATTGAACCTGGGCCCCCTGCGTTGGGAGCGCAGAGTCTTAACCACTGTGCCACCAGGGAAGTCCCATTTTTTCCATTCTTAACATAAAATTTGAAAGACCCTGTTCACAGATGAAAAGACAGCTATAGTTGGGAGAAAATATTTGCAAATCACACATCTGACAAAGGCTTTGTAACTATAACATAAAGAACTCTCAGGGCTTCCCTGGTGGCGCAGTGGTTGAGAATCTGCCTGCTCATGCAGGGGACACGGGTTCAAGCCCTCGTCTGGGAGGATCCCGCATGCCGTGGAGCAACTAGGCCCTAGAGCCACAACTACTGAGCCTCCGCGTCTGGAGCCTGTGCTCCGCAACAAGAGAGGCCGCGATAGTGAGAGGCCCGCGCACCGCGATGAAGAGTGGCCCCCGCTTGCCACAACTAGAGGAAGCCCTCGCACAGAAACGAAGACCCAACACAGCAAAAATAAGTTAATTAATTAATAAACTCCTACCCCCAACATTGTCTTAAAAAAAAAGAAATCTCAAAATTAAAAGCAAGCAACCCAAATAAAAATGAGCAAAGGATCTGAATAGACATTTTTCCAAAGTATATATACAAATAGCCAATAAGCACATGAAAATATACTTGACATCACTAATCCTTAGGGAAATGGAAATCAAAACCACAAGGAGATACCACTTCACACCCACTAGGATGACTCGAATCAATAAGACAGACAAAGTACTGGCAAAGGTGTGGAGAAAGTGGAACCTCATCCATTGCTAGTGGGAATGTAAAATGGTGCAGTTGCTTTGGAAAACAGTCCCTCAGTTTCTTAAACATGTAGAGTTACTGTAGGACCCAGCAATTCCACTTCTAGGAATATATCCAAGAGAAATGAAAACATATGTCCATATAAAAATTTGTACACAAATGTTCAATGCAGTATTTTTTGTAGTAGCCAAAGAGTGGAAACAACCCAGATATCCATCAGTGATGAATGGATAAACAAAATGTGGTGTATCCGTCTAACAGAATAGTATTCATCCATAAAGAGGAATGAATTGCTGACCCCTGCTGCAACACGGACATGGACGAACATGGATGAACATTTAGCATGATGCTAAATGAAAGAAGCCAGACCCACAGGGCCACATACTGTATGATTCTATGTATACGAAAAGTCCAGAACAGGCAAATCCATAGAGACAGAAAGTATATTAGTGGCTTCCAGAAGCTAGGAGGAGGGAGGGATGGAAAGTGACTGCTAATGGGTACAGGGTTTGTTTTGGGGGCTCGTGAAAATGTTCTAAAATTGATCGTGATGATGGTTGCACAGCTCTGTGAATGTACTCAGATCATCGTGCACTTTATATTGGTGAATTGTATGGTGTGTGAATGATATCTTAATTAAACGGTTTTTAAAAATTCAACATTAAAAGAAACTGTCCAATTAGAAAATAGGAAAAGACATGAATAGACACTTGAGCAAAGAGGATGTACACACGGAAGGACATTCAACATCTTCTTGAAATGCAAATTAAAACCACAGTGAGATATCACACTACACCTAGTGGAATGGCCACAATAAAAAATAGTGACAACACCCAGCTGGCGAGGATGGGAAGAAATTGAATCACTCCTTCATCGCCGGTGGGTCGTAAAATGGTACAGCCGCTCGGGAGAGCAGTTTGGCCCTTCCTTTGAAAATGAAGGGTAGACTTACCATGGGACCCAGCAGTTGCACTCTTGGGCATATACCCCAGAGAAAGGAAAATATATTTTCACGCAGAAGCATGTACATAAATGTTCCACGGCAGCTTTGGGCATAATAACTAAAAACCGGAAATTCCCAGATGTCCTTCAGTGGGTGAATGACCGAGGAAGCTATGGTACATCCAGACCCTAGGTTACTACTCAGCACTAAAAAGGAACGGGATGTCGATTCACTCAGTAACTTGGATGACCCTCGAGGAAGTTACGCAGAGTGGGAAAAGCCCATCCCAAAGAATATGTACTGCGTGACTCCATTTACGACATTCAATAATGTCATCACAGAGATGGAGCAATTTGCTAAAAGCGCCATGCCTGGTGCGGGAGGTACCATGGAGAACAAAAGATACACACACCGTTCCTGCCTTGGCAGTTCATTTGTATTATTGAGTGATAAAATGGAATTTCTTAAAACAAAAAATCTTCTAACGGCTTTCGGTTCTTCATGGATAGCTGACGTTGAGATTGTAAATGCTAGAAGCCAGGCTGGCGTGTGTAGACCCGGAGTCTCCACCTTGTCCCGATTCAGCCTTGATGGCGAGTGGTGAGGTGAAAAGTCCTTTTCTCTAGGCAGGGACAGAGCCCTGACAACAACAGGTGTTGTCACCTGTTGTCACCTTGGGACATAGCAGGTGGGTCTGGTCATTCTCTCTCCTCACTCTTTGAAAGCGGGATGGTTTAGACAGGGTCTGGCGTATTCCCACCGCGGTTTCTGCTGAGGAGGCTGGAAGCTGTATACAGTGGAGGAGTTGCTGCTCAAGGATGCAAAAGTGAGCAGAGGGGAGCCGGCATCTTTGTTGGGAGGACGCAGCCGGCAGTCGCTGACACGGGGAGCTTGTCAGCTGTGCCCACAGTGCTGGGAGGGGCACCGAAGCAGCATGAGTGAGAGGACTCTGGAAACCCATCGGCTTTTGAGAACAATTTACGGAGAGATTTAGCAAATCCAAGAAAAATTTAGAGAATTTACGTATATGCTCATTATAAATGCTCATATATGCTCATTATAAAAATCCCAGAAAAACGTAATACAGGAAGTGAAATTCAGTCCACTCTATGTGTGCATTTTCTTTTTTTTAGTAATGGCTTTATTGACGTGTTTTTATTCCATGTATTCAGTATCATACAACTCACCCACTTAAAGTGTACGATTCAGTGGCTTTTGGTACATTCAGTTGTCTAGCCCTCACCAACGTCAATCTGAGAACATTTTCAACACCTCAGAAAAGAAGCCCCGTGTTGCAGTGAGAACGTACTTAATGCCACAGAACTGCACACTTAAAAATGGTTTAAATGCTAAACTTCATGTTTTTCATAGTTTAGCACAATAAAAAAAAAAAGAAACTCCATCCCCTGTCCCCTGTCCCCTTTCCCCTCCAGCCCTAAGCAACCACGGATGTACTTTCTATCTCTGGACATTTGGTTCACTCTTGATTCTGACACCAGGAGGCCTGGTTAGCCCAGCTGTCCTTCTCAGAGTCTTCCCTACATACCAGGTGCAGGGCTGGGCACAGTGTAGGTGATGGGCAAAGTGAGACCCGTTCCTGTTCTCAGTCTCACCGTCTGAGAAGCCTCGGCACACATCCCAGTGTGACCACATATACCCAGCCAAGAATGTGCGATTAGGACAGCACCTCCTGCGTGTGGCTTTCCTGTGGGAGAGGGCAGGGTACCAGCAAGGCTTTGAGGCAGAAAGTGGACCTGGAGCTGATCCCTCAAGGCAGGGAAGCGGGAAGCTGGATCCTCCGTGCACGAGGAGACAGCACGAGCAAAGGCCCGGAGGCCAGCAATCCCAAGTTGAGGTTGGCAGGGTTGGCTCCTGCTGGAGACCAGGGAGAATCTGTTCAAGGCACTCTCCTGGCTTCTGGTGACAGCCAGCAATCCTTGGCTCGTAGCTGTATTCCAATGTCTGCCTCCATTCACATGGTCTTTTTTTTTTTTTTTTTTTTTTTTTAATTAATTAATTTATTATTTATTTTTGGCTGTGTTGGGTGTTTGTTGCTGCACACAGGCTTTCTCTAGTTGCGGCGAGCAGGGGCTACTCTTCATTGCAGTGCACGGGCTTCTCATTGTGGTGGCTTCTCTTGTTGGGGAGCACGGCCTCTAGGCTTCAGTAGCTGTGACTTGCGGGCTTAGTTGCTCCGCGGCATGTGGGATCTTCCCGGACCAGGGCTGGAACCCATGTCCCCTGCATTGGCAGGTGGATTCTTAGCCACTGTGCCACTAGGGGAGTCCTACCTGTCTTCTTATAAAGACACCAATCATTGGATTTAGGGCCCACCCCATGCATTCTGACCCTGTGTTAACTTGATTCCACCCGACAAGACCCTCTTTCCAAATAAGGTCACATTTATAGGTACCTGGGGTTAGGATTGAAACGTATCTTTTTGTGAGACACAATTCAACCCACAACATGTGGATACTTTACTATCCTTGTTATACAGCTGAAGAAACCAAGGCGCAGGGAGGATAAGCAGTAATGTGCTGGAGACACGTTCACACTCAGGCTGTTTGGCCTGGGCGCCTGCATACAACCACCAGGCCAGTGCAGGACACAGGGCGGTCCTGGAAGCTGAGCTCTGCCACCACCCGCCGGAACAAAGGATTGTCTAACACTTACCGGTTTGCATTCACCTCTGCTCCAGGACAGTGTGAGCCTGCCTGTCGGGACTCCCTCAAGTCCCAGGTGTCCCGTTGGGCCCCTGCAGGGAGGACCCTGATCTACGCAGTGGGAGGTCTGAGACTCTAACCAGATGCCCCTGGGGGCCTCTACTCCTCTGGGGTCTCCCTCCGAGACACACTTTTAGCAGACATTTATTATCTCCCAAACCGCGTGCCACACACTGTGCTGGGCACTGAGGGAGACTCAAATGTGGGCGAAGCCTTGGCCCTGGCATACAGGAGCTCCCCCGGGTGTGTCCTTGGTGTGCAGGGATGCTATTCCCACGAGCAGGACGGGAAGGTGCGAGCAGGGGGCTGGGGCAGGAGAGACCTGGTTACAAAGAAACAGACATGAGCCTTCTTGTGTTCTGACAAATCTACAGTGTTTACTGTAGAAGTGTGATGGGGTCACTAGAAGTTTGCTTGGCCCCAGCTACAAAAATGAATGAGCCCTGGTCCCTGCACCCGAGGAGCGGACCAGAGTGGGGTAAACTAAGTCTAAAGGAGCTGCAGGCTTTATAGAAAGTGCCAGGGCCACAGCAGAGGGAGGGACTGACTATCTTAAGGGTTTAATCTGTGTCTGCAGAGGTCAGACCATGTCTCAATGATGAAGAAAACCTGCTAATTGTTGAGCAGGCCCGGCATAGGAGGCTAGGCTGTTTGCGTGCGTCATCACTAATCCCCCCTTGAAGGATTCTTGAGAAAGGTCCTTACATTCGCAGTTTGCAGTTGGAGCGTTCTCTTTACCTCTCCCAACTACGGGAGATCTTTTGGCCAATTTGTGCTGCTTCCTGTGGAGAGAGTGGGCGATGCACTAATGTGCCACTAGGTGGCGCCATGGGCTGCCTCATGGCCGTTAACTCATAGAGGGTGGTAATTCCACGCACTGGTGTTGCACAGACTTGTCCTTTATGGGCATCTTCCCGGTACCTCCGAGTACTGTAATCTATCTAATATTTTTCTTTAAACTCCCTTTAAAATTTTTATATCTATCCTAATGGGATACCATGGTCTCTTTGCCATAAATGATGAATGTAATCTTTTAAAAAATCATGTTAACTGTGTAGAACAGTGCAATAGTATTAGAAGGAAGGAATGTATTCAAACAAAGCTATTAGAACAAAACGTGTTGGTTCACGTGTCCCCTGTGACCATCTCGCAGATCACCAATGCAGCGGAAAGCTGTCCTAGGCTTTGAAAATAGGACAGCAGGCTGCTGTCACCTAGGTGCACGAGTGTTTAGGGTTGGAGGGGCTCCTTCCCTTTGCAGGTGGAGGATCTGAGGTGCTGAGAGGGGAAGGGGTGTACCCAGCGTCACACTGCTGATCCCGGGGTTGGAGCTAGGCCTGGAACCCGGGTCCTGCCTTCCCCCTCTGCCCCATGGACGCTAGAAGAACCTCAGGAAATAGGAACTGAAGTGTGATGCATACATATTTCCTGGCCCCTCTGAGGCCCAAGAAAGTACACTGTGGGGTCCCACGCGCAGGGAGCATCACCTGTTGGGCATATGGAACCCTGGGACGAGAGTCAGGAGGTGAGCGATGGACGGCTGCTGAGATCCCTGGTGCACAGCTCACTCAGGTGGTCTGGGCCCCTTGCCCTAGGGCTCTGCAGCAGTGCGCGGTGTGGTGCCACGCTTTCCTCTGGGCAGTGCACCCCAGCTTCGGGCGCTGACTGCCATACCCTGGCGCCCTGCCCCTCCGAGCAGCCATATCCACCCTGGGGTGGGCTCTTTGGCAAATGCTTTGATCCCTCTTCCTTGTCAAAGCTGAAAAGTATTGGGGTCACCCTCACTCTTGGATTACATGTGTAGCCAAATCAAGTGGGGTTCTAACAGGCCCTGAGGTTCTTGGGTAAAAGGCCAGTGGCCCCAGTCCAGCACCCCTGGACCAGTGAACCTCCTGGAGGCCACAGCAGAATAGGGAACCTGTCCTCCTGCTGGCCCCTCACAGCCCTCAGAATTGTCAAGTGGAGATGACCTTGAAAGTCTAATTCAAGACTTTTTTCTGACCACGCTGTGCAGCTTGCAGGATCTTAGTTCCCAGACTTAGTTCCCTGTATTGAACCTGTTTCCTCAGCGGTGAAAGCACCGAGTCCTAACCACCGGACCGCCAGGGAGTTCCCTCAAGACATTTTTAAATTCTGCTTTTACAATCTAGAGTCTTCTGTGTTATTTTGCTCAAAATGAGGAATGTGTGTTAGTTAAGGTAACACCGTCTGCTGTAATAGAAAGGCCCCTGAAATCTCAGCGGATTAACACCACAGAAGTTCATTTCTCACCTCCCCGTGGTCCAATGGGCAGCTGATGTACATGCGGCCGTGGCAGGCCGGGTGCCGCAGCAGGTGCTGTGACCTACAGTGAGCACAGAGCAGACACGCCCTCCCCAGGGACCTTCCTCCCCTTTGACAGGGACACTCATCCAAGGCCTCTGTCATCTCTCCTCAGTATTGTACCTGGAAGGCTCGGTTCTTGTGTTTGAGGACATCTTCAGACTGATCGCATTCTACTGTGTCAGTAGGTGAGTAGCCCAGGCCCCCAGGAGGGCATCTGATGGCAATAGATGTCCATGCAACCTTGGGTGGGGACAGGGTTGTCACAGAGAAGCCCCAAGAGGGAAGTGTGCCGCCCACAGGATGCAGAGAGAGGGGACAGTCCCCTGGCTTCACCCTGGTAACTGTGAAGGGGGGTGCTGGCTCTGCTGCTTGCTTGGACCGGCCAGTAAAGTCCCCTCCCTCAGCACCACCTGCCCCCTGCGCTCACTGCCCGTCATAGCAGCTTCCTGTATTCCGGCTTCCAGGACAGCTTGGAGTCCTGCGTGGACCTGACCCGCCCCGTTGGAGGAGTTATAGAAGGAACTTCCTGTGGGAACAGCGGGAAGGGCTGACACCCTCCCTCCGTGGAAGAGGGCTTGTCATTGCGAAGCAGCTGCTGGGTGGAGAGGGTGTCGGGTAACCACCCTCAGAGCTGCTCTATTTATTCAGAACTGCTGGCAGGTCAACACGAATTGAAAAATACATTTTGGTGCCAAAAACCAATGGCTTAAGCTACAGGGACTTAAGCAGAGCTGGGCAAGATGTCTTGGGGTCCAGGGCCCCAGGCTCACCTCCCCCTGCTTCAAAGAGACCATTCATGTTGCCTCTGGTGAAAGCCACACTCAACCCAGAGCACCACCACCCCCATCTACCAGGACCCTCCTGGACCCCGTGGGCAGAACAGGTGACGCTGATAATAAGCTGCTGCTTACTGAGGGCTCTCCAGGTACCCAGCATGGCGCTACAGTTCTATATCCACTCTCTTTTTAAATCTTGCAAACAATTCCACCCGGGAAGTGCTCTTCTTAGCCCCATTTTACAGATGAGGAAGCCGAGACTGAGAGAACTTGCTCAAGGTCGCGTAGCTGGTAAATGGCAGCGTGGGGATTCAAAGTAGATAGAGCTCCAAGGTCCATGATCTTTCCTACAGCCGCCCCACTGTGTGCGCTCCACGATGATTCCCGTGACCTGCCGTGTCCTTCTAGGCCCACGAAGCAAAGCATCTGCGGCTCCCTGACCCTTTGCGAGTTACGACACGTCAAGCTCTCAGAGTCAGGCCCTCTCCTATTCTGAGAAGTTCTGCCTCAGTACAAGGCATTAGTCTAGTGTTTGGCCCATGCTGGGTGCTTCGAGTGAGCGAGTGAATGAATGAATGATGACATAATTGCAGAGCCCAGAATTTGAGCTAATCTTAATCTCTCAACTACCTCTTCGGTAAAATGGGAACGATAATACCCATGCCATAGAGGCTGGAGGAAGAAGTAAGATAAAGGGACAATCTGCATTTATAACAAGCCTCTCTGCAAACCAGGGTTTGGCAACTGCTTCTTAGAAAATGATAGTAACAGCTTAGCTGGGGGTCTCCTAGGGGCACACTTGGAAAGGAGGATCCATGTGCAGGGGGCGCTAAAGGACCTGCCCCCAAGGAGGAAGCGACAAGGGAGTGGGGAGCAGGACAGAGACCGGAGAGAAACCCAGCAAGGGTCCATTGCAGGGGCCGTCCCAGCCTCAGCCAGATCCCTCCAGCAGCTCTGGAGCATAAAGCAGACCTCGGGGTCCACTATAAAGCCACGGGGCTGGGCTTCTGTACCCCCAAGCCAGCACACCCAGGCATTCGTGGCTCTCTGTAGGGCCACTGGGGCAGGCAGTGAGGCTCCAGTGTGTCAGGACAAGCCTCTGAGGGTCACGGGTGCTGGCACTCGGGAGCAAACCCCTCCAAGGCTGGACTGTGGGTGCACAGAGCTGGTGAAAGGCATCCGAGGGGTCCGGGTGGGACTGTGGCAGTGACTGCTACAACCAGCTCTGTGGACCGGGCGTCTGTGCACGCTGCCCACAGAGCTCTTTCTAACCCTGCACGGTACTGCCGGGGAGGTGTTTAAAAAGGTGGATTCCTGACCCACACTCAGACTCAACGCTGAGAACCCCTGGGCATGGATCTGAGAATCCACATCTTAGCAGCTCCCCCAGGAGCTGATCCAGAATTAACTAATACAAAAGTATTAATGCCTGTCCATAGGGTTGCTGTGTTACAGTAGTAGTAATGATAATAACATGATGTGATATAAGGACCAAACTGGGTAACACCCAGCCCGATACTTGGCACATAGTAGATGCTCAACGAACACCCCCATCCTGTGTATGCATTTCCTTGGATCAGAAGAGGTGGCCCCTGGATAAAGTGCTGAACTGGATGCTGGAGGTGGGGTGGCAGACGTGCATGAAATCCTTGAGCAGTACTGGCTTATGGAGAATGAGGGGGTCCGTGGTGCGGCCTTGAAGAATGTGTAGAGTCTAAGTAGACGTAGGTGGAAGGGACGAGGGGGGCGTTCCCTCTCTGCAGAGCTCAGAGGTGGCAATGAGCAGGGGACATCCACTGTAGGAAGATGACATTTTGGGAGGCAGCGAGGAGGCCTCGAGTGCAAGGGAAGGCTCTGTGGTGGGCAGGAGCGGGGAGCAGGCTGGGGCAGGCCCTGGACACCAGGATCCCGGGCTGGGCTGTGGTCGGCAGCCACCACTGCAGCCTCTTGAGCAGTACGCAGAGGAGGTGGGGAGGGGGTGTCAGAGGTGGCCCTGGTGGTCGGGGGTGGCTGCCGGATGAGCCGAGCGATTCTGCTGGCCATTTCAATACATGGCAGTGGCCCAGGAGCCTTTGGAAGCCCCAGTGGCAGGCCAGGCCGCCAACCAGGTAGACAGGCAACACCGGGATGAATTCTGCCACCCTTCAAACTGAGAGATCGAGGTAGTGGTGACCGGGCAGGGCCTGAGGTGGAGATGCGGCACTGAGGGCCCGTCCGGTCTGGGTCCAGGCCCGGCCTGGCTGGAAGGGCTGACAGGAGGCCCACAGATGGCCTCAGATGCTCAGAATCACACAACTATGACAATGAAGCAAAGATCGACGGGCCACGCCCACCCCATTGACAATGGAGAAGCCAAAGGCCACAACCCAGGAACTCAAAAAAGGACCCAGAATCTTCTCCCACCTTCCCCCATCCTGCTATTCCATAAGCAGAGTGTTTTTCCCCCGTGAAAACACTTCCCATGAAGGGGTGGGGGCACCCCGTGGAGCAGCACAGCCTGTATTGATGGGCAGAGGTGGTCTGGGAAGCTCCCCGGCGACCCACATCCCAGGCGGCCTCTGCCCTGCTCTCCCCCAATCCAGTTCCCCAAGTTTAGACGGGTCCATTCGACAAACACTCTTTGAGCCTCTGTGGTGTGTGCTAAGGGCTCTGGGGGCATCAGAGACATGCAAAGCTGCCCGGCCCTTCCAGGAACTTCCAGGGCTCTCACGTAGTTCAAAGGGAGGAGACGGAGGGTGCGGTATAGACAGTAAGGCCATGAAGACCCCCGGGGACAGGCGGACATCACGCAAGCCTGTCAGTGGGCCTGGACGGATGGGATTTCAATGACTCGAATCAGGGTTTGGGGAAAAGGTTGACAGAGCTGGGGATACGGCTGAAGATGGGGGTCGGGGTCAGACTGTGACGGGCCTTGAATGCCAGGCTGAGACGTAGAATTGGGACCAGCCATCCTGGGGCCCCTGCAGGGCCACACTCCCCTTCCTGCCCCACGGAACAGCCCTGGGCTTGAAGTTAGGAGGCCTGGGGCTCAGCACACTCTGCCCTCCACCCACCGTGTGTCCAGGCCTGGACATCTTCCTTTCCCTCTCTGGGCCTCAGTTTCCCCATCTGTACAATAAAGGGGGAGGGTGTCTAGATCCCTTCTGGGAGATCTCTGGAGAGATCGCTGAAAAGATCCCCATTCAGACCAAAGGCAGCAGATAGAGCTGGCTGTGTCGTCAGGGGTGTCTGTCTGGCTGTGTGCTCGCCAGCGGGTACCTGGCTGTAGGTTCACCAGGGGAGTCTGGCTGTGCACCCGCTGCAGGTCTCAGCGCGGAGCAGCGGGGGTCAGAGGACTGGAAGGGGTGGGTCACTCGCCTTACCCAGAATAGCACTTTTAGAAGGGCTGCCTGGACTTCCAGGGCCAAGAAAACTGGGATAAAGCCTCTCCCCCGACCCTCTCCATGCCCAAGGAGGGTCTTAGCATCTCTGGGGCCAGTGCAGGCACAGGACCCGGATCTGACTGGTTGCTCCCTCAGCCTCAGGACTTCTCCCCTCGGCCCCAGGGAAGTTTCCAGTCTGTGTGGCGATCCCAGCCGCCAGCGGGGTTGCCGGAGTTCTTCCTTTATGGGCTGAGGATTTGGGGGCGGTGGGGGGCCGAGAATGGACGCACAGGCCCCTCCCCGGACTTGACCTCCGACCCGTCGTATCTCCACAGAGATTTACTGCCCTTCAAGCTGAGGCTGCCCCAGGCCATCCTTGAGGCCAGCAGCTTCACAGACCTCAAGACCATCTCCAACCTGGGCCTGGGTAAGTCCCCTCTGGGGTCAGGGGAGGTGGCTGGGCCTTAGGAAATGGAGCCCCTGGATTGTCCCCCGCTGACCGCCTGTGCAGATGGACGGCCCCTCAGGCTGACCCCGAGCTGGATCCTGAGTCCCAGCTCCCACGGGACCACCTGCACCCCCGCCCCAGGTGCTGAGCCCCTGTAGCAGGGAGATTCTCCCTCTTTTCGGAGTGGCGCCCTTAACAGCGGTCAGGAGATCTGATGCACAGCCTTGCTGGGTCTGAGGGAGCTGGGTCTGGTCAGGACCCACACAGGCTGACCTGGTGGCAGGGCATGGCCCGGGAGAAGCTGGACCAAACGCCAGGGGACTTCTCAGCGATGACCAGGAACCTGGGTGCCAGCAGCTGCCACAGCCCTGGGCCCCAGCCCCACCCTCGTCAGAAGGAAAAGCAGCATGAATATGGTCATGAGCTAGAGTGTGCCCCCCACTCCCTTGCCTGCCCCTGCCCAGCCACCTGATTCAGCACACCCACCCTGCCCCCTTACCCTTCTGACCTTTCGAGGGCTGACGAGGGGAGAGTAAAAGACAAGAGCGTTTCTGATCCCAGCCCTTCCACGTAATAGTAAGAAGAGCTCACGTTTACTGGGCCCTTTCCATGTGATGGGCTTCACTGAGCCAGTGCCAACCTCTGACACGGCCTCTCCATGCTAACCCTCAGGGAGCCCAAGCTCACCAAGTCTGGAGCTGCCAGGAAGACAAGCCAGCCGCCTCTGCGGGCCCCCAATCCTAGGCAGAGGTCAGGTCTCGTTGTGAACAAAGCAGTTAATAAGTCCTTATCAAGACTAAACCACACAGGGAATATCGTCAATATTTTATAGTAACTTTAAATGGAGTATCATCTATTAAAATTTTGAATTACTATATTGTACATCTGAAACTAACGTAATATTGTAAGTCAAATATACCTCAATTTTCTCATTAAAAAGTCTAAACCATACCCAGGAACCTGCACCACACGTGGCTGAGCACAGCAGTCCATCTTCACCAGTGCTGGTTGAATGGAGGAGAGGGTGATGGAGAGGGCGGACCCAGGGTGTAGAGGAAGTTAGAGGCAGACCTGGGATCAGAGGCGATCCCCCCTGGGTCCCAAGCCAGCCACTGTCCACCACCCAGAGAGGCCTCTAGACAGCAATGCAAGAGATGCCACAGGCAGCTCGTGGTCAAAGGCCAGGAAGTAGGAGGAGTCCAGGCCCTCGGATGTCCGCATTTAATGAGCACTGACCTCTTAATCTACACTGATGCATCAGATCTTCAAACAACCCTCTGAAGCAGGTTCTGTTATTGTGATCCCCACTTTATGGCAGAAGAAACAGACACGGGGGGGTTGAGTGACATGTCTGGTGTCACAGGGTCCGTGGAGGGCTGGGCAGCTGGGCTCCAGCCCTCACCCACTAGCTTGTGCTGCCCCTTAACTCCTTATCCAGGCTCTCCTAGGTCTGGTTAACCCAGTTTAGAAACTTCAGGGCCAGTTTTCAGTTGATATTGGGGATAAACACTGGACTTGGGCCCCAGATGTTATAGTTGTTGGGCTCTTACCCTTCCAGAATCTTCATGTGGGACAGGTGAGAGTCTTGTAACTCATACAGTCCAAGTGACACCCCTCCTAAGGTCTAAAATGGCACAGGTGACGCTCTCATTGCCGCGCCCTTGGCGCTATCTTGTGCAATCCCTGCATCCCCATTTTAAAGATAGAAAGTCAGTTCTTAGCACAGCCGAGAAACTTGGCCAGGGTGCTCCAGGCAGGCAAGAGCAAAGCTGGGATGTGTGCCAGGGGCTTCTGACTCCCGGCTCAGCCCCTCCACTGCCCCTCAGCTGCACCTCATGACCTTCTCAGTTCTTTTGCAACGAGCAGTCAGCTGCCAGTTTTGAGGCCAAGTTGGGAGGGCAAGTGAGATGCATGAGCTCCATCCGGAGAGGCTTACCTCTGAGAGGAGGGTCGGTTAGCAGCCTCACTGTGGGTAGGTTGAGGCAGGCGTCCCTAAGACCCACTGCCCCAGGGACCCGCAGTTTCCTCTCACCTGGGGTGCAGGGACGGGGCTGCCCCTAAGCCCTAGGAACGGCTGTATGAAAGACAAGCTGCTCCTCTGGGGAGAAGCACATTCCTTTCTGGAATAGACAAGCCCTTCTATCCTGGGTGAGCTTCACCTCCGACACGTTGAGGAAGTGAGAGGGGAGGTGCCCTCTGGGAAGCAGGTGGCAGTTCCGATTGTGTGTCAGCATTCACTTCCTTGGGAAGGGGATTTAAATGGAATCTGAGTACATTGTAGCTTAGGAATCAGGGTTCTTTTTTTTAATTTTTTGGCCACGCCACGTGGCACGTGGGATCTTAGTTCCCCGACCAGGGATCGAACCCGCGCCCCCTGCGTTGGAAGCACAGAGTCTTAACCACTGGATTTCCAGGGAAATCCCAAGAACCGGAGGGTTCTGATCAGGCCTGGTGTCCCCAAGGGCTGAAGGTCAGAAGCGAGGTTCACCAGAATAGGTTTTCCCTGCAGCTGAAGAACGGTTAACTTTTCAGTCCTTCCCCAGAATGGACGGAGACCCGGAGCCGAAAGGGCACGTCCTGTCGGAGGCCAGAGGCCCTGGCTCTGGGATGTGCAGACCTCCCTGACCTTCACCTGCGGTTGTGATGATAAATATGCAAAGAGCAGCACTTGCCAAGGGCCCAGACACACCAGGCATTGTGCCCAGCGCATCACACGTTGTTCTGGGCAAGGCACTCCTGTGGCAGAGAAGTGAAACCCACTCACGAGCTTAGATAAAAGGGGGCTTAGTGAAAGGCTGCCGGGAAATCTCCGTGATAGGAGCAGAAGGTCAGCCGGGCTTTGCAGGCAGCAGACGCTCATCTCTGCACACAGCTCAGCCTCCTCCCTAAACCCTGGTTCCCGCTCCGACCTGCCACCGGCCAGGCTCTGACTCCCGACCTGGTGATCTCATAGTTGGAATAGGTTTATGAGGCATATGTGTCTTCTATCACTAGCGTCGGCAGTGGTTCTTTTTCTGGCACTCTACTCACTTTTTACAAAATGAATAGAATGTCATGAATATCCAAATCATTGCACAAGCCCTGCTGTCCAGACAGCGATGATGTTGCTGAAACGGGGCTACTGACCTACAGGCTCAGCACCACGTGATCGCCCAGAATGTTTGCTCGTGAGCTGACGTAAGAAAGTCTGAGTTTGCCCTTGGAAAAGCCAACGTTCAAAAGGTCTATGTAGGTATAAGCTTGGGCCCACAGGACTAACATAGGGGGCAGCTCGGCCCTAAACTGCATGCAGTTGATTCTGAGTGCGAAAGGAATCTAGGGAAAGCAGTGATAGATAGGGGTTAGATTTGCAGAGGTCCTCAGACATATTTGTAGTATGTATATGTTTTAATATTTTTAAAATATGTTTAGAAAAAGCATATGTTCTATAGTGCTTCCAAGTTTGCCTGTAACTTGCTTTTTCCTTTACGTTATATAATGAGAATTTTCCTACTTATTAAAAATTTATTGAAAACTCCAGATTGAACGGCTGTCCAACAGCCCGTCTTTAGGATGCCACAACAAAATTCACCCACTGATCTCACCAGACTTTCTAGCTGTTTCCATGGCATCTGGAATACTTGACTGCATTTACTCGTCCCCTCTTTGTTCTGCCGGTAGCCCAGGGCTCCTCACGCGTGAAACCTTTGTCACCTTTGCCTTCAGGGTCTACAGCCCAGTACCTGGCCTGGCCCGGGACCCCTGAGGATTGTAGGCGTGGACGCCTGGCAGAAGGCATCCCCAGCTGAGACACAGGAAGCCACAGGGCCAGCAAAACATCTGCCTCAGTCCGAGGGCAGCACAGAGGCAGTGAGGGCACAGGCCCTTAGGGGAACTGCGACCACTGAGCTGAGCTTGCCCAGTGCCAGTGGGCACAGATGCCCACAGCCGGGCCAACCGCGAGCCTTGCATGCCAGTGTTCCGCTTCTCCCCTGGCCTTGGCATTGTGTAGGCTGCAGAGAATGTTACCCACTTCCTTGTTTTGTTTTTTTTTTGCGGTACGCGGGCCTCTCACTGTTGTGGCCTCTCCCGCTGTGGAGCACAGGGTCCGGACGCGCAGGCTCAGCGGCCATGGCTCACGGGCCCAGCCGCTCCGCGGCATGTGGGATCTTCCCAGACCGGGGCACAAACCCGCGTCCCCTGCAACAGCAGGCGGACTCTCAACCACTGCGCCACCAGGGAAGCCCTACTTCCTTGTTTTTAAGCATAAAGACCTATGCTGCCACTGAGTTCCCTAATAGGCCCTCAGACCCCAGGGTGCAGCTCCTCACCCCTCAGAGCGGCATTCGCTTTGGGGCCTCTGCCCTGCGAGGTACAACCACCAGGCCTATCTTAGGGGCAGGGGAGTGGTTCCTAATCACCCAGGCCCCGGGCCCATTTCCTTGAACCCCACTGTCTGTTCCACTCTTGTAGGAATACAAATCTGAGTGGTGGAAAATGTGTTCTTTTTTTCTGTGCATGATGGACCCCCCTGCTATCCTGAGGCGGGCAGTCCAGCTGGTGGTCCATCACTTATGGAGCTCTTTGCCCTCCTTTTTGCCTCCCTCTTCTCATTTTCTCACTTATTCTCTTCTTGTCTTTAGACCTCTTCCCATGGTTCAGGATGGAACCAGAGAAGTACAGTCCTAGGGTTGGTCTCTCCCGTCAGTGTGCACCAGGACTGCGGAGCCCAGGGGAGTGTAGGTGAGGCCTGAATGTGTCAGGAAGGCTCCACCAAACAGGTGACACTTGACCTGAGTGTTGGAGGATGAGTAGGAGTTTGCCAGGTGGAGAGGGTGGGAAAAGCATTCCAAGCAGGGGGAACCACATTAGCCAAGACCTGAAGGTGTGGCAGCCCGTGGCATGTTCGGGAAGAAGTGAGCAACAGAGAGAGTGGGTGGAGGTTCAGTAGGCGGCACTGGAAGGGTGTACAGGGCCAGATCCCACAGGCCTTGAATGCCAGGCTAAAGGTTGGGAAGCGATTCTGGACAAACGGCAATCAAGGGCAATCCTACGCCCAGCATAGAGCCACAAGGAGTAGAATGGATTGGGGGTGGGGTGGGGGCATGGAGGCAGCCTATGGCCACGATCTAGGTGAGTGGTAACGGGAGTGTCTGAGCATAGGTGGGCGGTTCTCTTGATCGTCTACCCCATAACTTGCACCTTCTCCCAAAGGAAGGGTCTTATAAGAACTTGGAGGTGAGCCTCGGGGGCCTCAGCTCACCTGTGGGGCTGCAGCCCAGTCACCTTAGACTGGCCGTCTGCTGCTCCTTGCTAAGAAACCTTCCAAGGAGACCATGCGAAGTACCCAGGAGAATGGACCAGTCATGGGGGGGTCATAGCTGCCCAAGAAAGTGAAGCACAGGGCCCGGGCAGCCCTCAGGAGCAACCCGCCTGGATCTAGGGAGAGCCTGGAGACGCACCCTCCCCCTCCGGGCTCTCCACGTCCTCAGGTGGTGGCTGGCATGGGCACAGAGCCTGGCCTGTCAGAAAGTCCCACAAAAATTTGTCATCTCTGATGCTGTGGAGACAGCCGGCCACGGCACTTCCAGGCTTGGGAGCCTCTGCCCAGGACAGGGCTGAACCATGAGTCCCGCCCTGCTCCCCTGTGGATGCGCACGGCTCTCTTTCAGTCAGTTTCTCGGCAGCCCCACTGTCCTGGGATTACACCTTGCTCACCTTCATTGGGTTTCTGACCCCTTTGGCCAGCAAGGTGGCAAACACCCACAGCCCCGAGAGTGCCCATCCCTTAGGGCGGGCACGCACACGCGCACACACATGCACGGCTGCCCTTGGCCGTCTTGCAACATCTCCTTTCTTTCAATGTCAAGAGCCTGTTGTGTTCTTACCACATTCCCCGTTCTGGGGTGCTCACCACCCCACTACTCACTCACGCCAGGAGAGCAACCAGGATGGGAAGTGTCGCAAGTTCCTATGAAGGGCGGCCCAGCACACGGCTTTATTTATTTATTTATTATTTTTTAACATCTTTATTGGAGTATAATTGCTTTACAATGGTGTGTTAGTTTCTGGTGTGTAACAAAGTGAGTCAGCTATACGTATACATATATACCCATATCCCCTCCCTCTTGCGTCTCCCTCCCTCCCACCCTCCCTATCCCACCCCTCCAGGTGGTCACAAAGCACCGAGCTGATCTCCCTGTGCTATGCGGCTGCTTCCCACTAGCTATCTGTTTCACGTTTGGTAGTGTCTATATGTCCATGACACTCTCAGCTTTAGAGCTAGTGTGACCTAGTTCAAATTCCAGCTCCTTCACTCACCGCCCCGGTGACCGTTCATCTCCCTGGCTTTCTCATCTTCATCTGCCTATGGGGACAACATGAGGACTTACACCAGAGGCCTGTGGTCAGGGATCGGTGAGATGGTCCCTGTAGAGCAAGGAATCCCCAACAGCCAGAACGCAGTGCACGTTTGCTCCTCGTATTGTCTTTGATGCTGTTTTTGGTGGTTTTCTTACTGATGACTCCCCCCCAGAGGTAAAGAGCCCTGGGTGAGAGGCTGGAGGCCTGGCTCAATCACTAACAATGAATTTGCACTATCGATCTCTGAAATGAACACGTGGAATGAGACCTGGGTTCCAAACTCCTCCAAAAGGAGCTGCTTGAGGGAGCTTGCAGTGACCTGCCAGCCAAGTGACCTTGTTCTCAAAATGTGCTCCTGTGGCCTTTTGGGAGCATCCCGAGCTTTTGTCAGATTCTCCATAGAGCCTGGTACCGAGAGGTCAAGAACTCCTCTGAGCTAGTCAAGCCCCAGCGCCCTTTCAGCTTGGATGTCCCATGCCCGTTACCCAGAACAAGCCTGGCGCTGACCATCTGTGCAGGCCTGCTTTGGTGGCCCCAGCTAAGGGCTGAGTCAAGAGCAAGGCATGTGCTGGGACTTGACTCAGCAGTGCAGGAGCTCCAGCTCTCTGAGCTGGGGGCACAGGGCAGCTTCCTGTTTTAACACTGAGATTGGCCAGAGGCAGAGTCATTTTGCAGAGGACAGGCATTCCCCCACTTGGGTGGTCAGGTCTGAGCTCACTGGCTACAATCCATAGTTCATTCTTCCTGCTGTGACAACTGCAGTGGCCCAAACAGGCCCAAAGCAACTTCTCTGTCAGGACCCCATCCTAGGGATGACTAGATGAAGGCCTAGAAAGGTCCGGTGACCTGCCCCAGAGCACCCAGCCGGTCAGCATCGGGAGCTCCGGGGTTCTGTCCCCTCCATCCCCGTACGTACCTGCACCCCGGGGCATGGGTGCCCCCCCCCCACCGTGGGGTCTCACACGCCAGGGGACAGGACTGAAGCTGAGCCTGTCGCCAGCACCGTCCAGGCCCCAGCCCGACACCGCAGGGGAGGATGGCGTGGGGCTTCCCCTCTCAAAGCAGGAAGTAGTGGGAGAGGTTTAAAACAGTCCAAGAGGGGAAACCACCCCTCTGAGCGGTGAAGCAAGCACTGCGTGGCCTTCCCTCGCCCTGCCCCCTGTGCAGCCCACAGACACCGCCCGGGCCAGGCTGGGGCCCGGCTTCAGGACTGACCGCCTCTCCCTCCCTCATCTCCACAGGCTTCTGGGACTCCTCGCTGAACCCCCGGCCAGGAGGTGGGAGCCCAGTGGGAGCGCCCCCCGCCTCCATTCTCAGGTCATCCGCCCATTTCGAAAACTGCTCGTGTGAAATCGAGCTGTCCATAGGAAATGGCCACCTGTGGTTTGTGAATCCAGTCTTCATCGAGGACTGCGGCAGCTCCCTGCCGGCTGACCAGCCGCCCCCGGGAAGCTGCCCCTTGCCGTCGCCTCCCGCCTCCGAGGCTACCTCCCCCACCTCCAGGTGGGCCCCCCGCCGCCC
>NW_020185338.1:361268-369307 GCF_003031525.2 Neophocaena asiaeorientalis asiaeorientalis | reverse complement strand
CGGCTGCTCCCCCGCCCCCCCATCCCAAGGCCCTTCCTCCCTCACCCCCAGCGTCTGCCCCCCGCCTGGCACCCCACACCCCAGGCCCCGCAGAGCTTCCAAGCCAGCCACCCATGACAGCCTGTGAGAGGCTCCCGCGTCCCCTCGCAGGCCTGGGCCCCCTCAGGGAGGAAGAGATGAAGCCGGGGGCAGCCCCCAGCCCCTTGCAGTCCCCCGTCCCTCCAGCGCCCACGAAGAAGAGCCTCCCCGCCGCCCCTCCCAGGCGCCGCGTCGCGGAGAAGGCGTCCCTGGAGGACCAGAGTGCAGGGAAGGCGGACAGGGGGGCGGCAGCGGAGGGGGACCCGGTGGGTCTTTCCAGGGCATCCCCGCTCCGCCTGCCTCCCCAGGGGACCTCCGGCAGCCCTGGGGACAGGCCTCAGAGAACCACAGAGCAAGGCCAGGAAGCAGTGGCCAAAGCCGGCGATCTGGGCAGCATGCCAGAGCCTCCGAGGAATATTCGACCACCCCCAGTCCCACCTCCCAGGAAGAAACGGCTCTCCCGGCAGCTGGCCTCGGTCCTCCCAATTCCCCTGGAGACTGCCGAGCTTTCCACGGACAGGGAGGCCCCCGAGAACCCCAGGCCCGGTCCACCTGGAGAAGGCCAAGGTCCTGCCCCCACGGCTGGCACTCAGAGCCCGCATGCCCGGCCTGGGGCCCAGCCCCAGAGCACCCCGGAGTTCAAGGGCTCCCTGGCCTCCCTCTCAGACAGCTTGGGGGTGCCCGCCTCGGCCGCAGACCAGGACTCCTACTCGACCAGCAGCACAGAGGAGGAGCTGGAGCAGTTCAGCAGCCCCGGCGTCAAGAAGAAGTCGTCGATGATCCTGGGCAAGGCCCGCCACCGCCTGAGCTTCGTGAGCTTCGCCAGCGTCTTCAGCGCCTTCCTCTCCAACAACCGCAAGCTGTACAAGAAGGTGGTGGAGCTGGCCCAGGACAAGGCCTCGTACTTCGGCAGCCTGGTGCAGGACTACAAGGTGTACAGCCTGGAGATGATGGCGCACCAGACCTCCAGTATGGAGATGCTGCAGGAGATCCGCACCATGATGACCCAGCTCAAGAGCTACCTGCTGCAGAGCACCGAGCTCAAGGCCCTGGTGGACCCCGCCCTGCACTCCGAGGAGGAGCTAGGTCGGTCCGCGTCCTGGGGCAGGGGCTGGGAGCGGATGGGAGCCAGGGGTAAACCCAGATGATCCTCCCTTTCCGTGAACTAACCCCTCTGCTGTTCTGTCTCCTCCTTCCGAGTTCGGCCCATGGGCTCAGTTAGATGGCAGAACCTCAACCACCTGAGAGCTGGGCAGGACCCCACCCTCAGGATGCTCCTGGTTTTGTTAGGGAGACAAGTCACCAGGAGCGATTAGCGGCAAAAAAAAAACAAAACACTAACACACATGGCTGCTGAGGGTCAGAGGCAGTCCCTGCAGGAGATCTGGTGGCTGCAGAGATGTAGAGACCCTAGAGGGCATGGACCCTCTTATTCTGTAGATGAGGAGAAAGACCCGGGAAGGGGAACGGCCTTGGTCAAGGTTACACGGGAGCCAGGGGCGGTGGGGAAGCTGATCACAGGTCCCTGCCTCCGGGTCACCACGCCTCTAGCTGCAGAGGCTCTGAGGGCCTGGAAGGATAGACAGGAGTGGGGTGACGGAGGCAAGGGCAGCTGTGTGTCGTCCTGTTGAAGAGGCTGGAGAAGCAAAGGGGAAGAGGGAGGCGGCAGGATGAGGACCAGGACAGCCAGGACCAGCCCTAGACCCAGACATGGGCCAAGCCTAGGCGTGCGTGGCAGGGAAGGGTTATCTTGGCCTCTACTGAGACTCAGCCATGGGGACATGGGCCCCTCCCTCACCTCCCAGGGATAGAGCAGCTCAGGTGTCTCCCTACAGGGACAGGACTTGGGACCTCCCCTGCTGGGCCAATAGCTGAGACCCTGGGGATCGGACAGAGCCAGAAAGACTTTCCAAGAATATTTCCCTACTGTCAACCAAAGCTGAACATTGCCTTGTGTCAAGTTGACGTGGGTTCAAATCCTTGTTCAGGCCCCAACTAGCTGTGTGACCTGCACCAGCAGAGCCTGAGTTGGTCCATCTGTGGAGTGGGGATTATGGCATGTATGTTGCACAGTCGCTGTGAGATCAGAGATGACTAATTCTCATTCCACTAGCTGATCAGGACGCCTCTGGGATAAGATGACATTTGAACAATGAAGGAATAAGCCATGTGGATAGCCACATGCATTTCTCCAGGCAAAGGGAATGGCAAGTGCAAAGGCCCCGAGGTAGGAGCAAGCCTGGCTGGTTGGCAGAACAGCAAGAAGGCCAAGGTAGCGGGAGCGGCGTGTGCACAGGGAGCAAACAGGTGATGAGTGAGAGAGGTCACAGGGACAGGTCACAGAGGGGGCTTGTGGGCCACGGGAAAGACTTCAGCTTCTATGGTGGATGAGATGGGAGCCATTACAGGGCTCTGAGCACAGGAATGTCATGATCAAACATGACATAACAAGATTATGCTGGTTGCTGTGTTGAGAATGGACCAAAAGAAGCCAGGGCAAGAGGCTATTAATATAACTCAGGTAAGAGATGATGACAGCCTAGGTCAAGGTGGTAGCCGTGGAAATGGTAAGAAGTCAGGTTCTGGCTATACTGTATTCTTGAGACTAGATTCAAATGGATCTGGTAATTGAAAGAGATACATCAAGAATAACTCTACCAAACATTTACTGGGCACCCAGGCCCTCCAGGTACAGCTGCACAGGTTGTATACTGCACAACTCCCACGTACATAGTGCTCTCTGAGGTGGTGTACTAGTAAGCAGCCCTGTGAGAGTTTCATGTGTGCCAGGCCCTGTGAAAAGCGTTAGATACCGTGTGTGGCTCCTGTGCCCTTGGCAGTGTTGGCTTTCTGTTGAACGTACTACACTGTCTCACCTGTCAGAACTGTGAGCTGTACCTGCCGGGGCTGTGAGTATGTCCTTCCAGGGACATGGGGTGGGGAGAGCCACACTGTCGGGCAACAAGACGTGGGGGCAGGATCCCTGCAGCTGGTTTCCTCACCCTCCTGCTCTCGCCCCCCTGCAGAAGCCATTGTGGAGTCTGCCTTGTACAAGTGTGTCCTGAAGCCCCTGAAGGAAGCCATCAACTCCTGCCTGCATGAGATCCACAGGAAGGACGGCTCGCTGCAGCAGCTCAAGGAGAACCAGCTGGTGATCCTAGCCACCACGACCACCGACCTGGGCGTGACCACTAGCGTGCCGGAGGTGCCCATCATGGAGAAGATCCTGCAGAAGTTTGCCAGTATGCACAAGGCCTACTCGCCCGAGAAGAAGATCTCCACCCTGCTCAAGACCTGTAAGCTCATCTACGACTCCATGGCCCTTGGCAACCCAGGTAGGTGGGCAGCCGGAAGGGACCCGGGCTGGGGGCGCTCTCTGGATCCCTGGAGCAGCGATGTCGTATGAGGCTGTGACCCCTTCCCCTCGACAACTCCAGAGCCCTTGGAAAGCACTGGAGAAGCCTTCCCAGAATCAGAAGCCTGTTGGGGCAGGAGTAGCCACGGTGGGTTCCCTGGGGGCCGGGAGGGGAGCCATGGTTGGCTGCCACACTGAAAGCAGCCGAGGAAGCCAGCCCATACTGTGCCTTTGTATGAATTAGGAAAAGGTGCTACGTTCGTTTCCTAGGGCTGCCGCAACAGAGTTCCACGAACTGGTGACAACAGAAATTTATTGTCTCACAGTTCTGGAGGCTGGCAGTTAGAGATCAAGGTGTCAGCAGGGCCCTACTCCCTCTAAAGGCCGTAAGGAAGGAGGTGTTCCAGGCCTCTCTTCTAGCTTCTGGGAGTTCCTTGGCTTGTGGCAGCATCACTCCAGTCTTTGCATGGTGTGCTCTCTGTGTACGTGTCTGTGTCCACACTTCCCCTTTTTATAAGGACGTCGGTCATATTGGATTAGGGGCCCACCCTACAACAGTATGACCTCATCTTAGCTAATTATATCGGCAAAGACCTAATGTCCCAATAAGGTCACATTTCGAGGTACTGAGGGCTAGGACTTCAACATATGAGTTTTGGAAGGACACAATTCCACCCATAATGGCCACATAAATCAGTTACAGAAGCCAGTGGGGCAGTTACGCTGGTCTGGTCAGGTGTGCCCGAGCTTGGCTGGGCTGACTCGAGGGTCTGTGGTCAGAGGGGGTCGTTTGGAGGCTGGCTGGGCTAGGATGGCCTTGCTCATGTGTTGGGTGGTTGATTGGCTACTGACTGGTCTCGGATGGGGGTGACTGGGCCACGTGTTTCTCATTCTCCAGCAGGTTAGCCCAAGCTTGTACCCATGGCGGTAGTTGGGGGTCCAAGTGGGCAAGTACAGCCTGCAAGGCCTCTCGGTATGGACTTGAACTGGCACAACGCCGGTCTGACACATTTCACTGACTCGTTTAGTCACAAGACTAGCCCAGATTTAAGGGGTGAGGAACCAGACTTCCCTTCTTGATGAGAAAAGCTGCAAAGGCACCTAGCCAGGGGTGCAGACGTAGGGAAGGGCATCATTAGGACCATTTATAATCGGTTTATCCCAGCGCTCCTCCAGGCAAACAAGCACAGGCATCACTGCGCCGTGGTGCACACCTTACACTGAGCACAATGCTGGCTGGATTTCGCCCCCTGGCTACCCCTTCAGCTGGATGTCCCTGTGCAGTAAGCAACCTGCGTAACTGTACATGACAGCCATGGTAATGGAGCGTGGAAGGATTCTTAACCTCTGTAGCCATACAGACTTAGGTTCAAATTCCTGATCTGTCACTTACTACCTGTGTGACCTTGAGTGATTTACTTAACCCCATAAGACCCAGTTTCCTCATCTGAGGAAGCTGTTTTACAAAGAGGCAAAACTAAGACCCCTAATGGTTCAGAAGCCACACTTGGTCACTTGTGGGTATTGGAAACAGCATATGTAAAATGTCAACCTCAATGCATGGTGCCTAGCAGGCTCGACCAGTGGTGGCTGTTTTAGCGGAGGGATTCTCCATCTGCCTTGGAGAAGAGCAGGCCAGTGTGGCCGCAGGCCAACAGAAGACATTTGTTAGTGTGTGACTGGGGGATGGTGCAAGGTCCCCTCACCCTAGAAAAACTTCCTCACAGGCCTGGAACAGGCCACAGTTCCAGGTCGGAGTCACTCTTCTGGATTAAACTGACTTGGGTCCGACAGTCAACTGTGAGAATGAATACTGTCCCCTGTAAGCAGATGCCACCCTGAGTTACAGCTGCACGTTAACCCTTTATCATAATATTGGAAATGTGATTGGAAGAGAGAGGGTTGGAGCAGTGGAGACGGGATGCTGAAGTGGAGGGTTTTCTTCATGGAGTGGGAGTCAGACCTCGAGATCGGGTGTCCCACGCGGTGTAGAGTCCAGAGAACAGGCCAGCGTGTGAACTCCACAGCTGAGAAACCGCCTCAGAAATCTCCAAGGAAGTAAGGTGGGGGTCAGCAAGCAGCCTGCACCCCCCCGCCGAGCTCTCAGAGGTGGACCTGCTCTGCCCCGGGGATGTGGAACCCGGGAAGCTGTCCAGGAGCCCACAGCAGCGATGTGAGGCTGGAGGTTAAGTCCCCAGTGTGGCGTGGCAGAGGGCTGACCAGGAACCTTCTCAGACCTTCTCAGAGCGAGGCGGCCCCAGATCAGCAGCCGGGGAGGGAGGCAGGCTCAGGGGGTGTCCTGCGTGGTGTGTAGAGGGGGCAACTGGATCAGGAGAGGAAAAGAAACAAAGCCCCGTATAGGACCCTTTGCTGGGAGCAGCCTCAGCGAGAACAGACAGGTGGGCCTGGGACCTTGGAGGAATGTGGAAGAGAGAGATCCAGGCTTCCTTCCCAGCTGTGTGATTGTGTCCAGGTAACTTCGGTGCTCTGAGCCTCAGTTTCACCTGTGTTAAGTCAGCACAGCTACACCCACGTTACAGGGCTGTTGTGAGACTGAGATGAGTCTGCAGTTTGCATCCAACCCAGTGGCTGGCACTTAACAAGGACAGTTACCTTCCCCTCTGAACTTCTCATTTGGGCAGTCATTCTCCCTGCCTTGAGGGGGCTCGGGGCAAAGTCAGGGCCCAGTCAGGGCCCAGGGCTCTACAGACCCTGAGCCGTTATCAGGGAGGCAGCTTTGGGCCTGAAATGGGCAATTGCATCCTCAGCGAGTCCCCGTCTACTCAGAAGCCTTGAGCTTCCTGCAGTTCTTTTAAACACTCAGTGTCTTGGCAGTGACTTCAAACACTGTTTTGCTGACAATGAATTTACTTACTAAAAACTTACCAGCGAGCAGGGAATGGGGGAGGGAATGGCTAAATCTGAGGGAAAAGAAAGACAGAGAGGCACTGCCGGAGCTCAGCCCGTGAAAGACTGAACAGAACGAGGACGCTCATAGTTTCCTTGTCCTTGGCTGGCAGGGGCAGGGAGACAGGAACCTCTGCTGATTCAGAAGCCAGCTCCAGGCAGGGAGACTCTGAGCCCAGAAATTCAGGACGGGATCAAGGCTCCGTGTGAAGATTCCCCACCAGGAACAGACCCACCAGGAACAGATGGGTTTCTTGGCGAGAGCCAGACAGTGGGTTCCCCTCCCACTGCTGAGGGAGCACTGGCCTTGTGAACGCAGTGGCTCCCGACCTTACCTGTGCCCCGAGCTGGCCTGGGCTGCCCCACTCGGAACCTCAGCCTCTTCCCCTGAGAGGAAGCAGTTCTGCCAAGAAGAGCAGGAGTTTGAGGGTTCATTCAAGGACATGGGTTTGAACCCAGCTTCGGTGCTGTAGCCTTAGACTTGAATCTCATGGGGCCTCTGCTTGTGTGTAAAATGGGGATGATAAGACTTACCTTGCAGGTTGCCGTACAGGGTAGAGGTGGGGGGAGCACATAGAAAACACCTGGGCTGCGTGGCCCCAAGGAGGTACTAATCTTCCAGAGCCTCTGGTTTCTAGCCCCGTTCAAAAAGAGGCTGGGAACACCTCTCTCGGGGCTGTGGCAAGGCTCAGATGCGAGCCGGTATGTGGGTGAGTGTCCAGTAGATGTGAAGATGCAGGAATGGCTGCTCCAAATGTGGAGGACGCAGCCACTCAGTGGTTTCCAAGCTGGGTTCCAGGAGGCACCCCAGGGACCACCAGAGGGACACAAGACTGGGCTTGACGCCAGACAGCCCTGCTTGTCCCTGTTTTACACACAGGGTTCCACCTGGGATTTTGTTTGAAATAAACAGTTCTGCTGCTAAATTTTTTGGTCTTTTGAGAAAACCTTTCATTTGGAAAACATTTCAGACTTCAAAAACTTCAAGAATAGGAATAGTACATTAAGATAGGAACATCCACTTAGCCCTTGTGGACTGTTAATATCTTACGTCCTTTGCTTTATCATTTATACTCTCTCTATGCATATGTAATTTTTTCCTGAATCATATAAGGGCAAGTTACATACATCTTGGCCCTTTACCCCTAAATACTTCTGAGAATAGGGATATTCCCTCACATAACCACATTAAAGTCGTCTGCTTCGCAAACTTACATCAATAAAATATTTTTCTCCACTGCACTGCCTGTATTCCAGGTGGTCACTGATCTAACAAGGCTCTTATTAGCATTTCCTCCTCCAGTTCAGGGTCCAATCCAAGGTCAGGTACCGCATTTAGTTGCCTCCTTTAATCTGGAACGTTACAGCCTTTCTTTGTCTTTTATGGCATTGGCATCTTTAAAGAATACAGGTTTTCCTCCCTGCCCCCTCCCCATCTTTTCTTTGTCACGAAAGTTCCTCATTTTATGTTTGTCAGATGTTTCCGCATGATTAGACTGAGGTTAGGCATTTTCAGCCAGATCTGGACTGACTCTTAAATTCTCTTCTGACTTTGACATGAAGTGACCTTAGGACCACGTCTTCTGCTCACAACCTCCGCTCACCCGGCCCCGCTCCCCTCCCGCACCCTCACCTCCTCGCCCACCAGACGCTTCCAGAGCTTTGCTACTCTGAGTGTGGTCCCCAGCCCCGCCGCCCC
>NW_020185338.1:348329-361163 GCF_003031525.2 Neophocaena asiaeorientalis asiaeorientalis | reverse complement strand
GGCAGAAAACTCCCCTTCCCCCCACCCGCCCTGCCCCAGCCCCTCAAGTCCAGGAAAGAAGCTCCACCGGCCCATCTCTCCCATTGCACGATGCTGGCAATAGTAACTGGTATCCACACGACCTGGCTGCTGGCGAGACCGGCTGGGACAGTGGGAAAGGCAGAACTTAGAGACACAAAGCCTGAGGTAATGGCCAGGCTGTCTTTTCCAGAAAGGGAGTTGCTGTTAATGCCCATGATACGGATGGGCCAGGATTCAAAGCTAGGATATCCTCACTCCAGAGCCTGTGCTTCCATCGCTGTACCAAGAAGCCCACCTGGGAACGGATCCCAGAGCTCCCGAATCCTGATCAAGTACTTCCTCCACTATAGCAGGTTTAGGGGCCCATGTCAGGTAGGGTGGGGAGCTCACAGAGACAATGGCTTTGGATAGACCTGGCCCTCTGTCCCGCAGCCAGGAGCAGACTGGATGAGCAGACTGCATGAGGCTCGGTGAGAGCAGTTAGAACTTCTAGAATTATCTGTCCCATTACTTTGACAGACAAGCTGTTCCCACCTCTTCAGTGTCTAAGACCCAGCATTCAGGGCTGGCCCTGCTATTGGGGAGAAATAGCTTCAAACCCAAGAACTCCTCCGTAAGATAGGAGCTGGGGGAAGGAAAGGAGAATGCAGTGCACACAAATGTGGGACTCTTTCTTAAAAGAATAAAGAGCAGGCAACATCCGAGAGGGCAGTGAAGGCCAGCGGGCTGCTTTCTTCTCCTCCTTCGAGGGTCTGTAGCTGGCTCGGGCAGGGCAGAGGCGGGGGTTGGGAGACCCCAGGTGCAGGGATCGACAGGCCTATGACATTGACTGAGGGTAGACAGGACAGAGAGGGAGGTCAGTCTGTTGGTTTCTAAAAATCAATGTTAAAAAATCTAAACTGATTTCTGATGACAAAAGTCGCTAATGTTTATTGTAGAAAAGGACGATTAGTATTGTGGTAGATTTCTATCTGGTCTCTTTGAAGTAGATATAGATAGGTAGGTAAATAGATAATTAGTTGAGGAAATACTTTCTGCTATAACAGATAAACCCTGCAATCTCTAACTCAGTACAAATTTATTTCTCACACATGGAAGTCCAGTTGGATGGAGGAGGGCTGGGGAGTGGGGACTGGGCTCTGCTCCATATAGCCATCCAGGGATCCAGGCTGAGGGAGGCTTTCTAAGTCCCCCTGGGCATCGACATTCAGGTGACACAGAGAGACAGACAGAGAACATATGTGCCAGGCCTGGAAACAAAGCATAAGCTTGTTTTTATGCCCACAACAGAAATGGGGTTCAGGACCTCTAAGATGTCATGTTCTGAGGATTAGAAGCCCCGTTACCCTCCTGTCTTGCATAATAACCATGTGTAACATTGCTCAAAATCCAATAAACCAGAAGGCACCATGTTAATCACTTTCTATCTGTCTTGTCACTGAAACATCACAACCACCCCCACGAGGTGTGGGCACTGTTGTTATCCCCATTTTACAGCCAAGGAAACTGAGGCTCGTCAAGGTGAAGCAGCAAGCTCAGGGTCACACCTGAGCAGGTGAGTGGGGCCCTGGGACTTGGATCCAGTTCCTGTGCTGGACTGCTGTGCTCTCCTGCCTCTCCAGGGCGCCCTGGGGTCGGAGATGACCTCAGGGAGGCCAGGTCCAATCACAGTGGCTTCATGCATTTTCCAGCCAGGCTGGGACTTTTGGCCTCTGGTCTCTGCACCCACAGCCTATGTGGCTGACTGGCTTGTGGGCTGAGCTCTCGAAGAGGAACCCAGGGAGCTGGAGTGATTTCCTCAGGGATCCACTGTTGCTCAAAGCAGAACTGAGACTTAAGCAGCATCTGCAAAAAGCACAAACAACCCAACAGGGTCGCTTTGGGAAGCTCAGTGGGAGAGAGGCTGGCCTCTCGTCTCACATCAGCCACAGACTACAGGGAACCTCACTCCCTCGGGCTCCAGCTCTTTCATCCGTGCAGCTGGGAGTTCAAACTAGACCAGTGGTTTTCCAACTGGTCCCGGAGAACTCTCGAGGGACTCGAGGGACTGGGGACATCTTGCAAGGGGAAGGGGGGAGGAGGGGAAACAGCAAACCAGCCATGCTGTCCGACTCGATCAACCAGAGCAGCCAAGTTCTGTATAAGATCTACCCCTTAATGAAAGGATTCCACTGCAAAAGGAAATTTAAAACCTCCTGTTCCAGAGGCTTTCTACTTCCTGCCATCCTGTGTTTTTATCAGCTAAGTTCATTCATTCAACAGTTCAACAAACATTTATTGACAGTATGGATGTTAACAGGAAAACCCAGCCCCTGTTTTTAGGATGGTCACAGTTCAAGTGGAAAAACAGAGCATTCAACAGGCGACAACCATGCAGTGAGATAAATGATATTCATTCATTCATTTAGCAAGTATATTTATTTATTTATTTTTTTAGATGTTGGGAGTAGGAGTTTATTAATTAATTTATTTTTGCTGTGTTGGGTCTTCGTTTCTGTGTGAGGGCTTTCTCTAGTTGGCAGCGAGCGGGGGCCACTCTTCATCACGGTGCGCGGGCCTCACTATCGCGGCCTCTCTTGTTGCGGAGCACAGGCTCCAGACGCGCAGGCTCAGTAGTTGTGGCTCACGGGCCTAGTTGCTCCGTGGCATGTGGGATCCTCCCAGACCAGGGCTCGAACCCCGTGTCCCCTGCATTGGCAGGCAGATTCTCAACCACTGCGCCACCAAGGAAGCCCTATTTAGCAAGTATATTTATTAAACACCTACTACTGCTGAGGCATTGGATATAAACAGTGAGCACGATAAAGTCCCTGCCCTCGTAAAGCTTTCATTACCTGGGGAGAGACAGCTAATAAACAAGGAAACAGAAATACAAAATATATCATCAGATGCTGAAACAGGCCACTAGAATGAATAAAACAGGCTAAGCGGTCTGGGGAGTGTTAAGGAGTTTGCTGTTCTGGGTTGGGAAGTCAGGGGAGGCCTCTCTGAGTTAACATGTATTTGTTTTTCCATTCTTCAATGACAAGCCGAGGGAAACCCGTTATAAGGGCACTGAACCTAGCTGGTGGGGAGTGGGGGTCTTGGGTTAAAACTTCCTGGAGGAAGGAAGTGGCTTCAGGTGGGAATCGTGGCGGAGGGTTAGGGCCAAAGCAGCCATGTGCTGCTCCAGGATCGTTGCACCAGCCACACCCACCTTCAATAAGAGCCCAGTCAACACATTTCAAGGGGCAGTTATGATAAGATGATAGATTCTTTCCTCTAGATCGGGGTCTGCAGGCCAACTCTGGCCTGCCACCTGATTTCGTAAATAAATTTTTATTGAAACAGCCACGTTCATTCATTTACACAGTGTCTCTGGCTGCTTTTGTACAATGGCTGAGTCAAATAGTTGGGACAGAGACCATGTGGCCCATGAAACTAAAAATATTTACTATCCAGCCCTTTACGGAAAAAAATTGCCAACCCCTCTTTTAGAAAATGCTTCCTAGAAGACAAAACTTTATTTTTAATCCAGCCACTTGTTCGACGCTCACAAGGGCTCTGAATAACAGACTGAGTTTTGTTATTACCTCTGGTTTGCAGATAAGGAAAGTGAGGCTCAGAGGTAGTGGCCCGAGATCACATAGCTGGTTAAGCGGCCGAGTCGGGGGCCTCCTGATCCAGTGTCCTCACGGTTTGTGAGACCCAGGTGTGCACGCTTTAGCTCATTTTTATCAGAGCTCTTCTCCTCCAAAATCCCCCAGCTTATGAAACACGCATCAGGTCCCCAGCCAGCTCTTTAAACTATAATCGCCTCCCCCAACATCTACAGATGGAAAACAGATGTGACTTTGGCAAAAAGAAAGCAGGAATCAGCAGGAAATGCAGGCTGCAGCCCAGCAGGCCTTTCGGAGGTACGGCCTGATGGATGCGATCCCTGATCCACACAAGACAGATGTTTCGACCACAGGTGAATTATTTGGCAGCTGTGCCCCAGCCTCCCAGTGTTGCTGCCTGAGGCCCCACTGTGTGCAGGGCTGAGCCCCGAGCCCTAAGCCTTGGGCTCCAGGCTTCAGGGAAGGAGAATGCAGCCCTAACTATCCCTAGGATGTCGGGTGGGAGCCAGTGCATTTAAATGATGCTTAAAGCTTATGTTTGTCCACAAATAGCTCTCAGGTCAGGGATCCTGTGTGGGCATTTGTCACCACATCAGGGAAGAGAGACCCAGATTCTGCTGACCAGCTGTGGGGCCTGTAGCAAATTTCTCCCATCCCTGAGCCTCAGTTTCCTCACAGTGAGGTTGGACTTGATGAATCCAAGGCCACTGGTGTGCTAAGTCAGCGATGATATGAACCATCTCATGGGAGCTAGCCGTCTGCATCTCTTCCCCACTCCATGTTCATGTTGGTAGCTTGAAGTTGGCTGTTGTGGAAAGATTCATGCCAGGCAAATTGGCAAATGCAGCAAATCAGAACTTTTTTTTTTTCTTAGCAGAGCCGGTTGTTAAGGATTCCCGTCACACCACTGTCTAAGGCCCATAATGGATCCTAGTTTCCTTGACCATGGCCCCAACCATGGGCAAGACAGAGTGGTGCCTGGTGGGAGCACATGTGGGTCCAGTTCAGCTCACTGTCAGTGTCCTGCATCCCAAGCCCTGTGCTGGAGACTGGGAAGGCAGTGACGGGGCAGAGGCTCAGAGAGATTGAGTGACTTGCCCGAGCTCACATAGCATCCAACCCTGCCTTCAGGGAGTTCACAATCCAAGGAAAACGGCAGGCTCTGAAACAGTCAAGGGTGTGGGCACTACAGCAGGAACCATCCACCTGTGCTTGAGGATGTGGGAGGGCCACGAGAAGTTAGTAAGGGAAAGGTAGGGAGGGCGGTCCAGGCAGAGGGAACCGTGTGTGCAAAGGCACAGAGGAGTGAAAGTGCACGAGGAGTTCAACCAAGATTCAGCACAGTGGGGTGTCCCATGGCAGTGTGATGGTGGCAGAATGCCATTCGGAGTTGGAAGTTGTCGTTCTGAGTTCCCCCTAATGGAGGAAGGAGTCCTGGAGTCTGTGTAGAGGCCCATCCGACTCAGCGCCAGGCCCGGGCTCTGAGCTCTTGCTGGGAGCTCAGCATTCATTCATTCACTCACCCAGCACCGCCTCTGCCGTGCATGCTCTGTGTACTGGGGAGATGGAGAGGAAGTGCTCACCGGTAGTTGGAGGGACAGACCTGGGATCGAAGGAGTCCCCTGCAGTGGGCTAGCTGAACGCAGTGTCACGGAACCAAGGAGATGGGCCCCAAGGCCCTTCCTGAGAATCAGCCGAGATTCTCAAGAAGGGCTTGGGGAGAAGAAGAAAAGGGCAAAGCACTTTCCATCCCCACCACGCACAGAGCCGCAGTCCAGAGGGCTTCCTTCCCCATCTGTCTAAGTCCTCAGACCTTGGGCTGGAGCTGGACCATCCTTCTGGCTGAACGTCACTGTCCCTTCAAGCAGGGTTTCTCACCTTAGCACTATAGACATGTGGGGACTGAGTAATTTATCTTTATGGAGGGCTGTCCTGTGCACTGTAGGTTGTTTAGCAGCATCCCTGGCCTGTATGCTAGTAGCAAAAGCAACTCCAGACATTGCCAAATGGCCCCTGAAGGGCAGAATCACCCTGGTTGAGAGCTACTGCTCAAAAGCAAATGAACTTGCCTGATTGTACTTTTGGGTGAGCTATTAATACAATACCAAGAAAAAATTGGTGTTCTTGGAGGCGGAGTAAAAATTCAGTCAGCTCTTAACCAATGCATGAGTTACAGGTGAATTCCAAAAGGCACAGAACTGTTTCATATCCATGCTGCTGGACATGCCTTGTTCCCTAATTCATAAATCAAACAAGAAAAGAATCTCCCGTGTGCCAGAATTCTAATGATTGAATCATCAACGTGGAAGACAACTGCAGGCACAAAATAATCTTTCCCCAGGAACTCTATAGTCGTGTCTCAGGCTCATGAAGGTTTATGGAAGATGTTCTCCAAAACTGACTGACCCTGTGCACAGGCACAAGGACCTTGAAAGAAATGATCAGACAGCTCAGAGCGCAGAGCTGGAATAAGAGGAACGACATTCCTCCTTAGTGGGCATTTCCATGGAGGCGGTATAGAAGCACTCCACTGTAAATCATTTCCTAGAATTCTCACCAAAACCCCATTGGATGTCGTGCTATCTGTGTCAGTTCACATGTGTCTAGAAATGCAGGCTCAGAGAGCTAGAACACTTAGCCCACGGTCTTACAGCTGGTAAGGAGTCCGGGTCTGACTCTGCTTTTCAGTGCTGTGTGTTACCAACCCCATCAGCCGATTCATTTTACAGGTGGAAAAACTGAGGCCGCCTGAGAAAGCAGAACAGATATGTCAATAATAGCTCACTTTTCCATTGCGCTCCATGAGTACCGAATCACTTTCGTATTCTTTTTCTCATTTCATTCTCTCAAAAAACGTGAAAGGCCGTCAGGGCATCTTTTTTTGTTTTTTGTTTTTTGTTTTCTTTAGTGGTACGCGGGCCTCTCACTGTTGTGGCCTCTCCCGTTGCGGAGCACAGGCCCGGACGCGCAGGCTCAGCGGCCTTGGCTCACGGGCCCAGCCGCTCCGCGGCACGTGGGATCTTCCCGGACCGGGGCACGAACCCGTGTCCCCCGCATCGGCAGGCGGACTCTCAACCACTGCGCCACCAGGGAAGCCCCCGTCAGGGCATCTTTTAGGCCCACCTCCAGCCCCCTCCTTCCCCAAGGTATCTATTACTGTCAAGAGGCTCTGAGCCCCGGGAACATCTCCCACAAAAGCAGTAGTGATGTTATTCCTTTCAGAGGTATTTACATTTTAGAAGAAACCCTAGGGAAAGGGCACTGCTTAACCCAAAAGAATGAAGGTTGGAGGGGAAACTTTAGGCCTGGTAGCATCTGGTCGAGGGAGGGCTTCACTTCTGCAAGTGGAGAGAGAGATGTGTGGTTCCCAAAAGACGTCAATGTTAGACAAACATCTGCTTCTGGGTGCTTCCATGAATAAGTGTGACGTGAACTTAACTGAAGGCGTTGCAGGGGAAGAGCTGGGAAAGGGGAAGGGGCTGGGTCTTGCCCACGCAGCAGAGGGCACTTTTCTCAGTTCCTTCTTCCTAAACCCAGACTGTGTCTCAGGCCTCCCGACCAGGCTGTCCCAGGGTCGCCCCCTGTCATGAGAGTCAGGAGAAAACAGGAAGGCTCCTCTTCCAGGAGTGACCACCCCCCACCCAGCAAACCACCGTCCCCTTGCCCTGGACAGGGAGCGGCTCACAAGGAGAGCCTCACACTCACCACCTTCTGCCTCCTTCCTCTCCCAGGGAAGTCCTACGGGGCAGACGACTTCCTGCCGGTGCTCATGTACGTGCTGGCCCGCAGCAATCTCACGGAGATGCTTCTCAACGTGGAGTACATGATGGAGCTCATGGACCCTGCCCTGCAGCTGGGGGAGGGTGAGTCACCACCCCAGGCCCATCTCCGGAACCCTGGGGCCCATCGCCCACTCCTGACCCAGACACACCAAAGGCTTGCTGGAGGGCCCAACAATTACCTCCTGGATGCCAGACTCCACTAAGCCCTGGGACACAGCAGTGCCTGACACAGTCCCTGTCCTGGGGGACTCACAGACTAGCAGGGGAGCTGGGCCAGTAAAGAGACCTTGTCACCTATGCTAGACAAGGGAAGCCCAGAGAGTACCAGAGCACGTTACTCAGGCTGTGCAATCAGGGAAGGCTTCCTGGAGGAGGTGATGCCTGAGCTGAGCATTGAAGGATAAATAGGGGCCAGTCAGATAAAGAAGGGGGAGAGGCAGTCTTCACAAAGGGAGCAGCAGTTGCTGGCAGTGTACAGGATAAGGGAACAATGGTCAGCTCTTAGACAGGGGTGGCCCTGGGGACTCAGCCCCCTGTTCATCCAGATCTGGGCCAGGTACCCGTCAGTGGGAGGAGGGTAATGCTGTGGAGTGGACAAGAGGCCATACACTCTCCTGTAGGGTGATGGCAGGGGTGTAATTTGTCCCACCCTCACCTTCCCTTCCCTTTCCTCCTTCCTACCACTTTGTCCCGTACACTTAGCCTCGGCCACTCCTCCACCAAGAATCCCTGAGGTGCAGCCACCCCAGATAGCAGTTCTGAGGGAGCCCCAGGCTCCCTCTGAGACACCACCCCCCAAAGGGTGAAGAGACTCTTAGGCCCCCAGTAGCCCCTTTGGGCTTTGTGGTTCTTGAGATAAGCTGGCCCTCTTTGCATCTGTTTGCATTTTTAGACTGTGTTGGTCTCTGGCGGGGACAGTATGACGTGGCTGGTTCTGTGAGTTCTTGGAAGCTCAGGGGAGCGTGTAAAGCTGTGCAGGACTGGCCCGCCCCCGTGGATTGTTGTAGAGTCATAGAGAGTGTCAGGGAAAGAGCCCTTTGGCGGGTGGAAGGATGGAGCGAGGCTGTGGGGCTCTGCACTTGATCTCAGCACTGGCCGGCTCTCTGGCAGTGGTCAGCCCTGCCCTGGCCGCCGTGGCTCCTGTTCCGTCCACAGCCTGCATCCTTGCTGCCAGATAGGACTCCAGGCCAGGCGCAGCGGCGAACAGGGACAGGACAGGGACATCCTTGGCCCAACTACCCTCTCCTTATGGACCTGAAGCCCCCCGCCCCAATCCTGTCATAACCTCCTGCAATCCTTCTTCCTGTTCCCGAAAGCCACAGGGGGTTCGGGTGGGAAAGCTGAGGTCCTGCAGGCAGGAGAGCTAGTCTGTTCGGGGCTACATTAAGTATTTTTAAAAATTGAAGTATGGTTGATTTACAAGGTTGTGTTTCAGGTGTACAGCAAAGTGATTCAGTTATATATATATATATGTTTTTCAGATTATTTTCCATTATAGGTTATTACAAGATATTGAATATAGTTCCCTGTGCTACACAGTAAATCCTTGTTGCCTATCTATTTTATGTATAGGACTACATTAAGTATTTTTGAGGCAAGCCAAGTACAAATGAATACATAAAGATCTTAAACAGTCCACATTTTCTGACCCAAAACTGCCTGAATACCCTGCAGCCTGCCCCTTTCAGACTTAAGGGTCAGGGCCCCTGCCCCACCTCTGGACCTGTGGGGAAATTTCTAAGGGATCTATGAGGTGTTTGCTGGAAGAAAAGATGGCAGGGCAGAGCCTCGCATGCCACCACGTACCGCCCCTCCCAGCAGACCCTGCCCAGGGCAGCTCTGAGGACCATGCTGCACACGCCAGGAGGTGGGCTGTGTGGCATGGGTGCCTCTCTCTCTTCCTACGCCCATAGCCAGGGTGGGAGGTCACAGCAGCCAGGACAGCCCAGCCTCACAGGTGTTGGACTCCGACAGAAGGATGACTTGGGGGTCTCCAGCATGGGCAGGAGCTTCCACCCAAGTCTGCCAGCTGGTAGACCTCCATCTAGACATATCTGGGCCCAAGAGCAGGAGGACGGAGCGCCAGGCGGGCAGTGTTCCTGAGTTTCCCCAGCTTCACCCTCCTGTCTTTGCTGGGTGGTGGCCCACAGGGTGCTCCGTCACCAAAGCCTCTGAGGTGCAGTAAAAAGAGGGGCTTGCCTGGGAGGTGGCGGGGTGGGGAGAAGCAGAGCCCCTGCTGGCCAGTCCCCGCCCGTGATGCTCTGCAGAGTCAGACATGCCCGGGACAAGGGCAGGCCCCTGGGAAGTCCCTGCTCTTGAGAACTTGTTACTCCATCCTAAGAGGAGAACTAACACAGGGTGTAGAAAAAAGAGCAGTTTGGAGGCTGGATTTGGTCCCAGTTCTGCCTCTGATCGGCTAGGAGACCTTGGGCAAATCACTTAACCTCTCTGGCTTGGAAAAGGGAAGGCATTGGGCTAGATTTGGGGTTTTCAGACCATCTGGGCACCTTCTGCAGAGGCAGCTGGGGGAAGGATGAGAGATGGAGGGCGCCTCTGCCTTCTCGTGTTTCACAGTCTGAACAAACACATCTGCATTCACCAAAAAGCCTGCGAGACCGTCACATTCTTTCAACTGGTTCCCCGTGCTGGAATTTGGCAAAGATTGTGACTGGGTCCCACTTTTTCGCAGCAGGCTTCTGGAGAGTGAGAGATCAGGGACTTCCTGTAAGAAGTAGAGAGGAACTGAACACTGGCCTGATGGGACCCTGACCCCTTTCTCCCCCGTCTCTCTGCAGCTCCCACCGCTCTGGGCAATTACAGGGCAGATGGGAGACCCAGGCAGCTGTTGGGCACCTGGCTGGAGCCAGCTCAAAATACAAACCTCTCCAGAAGCACCCTCATAGATTCCTTTACCCACATCCCGTCTGCACCCTGGCTGACAGCTGGCCATCCTGGGCTAGTAATCTCTTAAGAGAGGCAATGAGGTTTTCCCATCAATGGACAGCACCCTCTGCCTGAAGAGAACGCTCGACTCCAAAACTCACAGTGCGAGGAGTTGCCTGTCACCTAGTGGTCATGGCAGGAACTGCAGGACCCCCAAGTCCAAGGGAAGTCTACTGGGAGAGCCAGAAGGCTGTAAAAAAAAGCAGGGCTTGAGCAGGCAGGAGTGCACTGGCAGGGCTTAGAGTTCCTCCCCTTTGCCCAAGAGGGTGGGGAACCTCCAGAGCAGCTCCCTTAGGTCACCTAACCACCGTGCAATACTCGCGTGTTACCGAGCACTGCACTTTATGTGTATTGATCTCATTTACTTTCCATAACATTATGGATTTTGCAGATGAGGAAATGGGAGCATAGAGGACATTAACTCACCTGAGAGCACAGGGCTCTCTGCCGAAGACTGAGACCTAAACCCTGCTCTCTGACTCCCAAACTGACCATTCGCAGTCAGCACACTGCACTCAGCTCCTCCCTTCCCAGCCAGGGGGATGTGATCACGATGGGAAACAGGACCATGGGGGAATGCCAACTAGAGGACAGGGCTCTCTGCCAGCAAGGGCTGGAGGCACCAAGGAAGGCTTCTTGCACACCCAGGCTTTGAGCTGGGCTGGAAAAGGAGACCCATGAGAGGTCTGCTGGCCCTTCTCTGATAAGGGACACCAAGCCAAGTTCCGTGTTGGCCTTGATATACCTATTTCAAAAGCTGTCTTCTTCCTACACTGCCATGAAAGGGCAAGTGATCCTGTGGCAATAAACCCCTTTATCTCGTCCCCCGCCCACCCCAGTCAGGGTATGAACTTTTCCCATACTGGTTGTGAAATTTGTAGGAATATGTAGACAGCTTCATCCAGTGGAGCAGTTAGGAATGCTTTGGGCTGCAAATAATTACGATGTAACTAATAATGGCTTAAATCAGAGTGAGGGACTGGTTTGTCTCTTGCATCAAGAAGTCCTGGGGTAAGCAGCTGATAATGGTGGCAGCTTTTAGCCCCGCCATCAGGAAATCGTAGACCCAGCTCTTTCCATTGCTCTTCAGGATGTGAACTTTTGCCTTTGTGCCTATCACCTCTGATCACAAACAGCCGCTGTGCCTCCAGGCTCACCTCTGTGTTCCAGAAAAGAGGAAGGGGGACAGACAAAAACCAGAAGGGATACAGTAACTGAGTCTGTCCCTTGCAAAAGGCTTTCCTGGAAGCACCACTCAGGGACTTCCACTTACATCTAAGTAGCCAGAACGGAGTCTCCTGCCCTCTACCCTGAACTACAAGAGAATCTAGGAAGTGAGCATTTTCAGTTGAGTGCGGCTTTACCCCACAAAAGTAGAGTTCAATTAATTAGGAAGAAAGAGAAGATGGGATTTGGGTGGCTCACTAGCAGATGGGCCTCATGTCAAAACTCATTGCCCTGGTACCCAAAGGGCTGGGGAGAGGCTTGGTGAGTGGGAAGGAGGCCCAGGGAAGCACTGCAAGACCTTGGCCAGGCCACCCTGCCCCCTCTAGAGTGAGGGGCGAAACAAGGCTAGTGCTTCTGAAACATTTTAACCAAAGCCTCCAACGAGCCAAGGAGAGGAAACTTGTAAGCATCTGTGCAAATTATTATCTTTTATCTTAAAACTTCATGTAAATTTTGTAGTCTGAAGTATTTCAAAGCTTAAATTAGGAAACATTAGGTATTAGGAATATGTGTGAATTAACTTAAGGTAAAAAGAAATGGAGAAATAAACGAATCAAAGTTTTTACTTTCCTTAAATCTTTAAAAAATAGTGTGTGATAGTATGACCGTAATTAAAATTTTCTCCACATATTTTTAAGTCGATTTTTAAAATAGGGTATATATGACACATACAATGTGGAGTCTCCCACCCACCCATGTCTCCAAGGCGCCCCTTTCCCCACCCTAAAGACATCCGTGGTTCTTGTGTATCTTTACATTGTAAAGCTCATTGTAAAACTAAAAACTCATTTTAAAACATCACTTAAATACAAGCAAGAGTTACGTCCCAAAAGGAACGAGCTTTGATCAGGGCCATACAGATCAGGGCTGGACTTGAGGAAGCTTGTGAGGCTGCGGTGGGCACAGAGCTGAGGTTGGGCCGGTGACCAACGGGGCGGCAGGCGCCTCCTTGCAGCGGCGATGGGTGGGGCTTAGAGAGGTGGGCGGGGCGGGCCGAGCTGGGACCAGCCCCCTCCCTTTGGGGGTGGGCGGAGTCGGTCCTGGCTCAGCCTCCACACCCTTTCCCCCCGCAGGTTCCTACTATCTGACCACCACCTACGGGGCCCTGGAGCACATCAAGAACTACGACAAGATCACGGTGACCCGGCAGCTGAGCGTGGAGGTGCAGGACTCCATCCACCGCTGGGAGCGCCGGCGCACGCTCAACAAGGCCCGGGCCTCCCGCTCCTCCGTGCAGGTGACGCCTGGGGCAGAGGGTGGGA
>NW_020185338.1:329237-348236 GCF_003031525.2 Neophocaena asiaeorientalis asiaeorientalis | reverse complement strand
CGGTGGGAGGGGGCCGGCGGACCTTGCCCCAGACCATCCCTACTGCCCGCCGGCTAACAAGCCTGACGCCGACTGGCTGCTCTGGCCAGCCAGCCCAGCCCCCAGGGGCGTTCACGTGGGAAGCAAAGACACCGGCTCTCGCCTGCCAGCGTGTGCCCAGCCCAGTGGCGGTTGGGGGGTAGGAGTGGAAGTTAAGGGGTGGAGACTACAAAAGTATCAGCAGGCCTCGGTGGGCAAACATGGTAGGGAGATGGGACATTTATCCACTCTTCCTTAGCACCTGTGATGTCCCAGCAGGCTGTTAGGGCTGGAGATGTGAACAGTAAGTCGTCCCAGTGAGAAGCCCACGAGGGCCCATTCCCACCTGTGCTTCCCACCCATTCCCATTCCTGCCCCTCATTCCCTATGGTCTGGGTCAGATGCCCTCCTCTGTGCTTCCTGCTGCTCCTTCGCCCTTTACAGCACATGTACACTGTATTGTAACCATCTGTGTATGAAGCTATCACCCTGAGAGAGCAGGGCCCATTGCTCACGTGTCTTAGGGGTCCCAAGCCCAGGGCCTGGGACAGAGTGAGACTGGGGTGCATGCAGAATGGCCAGAGTTAGGACAGTGAGCCAGGCTGCAACCCAGAGCTGTAAACAGCTCTACAGACTCACTTACCTGGCACCCAGAGCTCGCTGGACCTGAACCCCACGCCCGGCTTTCCAGATGGCCTTTCTGTAACCAGCAGAGCCCAGGCCTGGGAGGCAAGAGGCTCAAGGTATGGACCCAGCTCTGTACTAGCTTGTTGTGTGACCCCGAGCAGTGTCTGCCGTCTCTGGGACTCAGTTTTCCTATCAGCTCAGGGAGACTCTGGACTCTTTGAGATCTGCCTCCCCAGTACCTGTTCTAGGCGGCCAAGCTGATGTCCCCTCTCCTCTAATCAATGGTGTCTTGATAATGTTTAGTAACTGGTTCTCTGGGGAGGGAAAAAAAACCCCTCTGATTTCAGCTTCTGTCGATTTCCATGGTATAAATGCTCCCACCATGGCTGATTTCAAGCTACTAACTTGGCATCACTGAACTTGGAGTTGGGAAGCGGGTATGAGCCAGCATGAGTTGGCAAGTACCAGCTCCAGCACACCACCACTCCCCACCGCCTCCTGGGACAGCTGTTCCTCCGCCAGCTCTTGGAATATGGACACTCTTGGTCCAAGCCTGACCCAGGCATTCCTTACTTCTTGCTTCCACCCTGTGGATTCCCAGTGCTGAGCCAGGCAGAGCATCAGTGCCTCCCGCTTAGGGAGGCGAAGCTCAGGAAAAGGCTTGGGATGAGGAGTCTTCTCAGCACTCTTTCTGGGGTATGGGGAGGTCACCACCCTCTTCCTCCTCCCCCGGTGCCTCCTCTGCACCCCATGCCCTAAATCCCTCCCCTGGGAGTGAAAGCCCGGAGCTTGACCGTCATCAGGTGTAAAGGGCCCTTGGGAGGCCTAACGGGGGGACAAGGAGAGCACAGGCAGCCACTGAGACCCAAGGAAGTGGGTGGGCTTTCCTCTCCCGGAAGAAAGACTCTTGACACCAGAGCCTGCCCTTCACATGCATTCACTACTCTGCAGCCATAATTACCACCATTCTGAAGCGGTCATCGCCCTCATGGTCCGCCTCCCCCTCATCAGGAGACGGCTGTGCTGCCACCATCCTTCCACGAGGGGGCAGCCCTGCACACACCACTTCCTACCCGTCCCCTGGGTCCTCGGGGGAAGGGGGACTCTTCCAGGCTCTGAGCTAGTTTTATGTGCTTCCTCACAGCCACGTAGTAAGGACTGGTTTTATCCCCAGTTGACAGTTGAGGAAATGGAGACTCAGAGAGGTGTAGGTCACACAGTGGGAGCAGATTCAAAGCCAGGCAGGGACTCCTTCCACCATCTGTGGTGGAGGAAGGTGTGAGTGCGATGTTCTGTGCGAATGCTCCCATCCCCAGCCTCGCAGGCATCGCTTCACCCTTGCCCACGTAGCTTATGAGGTGCAACTCCTCCACCTGTCCTAAAGCCCCCATCCTTCAGGCCCAGCTCCCCAATCCCTTTCCCCTAAGTCTTCTCCCCTGCCCTTCCCTGCCTGCCTGCTCCCCCTCAGAACACCACGCTTCTCACCCCCAGGCTCTTCCAGCCCTAAGGCCTGAACTGTTCTACCTGCCTTAGCTGCCCCAGCTGAGCCATGGATGCTGGGGGTGGGTCTGAACCTCTGGTTTTATTTATGCTGCCCTGCGTGCCCAGCCTAGCGCCTGGGAGGAAGAGGGGCTCAGGGAGGAAGAGATGAGAAAGTGAGTGACAGATGAATAAATGATGGCGAGCCCGTGGACTGGCCACCAGGGGGCGGGCGCTCTCACTCATTGCCGAGACTGCAAGCCAACCGACTGACCTGGAATGGTTGGCCCCATCGAGAGCTGAGGCTCAGAGAGGGAAGGCCCTTGCCTGAGATCACACAGCAGGGTCAGCTGCAGGTGCCCCGACTGCCAGCCTCACGACCCCTCCTGCCATCCATCCGCTCTCTACAGAGAGGACCCCTGGGGTACAGAGAGGACAAAGGAGTTGTTCAAGACCACGCAGCTCCTCACTCCTGTCCAAGCTCCCAGCATCGGGACGGGGGGTGAGACCCGACGCCGGTGACCCACGCCCCCTGCATCTCGCCCCGTAGGACTTCATCTGCGTGTCGTACCTGGAGCCCGAGCAGCAATCACGGACGCTGGCGTCGCGGGCGGACACGTTGGCCGAGGTGCTGTGCGCTCAGTGCGCAGAGAAGTTCGAGGTGGTGCAGCCCCAGGACCACCGGCTCTTCGTGCTGGTGGACGGGCGCTGCTTCCAGCTGGCCGACGAGGCGCTGCCGCACCGCATCAAGGGCTACCTGCTGCGGAGCGAGCCCAAGCGCGACTTCCACTTCGTGTACCGGCCCCTGGACGGCGGCGGGGGCAGCGGGGGCCCGCCCTGCCTCGTGGTGCGGGAGCCCAACTTCCTGTGAGGCCGGGGCTGCAGCGCCTCCAAAGGCAGTGTTCACCCAGGTGGAGAAGCCGTCAGAAGACCCGGCCCGCGCCCTCTCCCCACACACTCACACTCAGCCACACCCACACACGCACGCACACACTCTCCCAACAGGAATGCCCACACATCACACGTGCTCACAACCCACTGAGCGCGCGTAGACCAGCGTGGCACTTAAGCAATGTGATCGGTGGCCCAGCTTGCTTCCTGAAGGAGAGTCATAGCCCCCTAGAGGCCACGTTATTCATTAGGCAGAAAGGGAAACGGCTCAGAGGGAGAAGGGGCTCTCCAGCCCCCTGAAGCAGAGTCCAAGCCCGGCCCCCGTTCACACACAGCCCCTCAGGCCAGTCCCTCTGCCCCTGCCCCCCATGCCCGCCCGATCCTCAGTCTTTCCAGGGGAGGGCTTCCCGTTTCCCCAGGACTGTCCTCAGGAGGAGTGGCCCGGCCCCAGCTGCTCCCACACCCCTCTTCCCACAGGATGGAGCTGGGATGCTCTGGACCCTCCCAGCACCTCAGGAGCATCTCAGGGTGTGTGAGGAGACAGCCCTCCCCCGATCCCTGCATAAGAGCCTGCACTTGGCTCTCAGCACCCACAGCCCCGCCGCAGCTCCCAAGCCCCTCCAGGAGCAGCCAGACGTGCACTGGGACCTCCAAGTGAAGCCAGCTCCGTGGCTACGTGGGTGAGCGCAGCCTCGGCCACGGGGGACATTGACAGGGCCGTTGCCTTGGGGCGCACCCCAGGGCTGTGGCACCTGTGGCAAGAGGCACCGTGTGGGGAGTGTTTAATAAAAGCCCTTTTGAAAAGGCGTCTCCTTTTCCCGGGCTAGAGCTCTGCTCAGCCAGCCAGGCCCCCCCGTTAACAGCCTAATCCCCTTCCCAGGTGGAGTACAGAAGACCACCTCCTTTCCACCGAGGGCCCTATGTTTTGACAGAATCTGCGGCGTACTCTCAGCCCTCCGGGCCCTGGCCCCTGTCTGCCCCTCAGCCTGGTCATCTCCTGTCTCCTCCCACCCACGGTTCCCATCATTCCTGCCTCTGCCGCCTAGCCCAGGAATACCGTTCCATATAGTCTTTGCATGGTCAAACTCTCTTTATCCTTCAAAGCCCGTCTCCTCCCCCTGGAGGAAGTCAGCCTTCTCTGACTTCCTAGGCTGGCCAGATAGTCCCTGTGTATGGCCCCCAGCCCCCTCGGATCATCTCTCTCACAAGAGATAGCTCATCAAATTGCATTTGTCTGTTGATATTTCTGCTTTCTCCACCAAATTTGGACCCTTCATGTCTGTGTCCTCAGCACTGATTAAAATGTGTGTTTGCTGAGTGCCTGTTAAATGTCAGCACTCTCCTAGGCCCTGGGAAACAGCAGAGAACAGAACAGACCAAGCTCACATGGAGCCCCAGTGTGAACAGCAGTGAGCGGTGCGCCCAGGGCAGGTGGGCTGGACTCGCCCGGATTATACCCCTGGGCAGCAACCAGCTCGTTCACCAGTCAGCAAACATCTGTCGAACTCTGGCTCCAGGCCAGCCCTGTGTGAGATGCAGGGATTGCTCCAGGATGCAGTCGGCCAGCCCTGGAGGACTTTCCAGGCCGGGGCTCGGTATAACAGACATGACAAAACGCAAACAGCTTCTGATCTGAGGCTACCCTCAGATCAGAAGCTGAGGGTAGCCGGCTCTGATCCCAGGTTGCCCTTTCCTTCCCCAGCCCCCTACCCACCACCCAGTGCAGACACTGTTGCCTTCCTGAGCTTCCAATGCTCCCTGCAGCCCTGAGCTGAGCTGGCCATACAGCCTCGTGCCCCCAGCTGTACGGCAAAGTGCCCACCACCTCCCACTAGACCTGAGGCTGGTGGGGAACGTCAGAGGCGGGTCCATTTACCCAAGCACCCTCTTGGCCAAGTGGGGCCCAAACTTGGGGTGGGGTTGGAGTTCAGAGGGTGGATCGGACACCAGCCCAGCCCTGGGAGTCTTCTGTCCAGCCAGTGAGCTGGACCGGGGACCACTGTAAGAACGCGTGTGTGTGTGTGTGTGTGTGTGTGTGTGTGTGTGTGTGTGTGCGTGCATGTACGTGCACAAGCATATGTGCCGGGCCCACCGTCCTGGGGCCTCTCCCATCAGGAGAGGCCGGAGAGCAGGAGGGGTGGGGGTATCTGGACCCCTGTCTTCTGGATGCCTTCTCCCCCCGGGGAGGTGCGGGGGCCTGATTCAGGGCGCAGAAACACCCTCGCATGTACTGAGCCCTCACAGGGGTGCCTGGCACTGGTTAGTGGCTGCTCTGTGATTTTATTTAATCCACACACCAGCCCCTCGTGGGAGGTATTTATGGATGAGGACGCAGAGGCTCAAAGGAAGGGGGAGAATGAGTTAGTCTACTTGGGCGGCCTTAGCAAAATACCACTGATGGGGCAGCTTCGACAACAGACGTTTATTTTCTCACAGTTCCGGAGGCTGGAAGTCGCAGATCAGGGCTGGTTTCTCCTTGGCTTGCAGACGGCTGCCTTCCCACTCTGTCCTCACACAGCCTTTTCTCTGGGCCTGAGCAGCCCTGATCTCCTTCTCTTCTGAGAACACAGGTCCTATTGGATTAGGGCGCAGCCATATGACCTCATGCTACCTTAATTAACCCTTTAAGGCCCCGTCTCCAAACACAGTCACATTCTGAGATGCTAGAGGTTAGGGCTTCAACACATGAACTTGGAGGGCTCACAACTGGGCCCATAACAAGGGGTGACTTGCCCAAGGTCACACAGCTGGTTAGAGGCCAAAGTGAGGTTTGAACTCGGGGCTAACCTACCCCCAAATTCAGGGCTCTCTTTTCTACCTGGTGCAGCATCCCAAGTGACCTGTTGGTAGAAAACCAAAGTCAGATGAGCCTCGCCTGCCAGGCCCGCTCTGGCTGAACTTGCCTGAGGCCATGGTGAGCATCGTAGGGCTGACCTGATCCAGAGGCCCAAGATGCAAGTGAAGCGGCCTGGTTTCTCCACAGGCCCTGAACAGGGGGTCATTGTGTCCAAGGGTGACGGGGCCACAGGCTGGGACGTAGGACAGGGGCTCGGCTGTGTGTCCTCCCAGCGTTTGTCCCCTCTTCCCTTGGCCGGCTGGCTCCCTCCTTCCCTCCACTTTTACTGGCCCCCTCCAGTCCCTGAGGCTGAGACTGGAGCCAGCGGTGCTGGGAGAAGCTACGAGGGCTTCTGCAGAGACCAGGGCATGCCCAGGCCCCGCGGCTCTTCCGTTCCCAGGGCCTACCAGCGACAGCTGGGTGCAAAGCCCTGCCCATCGTGAGAAGTGCAAACTGCCCCTGCAGACCCTTGGCCCACGATGGCCTCACAACACCTTAATGTGTTGAATCTAGGTCTCCCTAGTATGAGCAAGTTTCTGCTGGGGGACAAGGGACGGGTCTGCAAGGGAGATGGGCAGAGAAGAGCAGAGGCCCTGAGTGGGAGGAGGGACAGAGGGAGGAGGGGAGGGTCCTCTGGGTGCAGTGGAGACGCCTCCCTCCCCCAGCCACAGACCAGCCTGTCATCCCCACTTCGCGGCTGAGGCTGATTCTGGAAGGCATGGCACCCGTCTGCACATGCGGTCGCAGATGCGGTCGCTGTGTGTGCGCTCAGCCGGCCGGAATCCAGGAACTGGCCACCTCCTGCTCTGCAGGGTCATCTGGGGCGGGGAAGCGGGGGAGCAGCTGGGGCAGGAAGGTCATGTGGGGCAGGGCTTCGGGAGAAAAGCGCTGATTCACAGTGGCTGCGGCTCTTCCTCTTCCCTAGCTGTCAGCTGTTTGCTGGAAGACAGCGGTTTCCCAGGAATGCCCTCCAGGAAACCTCTTTGCTGCTGACGCAGCCCTCGACCAAAAGGGAACTCTGAAATCTGGCTTCAGAGTCGGAGAAACTGCTCAGCTGGCAGGTGGGAAGAACCTCCACTCGTAGTCAGGAGACCTGGGCTCCAGGCCAGCTGCGAGCCCTCGGCAAGATGCTCAACGTCTTTGTGCCTCAGTGTCCCCCTTCTTAAGAATGCTTATGCCCTGATCTCCCAGGCTTGTCGCAGGGATCAGACAAGCTCCCGGGTTGGGGCAAGCGAAGCCTTAGATCTTTCAGAAAAGGGAAGTAAATTCAGAGCTAGCACATGAGGGCAGGGAAGTTGTTCACGGCCAAGGCTACATGGCTGAGGGGACAAGTGGGGTTGAAATCCAGTCTGGGCTCCACTTGTCACCCTGGCACAGCACTGTGTCCACCCAGAGAAAGGGACACCTTTTCCATATGATGGCATTAAATGGTCTATGGGGAGTCCAGGTGAACTCAAGCCTGGGGGCTACCGAGCCACGCACACATTTTCTGTTTAATGTGAGCAGTGTGGTGACAACAGTCAGCATGGGATGTGATGGGGTCCTGAGGGAGGGGAGGGCATGTAACCCGCCTGGAGGGAGCAGAGGGCTTCCCTACAGACAGGGCTGCCTGAGCTCAGTCTTGAAGAACAAAGGGTTGGCCAAAAGCAGAAGGGAATTGAAGAACCCCTGAAGATGGCTGGAATTCTCCATGGATCTCTTGCATGTCTGGTGAAGACTCGTGACAGCTTTTATTCCAGACTATCTTCTTTCTTTCTTTTTGTTTTTTTAATTTTTAAAATTTATTTATTTATTTATTTTTGGCTGCATTGGGTCTCTGTTGCTGCACATGGGCTTTTTCTCTAGCGGTGAGCGGGGGCTATTCTTCGTTGTGGTGTGCGGACTTTTCATTGCAGTGGCTTCTCTTGTTGTGGAGCAAGGGCTCTAGGCGCACGGGCTCTGTAGTTGTGGCACACAGGCTCAGTAGTTGTGGCACACGGGCTTAGTTGCTCTGCGGCATATGGGGTCTTCCCGGACCAGGGCTCGAACCCGTGTCCCCTGCATTGGCAGGCGGATTCTTAACCACTGCGCCACCAGGGAAGCCCAAGACCATCTTCTTAAGAGTATTTGACTACCCTTGGAGGATAAAGAGAATTTCTCCCTTCTGGGAAGAGGGCAGATTTTTTTTTTTTCTTGACCAAGATGATAAAATAATGTCTCTCACTTTGGAAGAGAGTGTCTCCCCGCAGGGTAAAAGTGGGACAGGTCTGCTCACAGCCCTTCTTCCTCAGCCTGATCCAGACCCACTGTGTGCATAGCTTCTACCAGGCCCCACCTCCGCATCCCCCTCAGGGCACTCGGCAGGCAAGAGGGGTCGAAGCCAATATGAAGCACGTGCGCCTGGTTGCCAGGGGTAATGAAGTCCCTTGTCATGGTCCCAGGAGTCTCCTGCCAGCACCTGTGAAACTGTGGCAGGTGACCTTGTTAACGTGCAAGTGGGGTAAAATCTCTGGCTCTTGACAGTTTCTGACAAGGAAGGTGAGAGAAAGTGAAAAATCACAGAAAAATGAAATAGGAGTGTGCTGTATGCAGGGTCACCAGTCATTTCCAGATCGCTTGTACATAAAGCCTGAAGCAAAGAGTAGAGGAAGGTGCGGATGCGGGGCAGCTGGCCAGGCCCTTGAAGAGCCCTGTCTGGAAGCACAGGGAGTCTGGAAATTCTCCACCCACGTAGAGCAGAACTGGAGGGGGCCAGCCTGGAGGCAGGAGCAGTGAGCACTCCTAGCAGTCCGACTGTTGCCTTGAAAGACTATGTCTCATGAAAAGAAACGAGCTTTTCCTGGAGAAACAGCTGATCTCAGCTTTGGGACAGGACATGTAGAATGAATCATCTTGATACACCAGATACGAAGGAAGCTATGGAGATTTCCTAGGGTCATGTCAAAAGGGCTTGGGAGCCCACCTTTAAGATTCCATCAGCCGAAAATGAACAATTTGAGCTTCAGTACAGAAGCACAATGGATTGAAACCCATTAGACACGTGTAAGTCCTCCAGATCCTGCTGCCGATCCGTAAGAGAGCTGGGCGTCAGAAAAACATGCTGAAGAGCAGCTTGAATATGCAATCAGCAAAGTCCAGACTGAGAAACTCTACCGATGCACGGCCTGGACTCTTCAACGGAAATCGGAAGGAAGAAAAAGGATGAGGAAACCTGCAGAATGAAGGCTAAGACGAGTGTCTAGGGATACACACTTGTGATAAAACCACAAAGAACACAGGGAGAGTGGTTACTCTTTGTGGGGGGGTGGCTGGGGTGTTCTGTGACTGGGATGGAGCACAGGCACGGGCTTCCAGGGTGGCTGGTGTGATCGTTGATTCTGTGTGTCCGTTTGACTAGGCCACGGTGCTTATTTAGTCAAATATTATTCTGAATGTTGTGGACTTTCTGAATGATGTTAACATATTAAATGAGTAGACTCTGAGCAAAGCAGATGACCCTCCACAATGTGGGTGGGCCCCATCCAATCAGCTGAAGGCCTTAGGAGAGCAAGGACTGACCTTCCCTGAGCATGAAGGGATTCTGCTAGCAGGTGGCCTTTGGCCTGGACTGCAACTCCTCCCCTGGGTCTCCAGCTTGCAATTTTGGACTTACCAGGTCTCCACAATCATGTGAGTTGATTCCTTCAGATAAATTCTATGTATGTATACACATCCAGCTGGTTCTATTTCAGGAGAATCTTGACTAATACATCTGGTAAAGTTCTATTTCTTGGGTGGTAGTCACAAGGATGTTCATCTTACAATTCACTAAGCATTACACTTGTTTTGTATGGTTTTCTATATCTGTTTTTATTTTATAATAAAAAGGCAAAAAAGTATTATTTGTATATAGGTTTGTAAATATGTAGAAAGGGCATTCTAATGATGAATACAAACTGACATTTGGGATTTCTGGGGAAGAGAAGCGTTGGCCACGTTTTACTCCAAAAGTTTCTGTACTATGTACCTCTTATGACAGAACATGTCTGTACATTTTGGATATAACTAGGGAAAAAATGCTGGTCCTAGTTGTGATACACATAGAAAGGTCACCCTTATCAGAAATCTAATAGAAAACGGCTTAATACGAGGGATGGAGAGCCATGTCTGCTGGGGGCCTATGAACCACATGAGGAGAAAGAAGAGGCAGTGTGACTTACTTATGAAACTGTCATTTATTTGAGAAATGAACAAGCTGCTTTTAACCTTTAGAACCATGAACATTCAAGTTACTGCACTTGTTAAATAGTTAAGCATATTTTTCTTTTACCGAGAGGACAAATAATAAGAGAGAAGCAGGGTCACAAAGTAGTTAACAGTTCTAGAAAATAGAACAGAACTTTTACCACCTGAACATTGAGGCCTTTTAAGAGACTCCTTTTAAATATTCTACTTGTCAGTATTTGCATTTCGTTGAACATCAGCCGGCCCCCAGGGCTGCCCATTCTTGAGCTGTAGTGATACATGTTCACACACCTTACGCTTCTTGTACTTGTTACTTAAATCCCTAAAGCTCCCCCAAATCTGTAGGACAATGAGTGCTTTATCCTGGTCACGTGATTGGATGTATTAGGACAACCTCATGGAGAAAGCATAAACTGATTAAAAATGGGCCCATTAGGGCTTCACTGGTGGCGCAGTGGTTGAGAGTCCGCCTGCCGATGCAGGGGACACGGGTTCGTGCCCCGGTCCGGGAGGATCCCACATGCCGCGGAGCGGCTGGGCCCGTGAGCCATGGCCGCTGAGCCTGCGCGTCCGGAGCCTGTGCTCCGCAACGGGAAAGGCCACGACAGTGAGAGGCCCGCATACCGCTAAAAAAATAAAATAAATGGGCCCATTAGAAACAAAAGTATGACCCTTGAATCTGTCACAGATATAAATAACCCTCTTTGCCAGTATCTCAACTTCCAGTCCATACCTCCAAACTTTAAAGGCGTCAACCACTGCTAAATAAGACAGGTTTCACTACATAAAGACAGGTGGTCACAAGTGTCGTGGTTTTTAGTGTTCCTTTGCTCTCTATTTTAACAGTCACCTAGGTATATGGCTTATTTTTAAAAAGAACGTTACTGAAACATAATTAGCAAACCACATAATTCCATTTGATGTGTACAAGTCACTGGGTTTTATTTAGTACATTCAGAGCTTTACAACCATCATCGTGATGGGTCTCCGAACATTTTCATCAGCCCCAAAAGAATCCTCATGCCCATTAGCAGTCACTATTTCCCCATTTCCCTCTCTCACTGGTTCCCGGCATCACTCATCCACTTTCTGTTTCTATAGATTTGCTTATTCTGGACATTAGATACAAGTCGAATCGTATAATACGGGGTCTCGTGTGACTGGCTTCTTTCCCTTGGCTACATGCTGGAGCTGTAGCAGTGCTTCATCCTTTACGTGGCCACATAATATTCCACTACATGGAGTCAGTGCTACTTTTGAATGTCTTTCACAAACCCACGGTGAGTACTACCCCATGTGGGACACGGGGCCAAGGGAAACAAAGACAAGGCAGGCAGCCTGTGCCCTCGGAGGAGCTTAGATAACCTCCCAGCCCCCAGGTGTGGTGTAAGGGCACGCCTACAAGTGCTGGAAAATCCCCAAGGAAAACGCAAATGCCGGCGGACAGAGGAGAGGGGACTTTTGTGTGTGGGAGAGAAGGAAGCTGAGGAAGACAGGGCACTTTCAGCTACACCTTGAGGATGGGTCAGATGGAGGGAAAGGCACCCCAGGGCACAAGGCACAGGAGGCTGAAGAGTCCAGGCCGTCGGGGGAGCAGGGAGAACAAAGAGGCAGGTGGCGGTGTGGGAGAGGGGAGGCTGGAAGACACAGATGGGGAGCGGACCCCACCAGGAGGGGCCAGGAGCACAGACTACAAAGTCGGGGACCTGAAATTAATACACGGATTCAGTTATAAATCTTTATTTTTCAGACTTGTCCATCATTGACAAATAAAATACAAAAGCAATCAAAAATTATACTGTTTTCTAAAAATAGTTTTCCATTTGGGGTTTATGTCGCTCTTCCATAAAATCACCGTAAAGACTTAAGAGGTTCTGACTTCAAATTCCTCGAAGACCGTTTCACTGGCTGCAGAAGCCCCAGTGAACGTGTCGCTCCGTAAAAGCCATGGGCAAAAAAAACCCTCTTAAAAAGCAAATGCACCTTTCTCAGTGCAGAGATTTAGCCTCCCAAATCTGTGGGGTTTTCAGAGGATCACACAGGACCTGTAGGAGCTGGGGAAGTAGGTAAAGGTGAGCAAGCCATCCTGGGGGAGGCCTGGAGTGCGGCCCGCGTGGCCTGATCACATCCCCGGGAGGGCCTGCAGCCGCGGGGGGAGCCTCCCTCTGGCCCCAGCTCTTCTGTCTCTGATCAGCACACATTCTAAGGGACGTGTTCACGTTCAAAAAAGCGTCGACAGCATTTCAGTAGTAACCAAGGCATACCTTGTTCATGGACAATTTTATTCTGTAAGAAACGGGAAGAAGAAGTTGTTGAACCCGAAGTTGGTCAACTCTGAAGAAATGAAGACGAACAGAACCCACCACGGAACATGTATGACAGACCCACCCAACCCAGCAACCCTGGGGATGCATCTATTTTGAATTCGTCCACAGTGAGAGGTAGAAGCCAGCAGAAGCTGGCAGAAGCAAAGTGCCCAGGTACAGAAGAGGACAGCAGTGCTACATGTGCCCTTCTGCTTTCAGAAGGACACTGACCCTTTAAATGCCAGGTGCAGGGTTACCTGTCAATCGGATAAGGGTTTTCACAAAGGTTGACCAACACGTACAAATGTCTCAAAGCATACTCGTACTGGAGGAAAACAAACCAAAAAGCACGATCAAACATCATCATTTTATAACACGATCAGCTCCTAACATGGGAACAGGTAAAGCATCTAGACCAGTGTTTCCTGAGAATTCCCTGGCAGTCCAGTGGTTAGGACTGCACACTTTCACTGCTGAGGGCCCAGATTCGATACCTGGTTGGGGAGCTGAGATCCCACAAGCCGCCTGGTGCAGCCATAAAAAAGAAAAAGATTTACACCAACGGTTCTTCACCTTTACTGAGTCAGGGGTCCCCTCCCACCTTTAGATTATCTGGTGAGACTTATGGACCATCTCGTAAGAAAAATGCAAGAGTCATGTACCACAATGTTCATTGCAGCTCTATTTACAATAGCCAGGAGATGGAAACCACCTAAGTGCCCATCATCGGATGAATGGATAAAGAAGATGTGGCACATATATACAATGGAATATTACTCAGCCATAAAAAGGAACGAAATTGAGCTATTTGTAATGAGGTGGATGGACCTAGAGTCTGTCATACGGAGTGAAGTCAGTCAGAAAGAGAAAGACAAATACCGTATGCTAACACATATATATGGAATTTAAGGGAAAAAATGTCATGAAGAACCTAGGAGTAAGACAGGAATAAAGACACAGACCTACTAGAGAGTGGACTTGAGGATGTAGGGAGGGGGAAGGGTAAGCTGTGACAAAGTGAGAGAGTGGCATGGACATATATACACTACCAAACGTAAGATAACTAGCTAGTGGGAAGCAGCCGCATAGCACAGGGAGATCAGCTCGGTGCTTTGTGACCACCTGGAGGGGTGGGATAGGGAGGGTGGGAGGGAGGGAGACGCAAGAGGGAAGAGATATGGGAACATATGTATAACTGATTCACTTTGTTATAAAGCAGAAACTAACACACCATTGTAAACCAATTATACTCCAATAAAGATGTAAAAAAAAAAAAAAATGCACATGTGCAGGGGATTGGCAGCACCCTCAAGCCCAGGTAAGGACTCCTGGACGAGAACCCCCTGGCCCTGCTCCCCTCTGTTAGCCCGGACCTCCACCTGGCAGCCTGGCTTTTAGTCTGGGACACAGTGGTGAGGGAGACAGATGGTAAGTGATTGCCAAACAGATAGCAACTAAGATGGAAATAACTGGGGGTGTTTACCTTGAAAAACACTTCAAGGGAACCTGAGAACTCACAAGAGGAAGAAAGGAGAGATTCACTTTCTGTGATTCCAGCAGGCAAAAAATGTAACACCAGAGGATTAAGTATTTGTTAAATAAATGGGAATTTTAAAAAGTCATTAAACAAAGAGAATGCTTTGTTAAATAAATGAAAAATTAAGAGCCTCTTAATAATGGAGAGCTATCTCCCAAGTGCCCAGCACTCCATCCTCAGAAGTACCTGAGGATGACCATGGTCTGCACGGCACAGCCCAGAGAGGACTTTCTGCAACAATGAAAATGTTCTATAACGTTCTCAATTGAGATGCCTCACCACACGTGGCTCCTGAACACGGGAAATGTAGCTACTGCAGCTACGGAACTGACTTTTACGTTTGGTTTCATTTTAACCCATTTATTTCTTTATTTTAAATTAGTTTTTTTCTACTGGAGTAGAGTTGCTTTATAACGTTGTGCTAGTTTCTGCCGTACAGCAAAGTGAGTCAGTTACACATACACACAGATCCACTCTTTTTCAGATTCTTCTCCCATATAGGTCATTACAGAGTATTGAGTAGCGCTCCCTGTGCTATTTAGTAGGTTCTTTTAGTTACCTATTCTCTATATTGTAGTGTGTATATGTCAATCCCTAACCAATTTAAATTCAACTTTAAGGAGCCACGTGAGGCTAGTGACTACTGTTATCGAAGAGCATGGGTCTAAAGCAGGACTTGGCAAACTCTTCTGTCAAGGGCGAGACAATAAATATTTGAGGCTTTGTAGGCTGCGTGAACTACTCAACTCTGCTAAAGGGTGAAAGCTATGTGACTGAGGGTGGCTGTGTTTTGATAAAACTTTATTTATAAAAACAGACTGGGGGGGGGAAAAACCCAACAGGCTGTGGGCAGGAATGGGCCTGTGGGCCACAGTTTGCTAAACCCCTTCCCTATAAGGAGCCAAGCATCATTTAAGTACTGGCCAGAAAGGAGGCTTTTTAGGTACCTTCCAACCCTGACATTCGACAATCTGCAGAAACTAGGTCCTTTCTTCTCCTCCGTGGGCCAGGGCCTGCTTCAACAACAAATCTGGGGAAGAGGTCGGAACAGACCCAGAAGGGAGAAACCTGCGTGGCTGGTGTAAGGGGCAGGGCGGAGGGGTGGGGTTTGGCAGGGACAGTACAGTGTGAAGGGAAGGAAGTCCCCTTCAAAGGCCAATGGAAATGGCAGTTGAATGGTCTATGACTGGTAAGCTCTCCCAGCCACTGGGACAGTTCAGAGTGTCTGGGGCCAAGATTTAGGGTCAGTGATTTTGGATGACTTTTCTCCTCTCGCATCCCCACCAAAGGCCCCTGAACGAGCCTGTTGCTTCTTCTACAAGATGGAACCTTCTACAAGGCAATGCACCTGATGTGACTCCCGGTGGACAGTACTAACTCAGGTTTGGGGTTTAAGATGCAGAGGAAGGCCAAGCTAGTTGGCCCACGGAAGGCAGGATGCAGAGGCCGGCAGCCCCAGGGTCCGGACTTACCGTGGGGTTGTGCCAGTTGAAGCAGTGCGTACGGAAGTGCGACACGGCTGCCTGGTAGCAGTCGTGCGCCGTGAGCGGGGCTCTCTGGGACAGGAGCCTGTCTACCTCGGCATCGGACCCTGAGATCAAGGCGACCATCTTCCGCACTGACTTCTCAATGACATTTCTGGCCTGTGAAGAAACACATCTTTTCCAAATGTATCTTACTTAACGTAGTCTCTCCTGGAACCCTGGACCAGTTAGATGCTTCTTTCATAGAGCCTCCACCCCAGCATGTTGAAAGAGATGCCAACAGATGCTTTCTGCGGCCAAAGGCGCACACGTAAGGCTTCTGTTACAGCTAGAGCCCTTCAGAAATACCTTGCCTTTTAGGGATCTTCGGTCATGATGGAAGCATTTAAATCTGAGTACCTGAAGAGCAGGTATGGCCCAGGCTAAGGAAGTGGGGGGTGCGGGAGGGCATGTAGAAAGTGTGCCCCAAAGCAGACCGTTGTCCCGTAAGCGGTGCTACGTGTTCACAGGCACCTTTGTCCATTGTGGAGACCATCAGAGGCTTAGACAGAAGGATGCAAAGGGTGGACATCATTTTCTTCCCAGATAATGAAAACCAGCATCATTAAGGAGAAAGCTGCTTCCATGTCAACCAAAACTTTCAATCGAGTCCCCTGACCCTCCCGCTCCCCAGCCAGGGTTTGTTCCATTCATGCCCGAATGCTCCCTGCCCACTGTGCGCCAGACCAGCGGGTCTCAACATGTGGTCCAGGACCACGGGGGTCCCCCAGGCTTCTTGGGGGCTCCATAATGTCCTCCCTTTCCCAACTATGTATCTGTGTAAGGTTACATTTTCTTTATACATTTCAACCAGAACAAAAGAGCCCAACAGTGAATACAGACGCAGGTACGATGACCCAGCTGTCTTCCACAACGCCAGGCAGAAAACAGATCTGCAAAAGTGTAGTGATGCCACTCTTCTCACCCAAATTGTTTTTATTTTAGAAAGTAATTCTTTTTCATAAAAAATATATTAACACAAAATGGGTTTATTACTATTTCTAAGTGAGTTACTATTTTAAAAATCTCAGTGTTCATTTCTAACGCAGTAAATATTGATATAACCCACACCAACAAAAGCTCTTTGGGATCAATAATTTTAAGAGCGTAAAGAGGTCCGAGAGCAAAGAAATATGAGAACTGTTGTATTACACTGTGGTACCAACAACTACCACAAAACCCCCCATCCTGGTTAATGTACCACGTGTAGGATTGCCAGCTGTCAGGATTATGAGATATATGACTTTGAGACAGATCACACAGATTTTTTTTTTTTTCTTTCCTAGAAAATTCAGGCTGTATCCCAGCACATCAATCCCTGTGCTGTGCTGATGAGGGGATAGAGTCTACACAGCTGGCCTTGTTGAACGGACAGTCTCTTCGCCCAGCATCTCGTGGGTACATGCCTGGTGGTTCTAGCCACACAGCTAGAATTTGAAAAGAAATTCGGCCAGTTGCAAACAAACTGATGAGCTGCTGAAAACAAAGCCAGTCATCGTAAAAGATTGCTCAAGCATTTTAGGAAGAATTTGGGGCCGTGACTGTGATTTCCTAAGGCAGCAGAAATTTTTTGTGGACTGGATTTTTGTTTTTAAATATGCTTAGCTACTAACTCACCAAGCAGCAAAATAAAAATGTCTTGTAAGCAACTAGGTGTAAAAGAGGAAACACCCATATGCCCATATGCCGTGGCTTCTTGGCAGGAAACAGGCTCCCTCTCTTTGCTTCCTGCTTCCAAAGAGGTCAAGGCCAGTTTACTGATGAAGAATGAAGCTGGCCACTGCCCTGCTCACTCATGTCCATTTTACAGCGAGTACAAGGCCTGGTCTCCTTTCCCATGTACCCGCAGTGTGGCAGGAGGGTGACCCCAGAGCTCTGTCACTTGGCTCCCACCAACACGGATTTATGGTCAGGAGGCAGAGACAGGACTCGCACACGCTGCCCGGCAAGGCTGGGAGCCGCAGCTTCGCCACCGCTTACCTCCAGCTGCCCGTCGATCTTCTTGACAAGACGCCTGGCCTCGTGCAGATCATTGGTGCCCATCAGTTTCCTTTTCATGATGGTGAGGGGCACCTCGGGGCTTGGAGTGAGGTCAAGGTGTTTGACTGGGGGCAGGGAGATGGGAGAACTAGCTTTGTGTTTCAGACCCTGAAACTGCATCAACTTCATGGCAGAGATGGACTGGGGAGGGATGGGGAGAGGGAGAGGTGGGGCACCTCGGGGCTTGGAGTGAGGTCAAGGTGTTTGACTGGGGGCAGGGAGATGGGAGAACTAGCTTTGTGTTTCAGACCCTGAAACTGCATCAACTTCATGGCAGAGATGGACTGGGGAGGGATGGGGAGAGAGAGAGAGAGAGAGAGAGAGAGAGAGAGTCAGTTTGAGTGGGAGGGGCAGATGTGCCAAACGTCCCTTGGGTCCTGGAGTCCACAGCTCCCCGCACGTGGTTTCAGGACCACTGAAGGGTCACAATCGCAGCCTGAAAGCACGCGCTTGGTCTTCAGCAGTGGGCGAGGCAACGCATTTGACCACCTGAAATCCACCGATGATGAACTTCGAAGCTGCCTGGCATCCTCTGCAGAACCGCTACCCAGTTCCACCACGCTCGCACCAGAGTCGTTTCAGCCAGGGGTGACCCTGGGTTGTGCTCACCCCTCCACGCTCACCCGCCTGCCCCTAGTGACCAGCAGAAGGAAGGTGCAGAGCATCTGTCCAGGTCAGAGCTGAGGTCTGGGTCCACTGAGATGGGCAGAGCTAAAGCCACCGAGGGGCGGGGCTGACCTGGCATCAGGGCCTAACAAACGGGCCCGACTGCCTGGCTGTGTTTGCCTGCAGGGGTCACTGCAGACTGGATCCCGATTCAGAGGGAAAGAAATGCTACAAGCAGTCATGTTCCTAAACCAAGCGACGCTAATCTAAAAACAGTTCTAAAACAAAAAATAAAATATACGCACACGTATATAGAAACATAACGCTTAGAAAAGATCCTTCATACCTCCTCAACCAAGAGCAGGCGTGGCTAATGCTGAGGAAATTGTAAAGAGAACAGAAAGCTCAGGGCAGAAGAGTTGTTGCCGGTACCCTCCCTCCCTCCCTCCAATCCCCCGACAAAGCTGGGGCAGCGCCACCTTTGACCCAGCCCCCTCTGAATTACCTTTCCCTGGCCTCCTCGCTGCTCTACCTCCCCACTACCCCCCCTCAAAAGCCTGGCCAAGCCCACGGCCTCCTGAGTGCACTTCTTGTGGCCTGTGACTGCCCTGCTGGCTCCCGGGCCCTCCAATCGACACTCTGCCAGAGAAGCGCTGAAGGAAATAGCTGGACTGACTGCTCACAAGGTCTTCTAGAAGGCCAGTGCTCACATCAAAGGAACAGAACTCAGCTGGTGAGCTCTCAGCTGGTGGCAGGCCACCTGGGGGATGATGTCTGGTCGTACAGACTACTGGAAGCCCTGCACACATCCCGAGGGCTAGCCCCAGGGGTGGCACCCAAGGCCCAAGCCTTCAGCAGCCACCTGCTATGACCTCTGTCTGGACAGCCCTGATGGACTGACCTATTTTACCACCTAGGTCCCTTCTGAACATA
>NW_020185338.1:321721-329182 GCF_003031525.2 Neophocaena asiaeorientalis asiaeorientalis | reverse complement strand
GGGGGGGGGGGGGGGTAGGGGCGGTAAAAGTCTCGAATTTATAGCCAAAGGGTCAAGATAACATCCTGCAACTGCAGGAAGGCTGGACCCCGGAGGATTCAGGGTGTGGGGTTCTACAGGGCAAAGCCACAAAACTCACAGGACCTCTCACTGTGTGCTTCGTGCACGTGGTGGACCCCCTCGTTTTTGCTCCTTATCACCTTGTGCGCTAGGGCTTTGACCAAGGAGGAAACACAGAGGTTTCAGAGAGGTCAGGTAGGTTGCCCAAAGTCTCACAACTTTGTGAGTTTGAACCTAAGTCTGATTCCAAAGCACAGGCGGGATCTCCAGGATGGAGCGGCCATGAGAGGCAGAGCCAGCCCTGCCTCAGCCGTTCCTCACCCGGATGGATCCTGTTTCTCTTCACCGGGAGGGAAATGTCCCCGGTGAGTCAGCCTGAGACTTGAGGCATCATCAGAAGTGCGAGGCTCCCCTCCTCACCTTGTTTCCATACTGCATGACGTGGCTGGTGTTGGTGTGGGACTTCACCAGCTGGTACTGCTTGTGGAGGGTCTCTCTGGTCAGATCCTCCTGCGAAAATGAAAACAGCCGAGTCCTTTGATGATCGCAGCTGACAGCTAAGCCTCAGCTAAGCAGCCGGCCCCCAGATGGCTCACCACGTCCGAGTCTTCCATCCAGTTGACACTATACCAGTCCCCCAGGAACGTGGACCTCGCCTCATCGTAGTAACACGCATAGGATGACTCCCTGGGGTTGGCAGCAGTAGTTGCATAAACTACGAGGAATTAAAGACACATTTCAGTCGTGTTTTATTCTCGGCTGTCTGTGGATTCCGCTTGAGGCTTGAGTTCCTCCTCCTTTCCTAGTGCAATCAAAGCAGGTCACCTATGATCAGCTCAGGGAGGGCAGGGAGACCTCCTTGTATCCAGCCCTGTTCACTGAGTTTCAGTAACTCATCTAAAACTAAATGTGGAAAAAGAGAAGCCAGCTGATAGACACTGTTAGACAGTGCTAACAGATTTGAGTAGCTCTGGAACCTTGAGGGATATGGACCTCATTTCATTTCCACAGAAAGTGAACATTTATTAAAGAAACGCTTAGATGGACTGAACATATGAAATACCTACCATTTACTACCTAGCTACCATGGGCTCAGAACTATGCTGGACAGATGTCATCGCTTAAAACGTAACTCTCCTAACAGACATTATCTTTATCCCCATTTTACAGATGAGTAAATCTGAGGTTCCAAGAGGGTAAGTCACCTGCCCAAGATCAGAGAGCCAGCAAGCAACACATCTCAAAGGACAGAGGTCGGTCCAAAGACTGTGATCTTGGTCTTAAGTAGCCCTACTAGAACCCGGCAGAGCACTACAGAGTTCACATCCAGAGCTTCCATCCCTTCATCCCCTGACCACTAATCCTCCAGGAGAAGAAGAAGCTCAGAGCTGCCCACAGGTATCCCCCTACTTCCAAGCACTAGGCTGGCCTAGGCCTGGCTTACGTAAGACACTTGGTTCTTCCCATGGGCAGATTCAGAGAATGTCCAATTGCACCATGTAGCAAGGTGCTCACCCAGCCCAGCTCAGAGGCCAGTGTTCCCACCACCTACCATCGATGTTGGGGGGCAGGTGGCTCATCATGGACCCAGACTCGCAGGCTTCAATGTAGAACACCATCTGGGAGGTGAACGAGACAGGTGAACTCACCCCGCCCAGGCACAGGCCTCTCGCAAATGCTACTTTGACTTTGCGCACTCTCTGGACATGTTTCTTTGATTTTTTTTTTTTTTTTTGGAAGGGTGAAATAGATTTTTTTTTTTTTTAACATCTTTATTGGGGTGACGTGTTTCTTAAGAGTCTTTCACTTTTGCTTTTGGGAGGCATCTCTGCTGTAAGAAGCAGAGGCTACAGAAGCTGTTGTCATACAAACCAGAAGGACCCAAATTTATTCATGGCTAATAGAATAAAATGACCTATTAGCTGAAATAATGCAGAAAAATGTGGAGCCATAGGTGATGCTAAGGAAAACTGATCTGCCATCCAACGCAGGGAGCAGTGTCCAAGAGCAAAACACGTTACTAACACATACACGCCTGAGCTACACAGGTTCCACACAGGGTGCAAAAGGGGCCAGAGAGGGCTTCCCTGGTGGCGCAGTGGTTGAGAGTCCGCCTGCCGATGCAGGGGACACGGGTTCATGCCCCAGTCCGGGAAGATCCCACATGCCGCGGAGCGGCTGGGCCCGTGAGCCATGGCCGCTGAGCCTGCACGTCCGGAGCCTGTGCTCCGCAACGGGAGAGGCCACAGCAGTGAGAGGCCCGCGTACCGCAAAAAAAAAAAAGGGGGGGGGCCAGAGAGGACCAAAGGGAAAATAAGAAGGTGGTATTTTCCTCCCCAGCTGCCCCAGATTGGTGACAGCCCTAGAAACAGTAGTCCTCAAAGTGTGGTCCCTAGTCCAGGAGCATCAGTATCACCTGAAAACTCAGAAAGGCAAACCCGCAGGCCTCTCCCCAGAACAACTGAGCCAAATTCTGGGGCTGGGGCCCACACTGTACTTTAACAAGATCGCCAGTGATTCTGATCTAACAGCTGAAGCTGTAGAATCACAAAAAGTTAATCCTGGGAGACCAGAGGTCAAGACTGATTGAAAGGACACCCTTTCCAAAAAACAGCCAATCCAGAGTTAGGAGGCCTGTCGAAGAACCATGGGCTTGCTTCCACTGCATCCCTCACATTCCTCCCCCAAGGCCACCCCAAGCACTGACATTACTTTTTGGTACTTCTTGTGTTTGTGCATGTAATGGATGGTCTCATTCAGGTCCTTGACGTGAAGCTGAAAGGTAAGAATATGGACATTCAGACCAAACACATCAAGAGAAACCATTTGCTGGATAACCCACTAATCAAGTCTTAATGATGCTTTATAAATTCTTATTTAGAAATCCTGAGAGATTTCTAAATAATCGTGGTGAACAGCGTTACCCCAGAACATCATCGAGGGCTTTAATCACATAATAAAAAGGGGAAGCAGATGTGCTTCCTCATCACTTTGTCCGGAGCATTCGGGGACTGTGTTCTATGACTGCACCCAAGTTCAGGGACAGCGACTCATGCTGTGATGTCAGGAGACACGCAGGGAAAACCTGCCGGAAGAGGTGCCTCTGGATAGACTGCAAGCTGCGAAATGTGACCTCACCCTCAGCGGCCACATACGAACCTACACTGTAGGATGTCAGAGACACACATCACAGGCGGCCTGCCAACACTGAGGTTTTGTTTCCCATTCTCCCAGCTTGATTTTTTTTTTTGGCCGTACCACATGGCTTGTGGGTCCCCCGACCAGGAATTGAACCCGGGCCCTCGGTAGCGACAGTGTGGAGTCCTAACCACTGGACCGCCAGAGTTCCCCCCAGCTTGTCTTTAAAACATTAAGAAAAACTCACATCGTCATTAGGAAACACCAGTATTCCAGTGGCTCCGTGATCAGTGAAGTAAACGAACACGTGGTCCCGGGGGCCACTGCCAAGAGACACGCACACGAGCATGAGGGTCCAAGTGGACCATTTGGGCTGAAATGCCACCCCAATCAAAAAACTCAGGAGAGGTCTGAGGTTACAGTCTCCCAGCCAGGTGGGAGGAGGCGCCCAGGAGCCCGCCGTCCAGCCTGTTCCCTCTGCTCCCGCTGGGTGCTGTTCTGAACCATGAGGCGCGTCCCAGAGCCTGGAGGGTCTCAATCACGGCCGGGAGGGTGCTCGGCAGACAGCCCAGGGTGATCTGGACAGCAAGGCCTCTGGCAACAGGGCCTCATCCCGGGCGGCCACGCTGTGCCACCAGATCTCTCCGAAATGAGTAAGGGAGCCAGGACACACCGCCAAGCACGGTCCTGCAGCTCCGACTGCCCCTCCGGGCCCCTCGGCCTGCACACGGCCTGGGACGCCCACCTGCGCCCCCTCACCAGGCTTCCACTCAGAGGGCCCTGCTTCAAGGTTGCAGAGACGCAGTAACTCACTCGGAGGCAATCTGGTTCATCCCGCGCAGATGTCCGTCTCTGCTCTAACTCACACAAGCTACTTGTGCCCAGGCCTCCCCTCGGGCATAAGGGAAACAGCACCATTTGCCAAGTACCTGAGACTGTCTGAAGTCATGCTCCTAAGGCCCCTGACATCACGTCAAAATGCTGAATAAAGAGATGCTAAACAAGACATCTCTAACCCACAGCCAACAGGGCAAGCAATGGGATGAGTTTTCTCCCATACAGAGGTTTGCTCTGAACTTACAAATGTCCTCCTCCCACTGGGCTGACCCACCATCAGAGCACAGGGTCGGCAGGAGGCGGGGCGGGGGCCCTACAACCTGATTGGCCACAGAGCCTCACGCCTGTCTTGGCGTGTTCCCCTGGTAGTGGAACCGACCAGCACCAGGATCCAGACAACAAACACAGCAGGTTTAAGTGATGGGGAACATTTCACTAAGACTAACCTGGGACCCTGGATCACAGGGTTAATTCGTTACAGAAATGGGCTGCCAAAAGAAGCCACCAGGTCTGTGCAGCCTGTCAGGGCAAAGGTCCCCACGTTGCCATCTCTCACAGGTAAATAGTCCGGGAACAAAGGGCAAGGCCTGTTTGAATTCTCAGTTCTGGAGTACCACGTCATTCAGAAAAGTGTGACAGCCATAAAACAGACATTACCTCTTCAAGACCTTTCCAGATCCTTTGCCCTTCACTGCCTTTGCATCACCTCTCAACACAGCAAGGAAGTTTTGCGGGGTGACATCCTACAAAGAATGGGGAGTTGAAATCAGATGCAGCTGTCACTCCAAATCAGTGCGTTTGCTGAGTCTGTCGCAGAGGGCCCAGGCCACCGTCCACATACCTCCAAGGCTTAAGGTTTAAGGGCAAACACTTTGCAACCAAGAAAGATCCAGTGTTTCCTAGGCATGTGCATGACCTCGTCTCAAGTATCATCTTGTCTTTGGCTGATGCCAACTCAGCAAGCCTGCCATTCCTTCTTGATCGTTATAAAGTTCATGTGGAGAAACCCAAAGATGTCGGTAGGCAGGGGCAAAGAGCAGAGAAGAGCACACTGCCTCAGAGAGACAGCAAAGCAGGCGACAGAAACATCAGCGCCGACCTTTGCAACCAGTTTGCCTCCTAAAAGGCCAGTTCCCAAGGACACTCAACGTCCTTAAAGGGGATTTTGTAAAATGGATATGCAATCGTTAAAAAAATGTAATACAGAAAAGCACAAGGAAAAAAAAACCATCAAAAATCTCACCACCTAAATTCCAAATGTTTCCCTATATAACTATATAGAAACAATTTTATAAAAATGGAATCATCTATACGACACGTATGATGTGTCTGATTTAAATGTTCTTGAATTTAAAAGAGAAAAATAAAACTGAAAGAACTGCTAAACTTCAGACTTTCTCTGTCACAAGGATATTAGTTTTGATCCCTCTGACATTACGAAAAAGAGACTCTGAAATCCATGAGGCTGAAGTCATAATGGTGTTTTTAAAAACGTGTCAATGTATACAGCCTCAATCGACTGGGAAGCATGTAATGTTCTGGAAGTCATATACTATAATAATTAATGAAAAACTAGATATATATAGATATAGATATAGATATATAGATAGAGATATATAGAGAGAGATATATACATATTGTACTAGGGCTGATGCTGAGAAAACTGATTTTCAGCAAAGGGCACGGATAATCTATAATCAGATCACTGGCAATACCCTAAGAAAATCAGGTATTATGGAAGGAAATCTATTATGAGGCTTAAAGTACAACAAGATTAGAAACTAAGGATCAGTAGACTACAACTAACGTCCTTTTTTTCCCCTCTGCTTTCTTTCAAAATTCTCAGAAACTACACCTCAAGCACAAATCTTAATAGAAACACGAAACATTAACCAGAAATCGGTCTAACGAGGTTCTGATCCCAGAAGTACAAGAAAGAGGGAAAAATCATCCCTGAAATGAAGCAGCAGACCCCGCTGGCTCCGACCCCGTGACGCGCCTCACCTCGCCCGTGTAGTCCTTTAGAACCCCCTCGTACACGTCTGAGCCGTTGGGCCTGTTGATCACAATTCCTGGGGTGGGATTGCTGAAAATCAAAGGACACGAGTGAAGCACACAATTTGACGTATCTCTGAAATCTATGTCTTCGTGAATACGCCCCTGTTACGCTTTAAAATACTAAACGACCGTGGTTGTCACAGACGTTCCTCATTGCCTCTGAGGTCACCAAGGTGTTAGTGATTTTAGCAGCTGGGGGTCTCGGCGTCCCACAGCTCCTGAGTTCCTGGCAGGGGCAGCGAAGGACTGAGCTCTGCAAACTGAGGACAGGGACCCAGGCCCCTGGGTGCCTGGCTTCCTGCTGGACACCAGATTGCATCTTGGGGGCAAGATGTCATCAAGAGACCTCTCAGAGCAAAACTACTTTCAGAAAAAGACAGAACAGAAAACAAGGCTTTAATACAAGAGCTTAGGCGTTAAAGCTCAGGATGGATTATGAGCTGTTAACGTGATCACAGTACAGGGCCATAGTCTGGGAACCAAGGAGCTGGGAGACTGGATAGGGTTAGGGTTAGTACCCATACAAGGAGCTGGGAGACTAGAGTGGGTTAGATGTTCTAACGTATTCTAAGATACAATTGAGCCTTCTGTGTACAGGGCCTCTGAAGCGTCCCCGCTCAGAGCTTAGGAACAAGCACCACAGAACCCAATGATGAGTCAGTTCCCCAAGCTGAGAGGGAACTCATGCTTTAAATCCTTCCAAAGCCCCAGCCGAAGGACCTTCACCACCATTTCCTATGTCCCCGCCATTGCTGGGTCCCACCAAGATATGGTCAAAGCTCTAGATGCAGCACCATGTGGGACTTCATCCGGGAGTCTGTTTATATTCTAATGTTAAGCCACTGATCTAAGGATTCCTGAGGGTCTGTGTGCATTTTTTTAAATGCCCTGGGGCTTCCCTGGTGGCGCAGTGGTTGGGGGTCCGCCTGCCGATGCAGGGGACACGGGTTCGTGCCCCGGTCCGGGAGGATCCCACATGCCGCGGAGCGGCTGGGCCCGTGAGCCATGGCCGCTGGGCCTGCGCATCCGGAGCCTGCGCTCCGCAACGGGAAAGGCCACAACAGTGAGAGGCCCGCGTACCGCAAAAAAAAAATAAATAAATAAAATAAAAATAAAATACCCTGAAGTTCCTCACCATCAAGTTCAAAGCACACCCTACTCACTCTTCAGAGTTAGCGATGTCATCATACATCATCACGATGATCTGCTCATCAGGAATCCCATTTCGGTGAACAATCTGGTAGGCGTGGCACGCATCGGCCTGGGAGAAGTGGTTTTGTCAAGTGTTAGCTTTTTCCCGGAAGGAAGCCAATTTTGGTGTTCTAATGAGCAACATGTGCTTTCTCATGGAAGATGTGCTGTGAACCG
>NW_020185338.1:299456-321623 GCF_003031525.2 Neophocaena asiaeorientalis asiaeorientalis | reverse complement strand
AGACCTTTGAAAGTCCTGAATAAGTTATTTTCATTTTCCACACCATAGAAAAGTCTCCTGAAAGCACTGATTTAGGTCTGAAGAACAGAATGACTTAGAATGATGAACCAGCAGATTAAAAGCTTAGCGGCTAGTTCTGTATCACACAGGATTCTTCTGGTTCCAGTAACTTTAACTGCCATAGTTGCTGTTCAGAGAACTGAGTGAAAACTCAAAAGTTCAGCTCAGGAATTGAAATGAGGGATGTGCTTTTTAGTTTAAAAAGATAACAAGGGTTGGGACTTCCCTGGTGGCACAGTAGAGAAGAATCCGCCTGCCAACGCAGGGGACACAGGTTCGAGCCCTGCTCCGGGAGGATTCCCATATGCTACGGAGCAACTAAGCCCGTGCACCACAACTATGAGCCTGAACTCCAGAGCGAGCCACAACTACTGACGCCCGCATGCCACAACTACTGAAGCCCACGCACCTAGAGCCCATGCTCCACAACAAGAGAAGCCACCACAGTGAGAAGCCCACGCACCGCAATGAAGAGTAGCCCCTGCTCGCCACAACTAGAGAAAGCCCGTGTGCAGCAACACAGCCCAAAATAAATTAGAAGACCCAAAAAAGACCCAACACAGCCAAAACTAAATTAATTAATTAAAAAAAATAAATAACAACAAGGGTGACCATATTAAGGGTAAAAGAAAAACTTTGCTAATGTGATCCTTGTCCATAAAAGGGTGAAGACATTCTTTGCTTCCTTTTTCAGATGACACATACTACACTCCGTGACATGGAAATCATTTGAGAACAGAAGGGAAATATGTCACCTAACTTTCTGCTTTTATTTAATTATGTCTTTCCTAGGACAAAGCATAAAAGAAACAGTTTGCCCAGCTACTTGCCTCTCTAAGGAAAAGGGCTTTAGGAACTGGACCCCCACAGATCATATTCTACACAGCTCTTAGCACATCAATTAAAATAAAGCTTGCCCAATGTGGATGGACCTAGGGACTGTCATACAGAGTGAAGTAAGTCAGAAAGAGAAAAACAAATATCATATAATATCACTCATATGTGGAATCTAGAAAAATGGTACAGGTGAATTTATATGCAAAGCAGAAACAGAGACACAGATGTAGAGAACAAACTAATGGATCCCAAGGGGGGAAGAGGGGGTCGGATGAATTGGGAGATTGGGATTGACATACATACACTACTATGTATAAAATAGATAACTAATGAGAACCTCCTATATAGCACGGGGAACTCTACTCAATGCTCTGTGGTTACCTAAATGGGAAGGAAACCTGAAAAAGAGGGGGTATATGTATATGTATAACTGATTCACTTTGCTGTACAGCAGAAACACAACATTGTAAAGCAACTATACTCCAATAAAAAGTAGTTAAAAAATAAAATAAAGCTCACCCACCACCAAACCCAGCATTTTGCCTGTAGATGCCCCACACAAATGGACCTTATAGCAAAAAATGGGTGCTCAAAATACAGCTGCGAAATGTTGAGTGGGTGAGTTTAAGACCTGGCGTTCAAGAGCTGTGAGATGGACAGATGACTGAATATGAGAACGCATGCATTTATTGACTTTCTTCTATTTGCCAGGCACTATGCCCAGACTTGCTATGCACGATCTCATTTAATTCTCCTAACAACTCGATGTGATCATTATTCCCATTTCATAGATGAGGGAATCAAAGCTTAGGAGAAGCTGGAGAAGGTAAGAAAATGGACCTCTTCAAGAATCACCAGAAAGGAAAGCAGCCCTTTGGACACTTTGATTTAACCTAGTGAGACGCATTTCAGATTTCTCACCTCGAGCTGTAACATAATAAATTTGTATTGTTTTAAACCACTAAGTTTGTAGTAATTTGTAACAACAACAATAGGAAACTAAAACAGTGATGGTGGAAGTATAGTGTCATTGGCACTGGGCTCCAGAAAACATCTTGACATTATCGGATCAGACTGAAGCATGTACCCTCCAACCCAGCAATTCTACTCCAAGCTATACCCTAGGCCAGGGGTCCCCAACCCCCAGGGCCGCAGACCACTACTGGTCTGCGGCCTGTTAGGAGCTGGGCCGCACAGCAGGAGGTGAGTGGCCGGCAAGCGAGCGAAGCTTCATCTGCCACTCCCCATGGCTCCCCATCGCGCGCATTACCGCCTGAACCATCCCCCACCCCCACCCCAGTTCCGCAGGAAAAATGTCTTCCAAGAAACCAGTCCCTGGTGCCAAAAAGGTTGGGGACCGCTGCCCCAGACTATGTGTAATGGGAGAGTGCTCACAGCGTCACTGCAACAGTAAAAATCAAGAAATATCGGCTGGGCCCGTGAGCCATGGTCGCTGAGCCTGCGCGTCCAGAGCCTGTGCTCCGCAGCGGGAGAGGCCACAACAGTGAGAGGCCCGCGTACCGAAGGAAAAAAAAAAAAAGAAGTGCAAGACCTGTACACTGAAAATTATAAAACAGTGCTGAGGGAAATTAAAGAAGCTCTAAATAGAGGAACATCTCATGTTCATGGATCAGAAGACTTACTACCCTTAAAATTTTTAAAAACCGATCAGTAGGGATTTCTGCCGAAATTGACAAGATTATCCTAAAATTTGTACAGAACTGCAAAAGACCTAGAATAGTGAAAAAAAATATTGAAAAAAAGAAAGTTGGAGGACTTTCACTTCCTGTTTTCAAAACTACACTGGGGAAGAAGAGTCTTTTCAACAAATGGTGCTGGGACAATTTGGATATCCATAAGCAAAATGATGAACTTAGACCCTCACTTCACACCATATACAAAAATTAACTCGAAGTGGATGGTAGACTTAAATGTAAGGGCTAAAATAATAGAACTTTTAGAAGACAACCTAGGAGAAAATCTTTGGAACCTTGAGTTATAACTGCAAATATGTCATAGATATGATACCGAAAGCATGGTCTATAAAAGGATAAAACTGACAAACTGGACGTCATCAAGATTAGAAACAAGTGCTTCAAAAAACACCAGTAAGAAAATGAAAAGACAAACAGCAGAGTAAGAGGAAAATGTCTGCAAAACACATATCTGATAGAGGACTTGTACCTAGAATACGCAGAGAACTCTTATACCTCAATAAAACAATCAGTCCAATCAAAAATAGATAAAAGATTTAAATAAACATTTCACTTAACTAGATATACTAATAAGCCCATAAAAAGATGATGTCCACGATCATTAGTTATTAGGGAAACGCAAATTAAAACCACAATGAGATACCACTTCACAGCCAGACAGACAGTAACAAGTGTTGGTGAGTATAAACCAGGAACCTTCATCTACTACTTGTGGGAATGTAAAATGATGCAGCCACTTTGGAAAATTGTTTAGCAGTTTCTTCAAAAGTTAAGTATAAATTTACCATATGACCCAGTAAATTCTACTCTTAGGTGTCTGCACGAGAGAAACAAAAACATTTGTCCGTATATACAAAGACCTGCACACAAATGTTCTTGGCAGTATGATTCAAATAGACAAAAAAATGGAAACAACCCAAATGTCCATCAACTGGTCAACAGAAAAAAATGTGGTTTATCCATACAATGGAACACTATTTGGCAAGAAAAGGAATGAAGTACTGATACATGCTACAACACAGATAAACCACAAAAACATTACCCTAAGAGAAGCCATACACAAAACACCACGTTGCAGGGCTCCACTTGCATGAAATGTTGAGAAAGGGCAAACTTACAGAGACAGAAGGTGTATTAGTGGCTGCCTGGGCCTGGAGGTAGGGAAATTGGCCCAAGGGATCTTACTGGGGAGATGCAAATGTTCTAAAACTGGTTTATGGTGATGTTTGCACAATTTGGTAACTGTACTAGAAAAATCATTGACTTGAGCACTTGAAATGGGTGGATTATACATGCTCTGTAAAATATGCTTCAATAAGACCATATATTTTAGAAAATATATTCAGCCTGTCCTGTCAGTGCTCCCCTACACTGTCTGGCTCCTCACCACCACCTTGACAGGCAGGTGCTTTTACGCCCATTTCACAGATGCGGACAAGCTCAGGAAGGGCTCATGGCTTCCAACCCAGATCTCCTGCCCCCGACCATGCCCTACGCCCTGCCTCCACACACAGTGGTCTCAGAGCCAAGCGGCGATTCTCTCTTGGGTCCTTGGAGTTACTTGGTTGCCTCTAACTTTCTTAATTCAGAAGGGTTTTTGGTTGGAGTCAAGCATTTACTGGTACCCAAGAGAGATAAAAGGTAGGGTTAGGCCAAGTCAAATGACTTGGAGATGGTGTTAAAGGTTACTTGAATGGATTCCCTGGAACATATCTGATCTCTATGCATTTTTTCCCCTTAAAACAGAAAAGCCATACGAGATGCCATGTGAGAGGAGGGTATTGAGCAAGGCTTTAAAGAAAGGGCAGAGCCCTCTGGACTACTGAACAGAGACTGCCGACTCAGCTTGTTTCATGGCCTGCGTAAGGAGTTCGGACGGGGCTTACTAATGCATCCCGTGATGTCCTGGTGCAGGCCACTGTCTGGACACTGACTGTGCTGCCTTACCTCAGGCCAACTGTAACCAAATAAGGATAACCGGCTTGGAGCAAAGGCTAAATACTTGGCGTGTTCTAGTCACTGCCAAGGGGTCCACTTTCAAACCAGGTAGGGGCTGGGAAGTGGTTCTCACAGGCTGCTCAGTGAGAGGATATTACCACTTGAGGCTATATTACCACTGCGTGTATATGACCACTTCCCGACACGTGCTCTGAGCACTGCAGAGGCTAAGCCCTGGGTCTGGGCTTTGCGGGGATGCCTCACTGAGCTCACCACCACCTCAAATTTTCCAGAGGAGGATCAGAGGTTTAGAGCGAGACTACGTAATTTGTTCAAACTAATACAGCAGGTGAGCGGAGAGCAGGAATTATACCCGGGGTCTGTGTAAGTCCACAGCCCACATTCCCCACGACCCTGCCCAGCCTCTGGCTTGTACAAGGACAGCCCTCCTGGGCTAACTGCATTCCCCCAAGTCAGTCCTACTCCGCTCTGCTCTCCATCCATGTTTCTGTTTTTAAAATATACGTGATATTTTGCAACAAGGTGGATTAACCTCAAACACATTATGCTGAGTGAAAGAAGCCAGACACCACGAAGACTGCATATTGTATGACTCCATTTATATGAACTTTCTGGAGAAGGAAAAACAATAAAGACAGAAGGCAAATCCTTGGTTGCATGGGGCTGGGATGCACACAGGCATGGGGAACTTTCTAGAATGATGGAAGGGTCCTAAAACCGGACTGTGGTAATGCTTGCATGACTGTATGAATTTACTAAAGATCACGAAGCTATAGGAGAGGTGAATTGTATGACATGTAAACGTATACCTCTGCAATAAAGCTGTTTCTAAAAAGTGGTAATTGTACACACTTTAAAAGTATATAAAATGAAAGGCGGTCTCTCAGAAATGTAATGACTCTGCCCTTGACCCTCCATCATCATATCTTCTCCTCCCGACTCCGAAGTGTGTGAGTTCTAGACTTCTCCCTCTCCCTCCCTGCTTCCTCCTGGCCCCAGGATGTGGATGTTCTCAAAGCCTTCGCGGATGAGGTGGAGCTCCCTTCCTTACCGTGCCAGCCCCCAGCTCGAGACCAGCAGAGGGGTAGAGGCACCAGCATTCTCCCAGCCCCTCACCCCTCCTGCTGTTCTCAAACTACTCCTGTCCTACTGCCAACACGCCAGATCTCCTCCTTCAGTGCCCCACTGCCCAGCAGTGACCTCAAACCGCCCCCCAAGCCCCCTTCTCCTAGTGACACCTGGCTCCCATCTGCCTGTCCTCCCAACTCCCACCAACCTCAGCGTCCTCCTGTTGGCCTGGGCAAGGGTGAACTTCACCTTCAATCTACTTAACACCACCCCCCGCTGCCCACACTGGACCTTATACTTTCCTTCTCGGCGTGCTCAAATCTCTGCCCTAAAAGAAACCCTCCTCCAGTCCTGTACCTCCTCTGGTGACCTACATACTTCTTTTTCCCCCTTACAAGCCTGTCGGAAGAATAGATGGTACCGCTGTCCCCGTGTGCAGCTTAGCTTGCACTGCGGGGCCTCTCTCTCTGTCCTCCATGCACAGCAGCCTGGCTTCTGCTTCTGCCACTGCAGGAGCCTGTCCTCCCAAGACCCTCCCCCCAACACTCAAGAGGCCGCACGCCCCACCAGCATCACCGCAGACCAACCAACTCCCTCTCTGTCATCCCATTATCCCAGCCAAAAATGGAAAACAGAGAAATTCAGTTTAACCAACATAGGTTAAATAACCATCAGAAAGCACAGAAAAGCTCTCTGCAGTGATTTAATTGTGCCTGGTGTATAAATCTTCCCTAAACAAAAGAAATTTGTGATAATGAGTGCTGTGTTCACTCAAGGAAAATATAAACCTCTATAAAAATGTAAGTTTAAAGGTCTGTGTAGAGGGGCTTCCCTGGTGGCGCAGTGGTTAAGAATCCGCCTGCAAATGCAAGGAACATGGGTTCGATCCCTGTTCCGGGAAGATCCCACATTCCGTGGAGCAACTCAGCCTATGCACCACAACTACTGAGCCCACGTGCTACAACTACTGAAGCCCACGCACCTAGTGCCCGTGCTCCACAACGAGAAGCCACCGCAGTGAGAAGTCCCCACTTGCTGCAACTAGAGAAAGCCCACGCACAGCAATGAAGACCCAACACAGACAAAAATAAATAAATTAATTTTTTTAAAAATGTCTGTGTAGGTTCTAGGGGAAAAGTTCTTTCAAATGCTATTTTAGTGCTTGGCCTCCAAAGTCGAGACGGCAAATGTTGGCAGAGAACCCGTCCGGCCGGTATATGGGCTGAGGCCAGAGATGATTCAGCACCCACGTCTCCTCTTCACAGCCTCAGCGCCAGCATCCTCCCTCATTTAGGGATGAAAATTTCAGTCTGTGGCCACTTCTTTTTGCCTTGCTTGCCTCATTCCATTTTGATATGGAATATTTTACCCAGGGAAACTAGCAACACTTAAAAATGTTTTCTGGGGCAAAGGTTAATCGGATACCTATACTTAATAATATTTAACCAATACATGCTTTTTTAAGTTGGTTGTATAAAAACCAGGGTGGCTAATGAAGCAGCCTATCCACTATCAATGACCCATATTTAACACTGCATCTTTCTGACTCATGGTTAGAGAGGGAGGAGAAAACTGAGCTGGGCAGTTAGTACTCGGGTTGCTCCTCTTTAACTGGGTCAGGTCTGGATTAAGCATTAAAAAGAAAAGGGATCATTTCGCCATAATAATTTTTCAATCAAGCCAAATTTCCTATTCAGCTAACATACAAAAAGCATTCAAGAAATAAGTCATTCAATAATCATCAAATTACAGAGCCGGTAGGAAGTTCATCTAAACCAACCCCTATTTAGCAGATATGAAACTGACACCCTGGGAGGGAAACGCACGTGAGGCAGCCCTGCTAAGCCATCAGGAACACAGATGCTTGGTCCGTGCTGTCTAATACAGCAGCCGCTGGCCACACTTGGTGACTGAGCACTTCAAATATGACCAGTCCAAACTGAATGTAACGTGAAGGTAAACGTGCACTGGATTTTGATGACTTAGTATATTTTTAAAAAACGTAAAGTATCTCATTAGTAACTTTTTATATTGTTTACAAATGAAATGATTTTGATGACTTAGTATTTTTTAAAAAAACGTAAAGTATCTCATTAGTAACTTTTTATATTGTTTACAAATGAAATTATTTTGATGACTTAGTATTTTTTTAAAAAACGTAAAGTATCTCATTAGTAACTTTTTATATTGATTACAAATGAAATGATGATAGTTTGGCTATATTGGGTTAAAGAGGACATATGAAAGTTAATTTCACCTGTTTCTTTTTAGTTTAAAAAAACCCAAAAATGTGGCTACTAGAAAATCTGCCACGACACAGGTGGCTCTCCTGTTGGACGGCGCTGCTCTGGAGCTAGTCAGTCTGGGTTTGAATCCTGGCTCAACCACTTGCCATCTGGGCCACGTTGGGTTGAAGTACTGACCTTTTCAAAGCCTCAGTCCATGCATCCGTAAAAAGGGAACAACAACCAGACCTACTGCACGTAACCCCACAACAGTTAAATGATTTCATTTGTGTAAAGGGCTCTTAGATGCAAGCCCAGCACCAACCATGATCATCTGTGCATCTTGTCTCTGAGAACTGAAAGATTCAATGACTTTTTTTCTTTTTCTCTTTTTTAAAATTTTCTTACTCTTTAAAAAAATTTTTTTTAATTTAGCCTGTGCTCCGCAACGGGAGAGGCCACAGCAGTGAGAGGCCCGCGTACCGCGAAAAAAAAAATTTTTTTTTAATATTTATTTATTTATTTATTTGGTTGCGCCGGGTCTTAGTTGTGGCAGGCGGGTTCCTAAGTTGTGGCTCGCCAGCTCCTTAGTTGCAGCAATGCGCTCCTTAGTTGTAGCACGTGGGCTCCTTAGTTGTGGCATGTGAACTCTTAGTCGTGGCATGCATGTGGGATCTAGTTCCCTGAGCAGGGATCAAACCCAGGCCCCCTGCATTGGGAGCATGGAGCCTTATCCACTGCACCACCAGGGAAGTCCCTAAAATTATTTATTTATTTTTGCTGCACCGCACAGCTTGCAGGATCTTAGTTCCCCAACCAGGGATTGAACCCGGATCCTCAGCAGTGAAAGCGTGCAGTCCTCACCACCAAACCACCAGGGAATTCCCTCAATGACTTTTTAAATAACAACTTTATTAAGGTATAATTCACATACCATAAAAGTCAACCTTTTAAAATATACAATTCAGTGGTTTCTAGTATGTTCACAAACTCATGCAACCATCACCACTATCACATTCCAGAACATTTTCATCACCCCCAAAAGAGACCCATACCCATTAGCAGTCATTCCCTCTGCCCAGACCTTGGCAACTACTAATCTACATTCTGTTTCTCTAGATTTCCCTATGCTAGCCTTTCATATATAAATGGAATCCTATGGTCCTTTGTGACTGGCTTCTCTCACTTAGCATAATGTTTTACGGTTCAGCCATGTTGAAGCATGTATACAGTACCTTGCTGTTTTTTGTGGCCAAATGTATGGATGGACTACATTTTGTTTATCCATTTATCAGTTGATGGACACTTGGACTGTTTTCACTTTTTGGTTAACGTGAACAAAACTGCTCTCATCATGTGAGTACAAGTTTTATTAGGGGGGACATATGTGTTTATTTATTTATTTTAGTATATACCTAAAGAGTGAAATGCTGGGTCATATGGTCGAAGAACTGCCAGACTGTTTTCCGAAGCAGCTGCACCATTTTGCGTCCTCACCTGGAGGCTGCATTTCTAATGTATTTACGAATATAGATCCTTTCCGCTCTGATTTCTGCCAGGCTGATTTGCTGGGAATGCCAGGAAAGATGAGGAGAAAGGGGTAAGGGCACAGTAGCAGGGCAGAGGTGTGGAGGGCAAAGAGGCCTCGCGATGCTTTGACCAGAGTCCCGTCTGCACCTCAACTTGCTGCGTGGCCTCGGGCGAGCCACCTCCTCTCTTCAAGTCTCAGTTTCCTTATTTATAAAATGAAGGCATTAGACCAGTGGGTCTCAACTGGGGACATTTGGCACAGGCTGGAGACAACTTTGGTCGTGACAGTGGGTTGGGTGATGCTCCTGGTATCTAGAGGGCAGAGGTCAAGGATGCCGGTAAACATCCCGCAATGTGCAGGACAGCCCCCCAACAATAAAGAATTACCTGGACCCAAGTGTCAATAGTGCCAAGGTTGAAAAACCCTGCATCAGACTGAGGTGACCCCAGACGGGCCACTTTGAGAAACTGACAAAATGTTTTCCAAAATGGCTGCACCATTTTATAATCCACCCAGCAACGTGGGAGGGTTCCCATTTCTCCATATCCTCACCAACGCACTTATTTTTGCCAACCTAATAGGAACATAACTGGCTTTTTAAAAAGTCTGTTCTAGTAACAATGTCCAGGATTGTTTACAGAATGCCAGTGTCATAAAGGAAACGATTAGTCATTTTCTTACCTGGTGCCTATAATTATACCAGCCATTTGATCCCGCGACGATCACCACCCAGTGCTTGCCTCCGTCCTCAGGATCGTCCACGGGAACAGCACCAGCTCCCAGGGCCAAGCTGAGCAACACAGCGACTTCCCAAATCATTCTGCGCCTTGGAGTTCCACTGTAGAAATCTGGGAAGAAAAAGCCTGAGTCAAGCAAGAAAGGAATGACATGAACAGAAGAACATGACGGGCCCCTAGGCAAAGATCACAGCAAATGGGTCAAAAAGATAAGACGACTTAGTCGTCAGACACAACAAGCGGAGGATAAAAATGATGACAGAGCAGAATTTTATTCTTAGCTCTGCGGCCCTTTCCCCTGGGTGGAGCAGGGGCCTGCCCATAGCTCCCAACCTTCACTGTGGGTTGAAGTTATGAGTATAAACCAAAGAATATTGAGAAAGCTCTTGGGGCAACCTTTTAAAGTTTTTGTCACAACTTGGAATATGGCAGACAAAATTCATCAACAAACTTAACTGTGTTGGAAAAACGCCTACCACATACTATGAACTATTTGTAAGAAAATAGACATATGTGTGCATAGCAAAATGTGGAAGGCAGACAAAATTTAATAGCAGTTATTCTTGGTAGGTGGAATTAAGGATGATCTTTATTTTTGTCTCTTTTACTACAATTAATATATATTAATTATACAATAAAGTTTGTAAAAATTCAACATACATTCAATATAAACACGGGGGGTGGGGCAATTTGCGTTTGTGAGTTATCTGGATAAGCTACAGTCTAACACTGGCAGCCCAAATGAATGTCTTTGCATAACACAATCCATTTACATTATTCTGTACAAGAGGCAGGGCAAATATTTTAATCCTTGTTTTACAGGATGGGGAGGTTGAAGCACGAGAGAAGTGACTTGCCCAATATCTACAGACAGTCAGCTCTGGGCAGAGATCAGAACAAATGCCTTCTGAATTCCTGGTCCAGCCTTTCTGCTACATGGTTCTGCATCTCAAGACTTTATTCTTAATGAAGTACATGCCCAATTTTATACTTCATTGCCAAAACTCTGAAGGGCTTTAAAGCACAAAAGGCAAGACTGAGGCCACTTTGCATTACTCAGACAAGTATGTTATCTTACCGCCCTGTGTCCTATGTTATTTTAAAAAACAGCCTTCCTATGACAGAAGCCAGGCCTCTCACTCTGAGACAAGAGGAAAAACAGTCTTTGAGCATCTCAGTCTGCTCTGAGATATAGAAACTCAGAGCAGAGCAAAGTCTAGGAGACTAACCCCTGCCTCCGCCGCCTTTTGACGAAACAGCGCTCATTCACTCGTTCACTAATTTATTCACTCATTCATTCACCCATTGGGCCAGAGTCTCCTGAACTCCAACCCTGCCAAACGAAGTGCTGGGTGCCAGGAACGCAGCAGGGACAGGACAAAGCCTCTGTCCTCACGGATCGCACAGCCAGCTAAGGCATGAACCACGTCTAAGCCTAAGAAACCATCCTCAGCATCTGTGCCTGACACTGTGCTGAAACTCAAAATGATGGATTTCCCCCCAAGTGAAGGAACAGGAAGCCCTGAGTCTGGTAAAAGTTTAAAAAAGTAAAAGCACCTTGGGCCAGCACTTCTCCAACTTGACTGTCTGCCGAGATCACCTGGGGGGCTTGTTAGAAGGCCGATTCTGATTCAGTAGGCCTGGGCAGGGCCTGAGACTCTGCATTTCTGACAAGATCTGGGTGATGCCCAGGACAACACTTGGACTCACAGCAGGCCTCTTCCTTAACCCTGGCAGGCTCTAGTCGGCTCCGCCCAGAAGCCTGGCATCCCCGTCAAGAAACCACAGTACTCTATCCCCTGGATAACTTCTCCCAAGAACTCAGTTCTTAATGTGTAAGAATTAAGAATCTGAGTTGGTGCTAGATCCAGGTTTCTTTAGCTCCACTGCAAGGTCATGGATGCACAGGTAACTACAATAACATGCCCCAGGTTTGTTTTCAAGATAGTCTTGAAACGGTCAAGGTACGTAACAGATGAGGGCAGTGGACTGCCCAGGCTGCCCCAACACTGGAACCTGCTGGTCTGTTAATACGTTAGCGTGTATCCGAGGATGCTCTCCCAAGTCCACTCGACCTGCCCGGGGCTCACCATGGGGCAATAAAAGGTGAAGTTATACAAATGTGTGAAGCAGCAGCAGTGAGGTCAGGCAAGAGACAGCCAAACTCCCGTCCCCAGAGCTCTGCAGTGGCCTCCAAACGGGAGGGGAGGTGTGCCAGTGACTGCCGAGGTCCTCCAACCAGCAGCCTCCCGGCTGCAGCCAAGCCTCCCAGGAAGCCGTCCCATGCGGTAGGGGTTGGCAAACTCTTTCTGTAAAGGGTTGGAAAGTAAGTATTTTCAGTTTTGCAGGTCACATCATTTCCATCACAACTCTTCAATTCCCACTGTATCACGAAAGCAGCCAGAGACAATACGGAAACCAGTAGACATGGCTACGTTCCGGTAAAACTGAAACAACAGGGAGCCAGAATGTGCTCTCAGCCCACATGACTGGTACAGCCTGGGGGTTTTCATCATCTTGCATCGACAATCACGAAACAGGCTCTCTGGTTTGCACACGATTCTCTTCTGAGTTTTGATCATGCGACTTAATCCCGGAGGGGCTCATTCCTCTGGAGACGCTGGTATGTGACCTTTCCCCCTCTTTTTTTTTTTTTCCTCTGCCTCACAGCATGCAGGATCTTAGTTCCCCTGACCAGGGATCGAACTCGTGGCCCCTGCAGTGGAAGCATGGATCCTTACCCACTGGACCACGAGGGAAGTCCTCCCCCTTCATACTGAAATAAAATACTAAAATTGAATGGTTGCCTGACTGTGAACAACAGAATAGACATCACCAGCTCAAATGCCTAAATTAGCAAACAAAAAACACCACCAGGTTAGTTTTACAAGTTCCAGTTTACCTTTCATTCTTCTACTAAAATACTAGCAAGTTACTCCTCGGTGAGGCAAAGTACCTTATCCATACACAAGTGATATTTTCATGGTTAACATTTGGCTATGGTTCCTGTCTATCTTCTTTCTTTTCTTCTTTTTATAAACACAGAGTTGTGGTTCCTTGAACACAATGCCAAGTTAAAAGCCTCACAGGGACTTCGCTGGTGGTGCAGTGGTTAAGAATCCGCCTGCCAATGCAGGTGACACGAGTTCGAGCCCTGGTCAGGGAAGATCCCACATGTCGCAGAGCAACTAAGCCCGTGCGCCACAACTACTGAGCCTGTGCTCTAGAGCGCACACACCACAACTACTGAGCCCGCACGCCTAGAGCCTGCGCTCCAACAAGAGAAGCCACCGCAATGAGAATCCCACGCACCGTAACGAAGAGTAGCCCCCCGCTTGCCGCAACTGGAGAAAGCCTGAGTGCAGCATCGAAGACCCAAGGCAGCCAAAAATAAATCAATAAAATAAATTTTTAAAATAAATAAAAGCCTCACAGTGTGACACTGATTGGGAAATGCAACTTAAAAAAACATACTAATGCTATTCTGGGAAACATATCAGGGCCTGGGGCAAAGGAAAGATGTGAAAGTAATATAATCCTTCCATTGCCCTCAGCAATGAATACCTCTCAAAGCAGCAGGTCTCAGACAGCAACTTCCTGGTCAGCAATATTCTTGACAAAGTCAAAACATGAAAACAAAGTCATAATCTTGCAGCATACCTATTATTCTTGTTTCATCAGAGTGAAAAGTTCATGAGGAAAAAGTAAATGATCCCTGCCAAACGAGCCCTTGGTGACTGCCCTTTGCTCATGGTCTTCCATGGCACCAGTCACACAGGCGTTGTCATCTACTTCTTCCTGTCTACCCACCCACCCATCCAACAAACATGGCCTGAGCATCCACCAGGTGCTCACAGGCACTGAACAGGGCGCCAAACAGATGAAACCCTTCGCAGAGCTGACATTCTAGCAGGAAGAGACAGACCATTCAAACGCAGAGGTTGTCCAGTGGTGATGAGTGCTGGGGAAGAAATAAAGGCAGGGGAGGCAGTCCCAGTGGGAGTGGCAGGTATCATTTTCAAAAGGGGGAGATTTTTTTTTTTTTTTGCTGTACGCAGGCCTCTCACTGTTGTGGCCTCTCCCGTTGCGGAGCACAGGCTCCGGACGCGCAGGCTCAGCGGCCATGGCTCACGGGCCCAGCTGCTCCGCGGCATGTGGGATCTTCCCAGACCCGGGCATGAACCCCTGTCCCCTGCATCGGCAGGCGGACTCTCAACCACTGCGCCACCAGGGAAACCCGGGGGAGATTTTAAGAAGGTAAGGGAGCCCGCCTGTGTGTAGCAGCAAAACCCTGGAAGCAACATAAATGGTCATCTACAGGAGCCTGCCTAGTTAAATCAATTATGATACATCCTTATAATGGGATACAGTGACGCCTTTAAAAGAGGAAGGCAGTTTTTAACGTGCCAAGCGTGGAAAGACCTCCAAGGGGATGGTTAGGGGTATGTGTTCAGTCTGCTAACTGTTTGCAGGGAGAAAATGACCCAGGTAGTTTTTGCTCTAACCAGGGGCGGGACGGAAGTTTCCCCAAGAGTGCTGTGTTGCTGCACATGGTGGGAGAGTGGGATATGTATGTGTCTATGAGCCATGAAGCGTGTGAGGCACTTTACCATCTTCACAACAGCCTGTGAGCAGTCTCATTACTCCCTTCAGCTGAGACGGACTCGCAGAGGTGGAGAAACTAGGTAGAAAGTGGCACTGCTGGGTGATACACAGATCTCATTCCAAAGATTGCTTCTTCCACTACACCACCTCGCTTGTCACAAAAAAGCACTGTTTATGTGAACATCTGGGAGACCCTGCAACCACAGATGGGAGTGCTACACCCCACACCCCAGGGCCGCCAAGTTTCCCCCAGTAGCAGGATACCCACAGTATTCTTCACCACCCTATTTTAAAGCGCTTGTTGGTAATCGGTTATAAAGAGCTCTTAGAAGAAGAAGCCGTCAAAGGAGAACCTGAAACACACAAAGTCAAAGTCAACGGACAAGCCTTTACAAATGAATTTCAGCAGCCTCCAAGGACAGGTCCTCACCGGTTCCACTGGTCCTGCGACCGTCTCAGGCTACAGGGCTACATGAGGTCAGCGATTCAATTGAAGGACTCCACTTGACTTCAGGAAGTGTACCATCAAGTGGGGTTTATCCGTTTGGGAGGTTTGGGACAGAATGCCCATTCTAGATCAACTGGTACCAGCAATGCAAGTAATAGGCTACCGTTAGAGGACCATCTAAATAGCAGCATCAAGTTCAACTCCATGTCTGACACCAAAGCCCGCACCTTAACCACCATTATGACCTCCCACCATCAGCCCTGTACTTGCTACTTGCTCTGGGTTAGAGACAGCGAAACATCAAAGCCAGGAGAAGCAGCTGGACAGACAATGGTATATGTGAAGAGCCTTCCAAACCTACAGGTTTTTGATTCTGCTCTCTGTTCCCTGGGGGCTTACAACAAAATCATCATGCAAGTGGTCCCTGGCTGACAACATGCAAGAGAGACAAGGACAGATGACAAGGACCCCTCCTTCACCAAACTTAAATCAAGCTCCTCTGAGCCCTCTTCCCAACTAGACCTTGGCCTGCTGAGCCCAGGTTTAGCAAGAATCCTACAAGAACCTCCCATCTTTGACATCTAATCAAGCTCCTCTTAGTAATTTTTCAGCCACTGACCCTCCCACTCTGCCTTTTGGTGATAAGTCTCAGCTGTCCTTGATGTATTTGGAGTTGAACTCAGTTCTATACTGAAGTCTCTCTCTTCTAATGCAACCGCTGGAATAAAACCCATCTTGCCATTTTTTAACGAATGTCAGGCGCAATTACTCTTTAATATCGGACAGGTAGTTACCAAGTCAAGGGAGACCCTCTCTGGGCCTTAATTGTCCATCTGTGAAATGAGACGGTAGAACTAAACTATTAAGGGCCCATTAAGTTCTCAAATCCTTTGATTTCCTGTTTCAAGAGTGAAATAAAAAAATAATAATCCAAATAGGTCTTATGTCAAATCTCAAACAAAATATGGATTTTGTTCAAGTTAGTTAATGAAACTTTTTTCCATAGGGAAAATTTCTGATTCAGTGGCAAAGCAGATTCTAGATTAGAGCATGTCCTTCAAGGTTATCTAATTCTGATCCTATGGAAATTTTTTTCACAACTCTGTAAACCATGGATACTAGCAATGCTAGTAATTCATGTCTAAAGACATGCAAATGAATTCTATCAAGTGAAGGTTCAAGTGACTCCCTTAGTGAAAGAAAGAAGCCAGGCTTCACAATGCACATTTCAATATTTCTAATCTATAAATGTACTTTGGAATCTCCTTTGAACTGGTTGGAATACCTCACTGAATCTCCTCATTAATAAGTTAAATACAATTTTTAACACTTGTTCATTTTTATATCTGTATAAAATTATGACTTTACTTTTTAAAATTTATATTTTAACATTACAAAAGGTACTAGCAGCTATATAATATTTCAAAATATAGTCAAGAAAGCATTATTTATTATTTTTTTTAATTTTTTACATCAAAGATTTTTTTTTGACATCTTTATTGGAGTATAATTGCTTTACAATGTTGTGTTAGTTTCTGCTGTATAACAAAGTGAATCAGCTAACCGTATACATATATCTCCCTATGCCCTCCCTCTTGCGTCTCCCTCCCGCCCTCCCTATCCCACCCCTCTAGGTGGTCACAAAGCACAGAGCTGATGATCTCCCTGTGCTATGCCGCTGCTTCCCACTAGCTAACTATTTTACCTTTGGTAGTGTATATATGTCAATGCCACTCTCTCACTTCATCCCAGTTTACCCTTCCCCCTCCCTACATTTTTTAAATCTACTAATGATTAGAATTAGGAATCTAGCAAAGTTAAATTTGACCAATGGTTAATGGTTTTTCCACAGTTTTATTTTCACTGCTTTTATTGGCACTTGAATTCCTTTTTTTGAATTTCTTCCAAATTACTATATTTTGAAACCTGGCATTAATAATAGTTTGTAGTCTTTTCCCAAAATCAATGAACATGACTTTAATAGCCAGATGTTAATTATTAAGTTTAATTTTGCTATAATTCATATTTTACAAAATTGAAGGATACACATTAAGCTACAGAAATGTACAAAGTATAACATAAAATACCTGTTACCATCATCCAGATCATCAACTGTTAATATTCTGTAAATCCGTTAACCCTCTTTCCCCGTAAACAAAACATTACAGAAAAAATAGTCCCCCATGTCCTGTCCCATTCTCCCCATACCACAAGGTAACCACTACCGTAAGTTATTTCATTCCAATCAATTTATTATACTTTAAAATATATATATCCACTTTATAAACATTCCCCTACTAACAGACATTTAGGCTGTTTCAATTTTTTTACTATTACAATGTTGCAAAAACATTCTTATACTCATCTCCTTGTATACAACTTTCTCTAAGGTACTTTAGGAGTAGAACCACTGAGTCTTAAGATATACCTATTTGGGGGCTTCCCTGGTGGTGCACTGGCTAAGAATCTGCCTGCCAATTCAGGAGACACAAGTTTGAGCCCTGGTCCGGGAAGATCCCACATGCCGCGGAGCAACTAAGCCCGTGCGCCACGACTACTGAGCCTGCGCTCTAGAGCCCGTGAGCCACAACTATCGAGCCTGCATGCTGCAACTACTGAAGCCTGTGCACCTAGAGCCCGTGCTCCACACAAGAGAAGCCACCGCAATGAGAAGCCCGCTCACCGCAACGAAGAGAAGCCTCCGCTCGCCGCAACTAGAGAAAGCCCGCATGCAGCAATGAAAACCCAACGCAGCCAAAAATAAAATTAAAAAAAAAAAAAGATATACCTATTTTGCTAGCAGCTGTACTGTTCTAAGATACTCTTCCAAATTTCTATCATCTCTCGAGAGTATCAAACTTCATAATTCCTAATCTGATAGATATAAAGTGATCTAATTATGGGGTTTAATTTGTGTCTGCTGGATTACAGGAAAATTCAAGTCTTATATGTTTAACCATTCAGATTTCAACATCCTCGACATATGTGATAATTTCCCCATCCTAAACTGGGATTCGAATTTTGGTCTACAAAGCAATGTCTGCAGTTTAAGGGGGGAAAAAATGCAGGTAATTTCCTAAAATGATAGTCATAGGTGGAAAACTCAAGAGACAGCATTCGCTTCAGTATATTTTTACTGAACAATACTGGGTATGGTGTTCACCTCCTTAACAGTTCACAACCCTTTTTTCATCTTCTCTCCCTTCCCGCTGCAACTGTCTTTAAAACCCTCAGCAATTCTCCTGGGAATTACTGCAATGAGCTCCCTGGTGTGGCCTCTCTCCAACACCTTTCCATATTAGAGAGTATCTAAGATACACATCTACTAAATTCGGCTTCCAGGGCTTTCAGGACAAAATCCAAATCTCTTACAGCAGCACAGGAGGTCCTGCCAAGACGTGCCTCTCTGTTCTCCACTATCCACATGAAATCCCTTGCTCCAACCAGGCTCCGGGACTCCAGGTCCAAAATTGGTGCTCTTTCCCTGTCTTCATCATGCTGTTTCCCAGGCGAAACGCTCTTCTCCTACATCTCATTAGCTCCTGCCCGTCCCTCAAGCTCCATTCAATCATTCCCTTCTCTGCAAAGTTCTATCTCTTCCCACAAGTCAGGGTTAGATGCTGCCCCTTGAACACTGGAATGGTTCATGGTAGACTGCCTCTCCCCTTTACGAAATAATCCCTGCTCAAAAAGCTTAGTAAGGCTCAATATATGTTTGCTAACTAATGCAGCCCTGGAGTAAAGAAAGCGGGGCTACTCCACTCACTACATACCACAGGGCAACTCTCAAAACCTGGGCATTTATTTTCACCTCTCAAACGAAGCATATGACACAAAGTTCCTTCTCCCAGCCCCCAGATTCTGCAGTTCTTGGCACTGAATAACACATGTGGGTATAACCTCAACGCTGAGTTAGGAGAGGGGACCAAATCCAGGTAACTTTCACTTCCATTGTTGATGTGAATCGTCCTGTAACTCCCACCATCTCACGCCTCTGAGAAGTAGAGCTTTCCTGATTTCTCAGGAAGAATGTTTGTATACGTTTGGGTATATTAGTTGTGGTGGTTAACATAACCCCTTCCCCCTTGGACTACTGAGAACTAACTGGAAACTGGTGCAATCCTCTGCATTACGAGCTTCAACAGCTTGACCTGTTTCTAGACTGTGAAGATGGGAACCAGGCCCCAGACACCTCCCGGCAGTCTCTGGCTATGAGACCTTAGTAAATGTGCTCTCGTCTCGGGTCTGTTTCTCTCTGAGCTCGGAGGGGCCTGGGTCTCCAGCCAGAGCACGCGTAACAGAAGGAGCCCCACCCTGCCAACCAACAACCCCACAGCATGGCAGGCTGAGAGGTCGCTGCGTTTCCCTCGGGATTCATCGTTTGCAGAAACTCCCTTTCGCTGGGTGAGAAATGGATTACTCAGAAAAGGCCGGAGAAACTGAAAATCCCTGCCTTGAAGCCAAGAGCTGCGGCAGATGGGCGACCCTGGTCCGGGGCTTGGGACCCGGCCGCAGTCCCCTGCCAGGAATCACGGTTACCTGCGGTGGGACCGTGGGAACTCCTCGCAACGCGCCGCCTCCAAACAGCCACCTTCCGACGGTAGCCCTGCAGTGATTGCAGAACAGCGTCCTCGCTCCCCGCTTTGAGGGTCTGCTGCGCCGTGGTGATTGGCGGAGCTTCGGGGCGGGGCGTCTTAGAAAGCCAATGGGAAGCGGGAAAGCGGCCGGAGAGTCGCAGGGACTACGAGTCCCAGCGTGCACCCGCGGGGCCATCTGAGCTCCGAGGCTAAAGAAACCCAGGGAGGCGGGTACGCAGTGAACTAGGGCTGGGTGGGTGGGGACGGGGGCCCTGGAGTGCGTGGGAACAGGGGTCGCAGTGATTCCACCCAAGGATCAAAGCCAGCGCGCGGAGCACTTTAACCCTCAGTTTCCAAACTTGTGCACATGTTTGGAAACACCTAGAGTAGCTTCAGAGACACTGATGCCTCCGTCTTACCCTAGAGACTGTGAGTTCATTGGTCTGCGTGTGGCCTGGCTTTTGGAATCTTTAAAGAGCCCCAGGAGATTCGATGTGCAGATCCGTTTCATCCTCGTAACAACCCTACGAGAGGGAGGAACTATTAGCGTACACATAAGGCAACGGAGGGAAGTTTTGTCAGGGAGGTTAATTTTCTGAAGGTCACACACCTCTGAAGTGGCAGAGCCAGAATGCGGAGCCAGGTAGTCTAGTTGCAGAATCCCGTGCTTTTAATCCATATGCAATGCTGCTTCTCAGACGGTTGGTATTATCTCACAGGGAGAGAAAAATGAAATACTATACATACAAAGTGCCATGTTGTGGAGCACAGAAAGTTGAGTTGAATTATTGTGAGGGAATAAGTCCAGTTTTGTCCAAGAACATCAAGACGTCAAGTGCAAGATATAGGACTACATTCATGGGTTGTCTTTTTTTTTTTTTTTTGGCGGGGCAGCTTATGGGATCTTAGTTCCCTGACTAGGGATTGAACCCAGGCCCTTGGCAGTAAAAGCACAGAGGTGTAACCACTGTACCGCCAGGGAATTCCCTAATCTTCTTTTATAATCTTTTACAGTAAATCATGGGTCAGCATACTACCCTGGACCTACTGCCTATTTTGTGAATAAAAGTCTATAAGAGCACAGCCTCGGTAATTCCCTGGCAGTCCAGCGGTTAGGACTCCACGCTTTCACAGCTGGGGTCTGGTTCAGAACTAAGTAAGATACCACAAGCCGCTGGTGCCGCCGAAAAAAAAAGAACACAGCCACACCCATTGGTTTAGGTGTGGCTGTCTTGGGGAACAAGGCGGAGATGAGTATTTATAGGAGAGACTATATGGCCCACAAAAGAATATATATACTGTCTGACCATTTACAGAAAAAGCTCACCCACCCTGAGTTAAGCAGCTGGCCCAAGGTCACAGCTCCGGAGTGAACATGGGCTTCAAGCTCAGGTCTATCCTAGCCCAAGGTCAATTCTCATGACCACTATGCTTTCACAGTCTTCCTCAATGGGGAACATTAACATTATATGCCAGGTGTAACTGAACATGGAGAGAATTAGGATTCTGTCCCTTACCCTTGAAAACTTACTGTCTAGTAAGAGAGGCAGAGCGTCCTTAACCACTCCCTCGATTCACCCAGAATAAATGGCGACCTCTGGCTGGTGAGGCTTTCACAACTGAAATGGAATAAAAATAGTGGCCTGGTGCCAGGCATGTTTAGGCAACCAAAGGGCCAGGGGCAGCCCCCTCAGTCTCCCTCAGCATCACTGTGGGCTGAGAGCTCAGAGTTGGGACAAGAGAAGGTGGCTGAAAGTTGAGGACCATGGGGAGGGGCGTGGCTGGGGGTTACCATGGTGAAGGTCAGGTAAGCTTCAGAAAAGGCTGTAAGGTGTCTAGCCTAGGCCAGCCACGGGGAGGAGGCTGAGACGCGAGAGGCCTGGAAGGGGAACTTGTAGGTGGTGGGCCATCAAGCTACCTGAATCCAAATCCCAGTTTTACTACTTCCAAGCTGTGTGGCCTGAGCAAGTTGCTTAGCTTCTCAGTGCCTGGGTTTCCTCAACTGTTGAATGGAAAAAACGGCACCTCCTTCATAAGGTCTCTCTGAGGATAAAATCTGTTAACACAGTACTTAGCACCAAGTAAGTGCCCTATAAATATTAGCTACTCCCTGTGTTAATAGTATCTTTGGCTGCTGGGCTATAAATTAAGAATCCCAATTAGGAAAAGAAGATGGGGATCTGGGCTTCCCTGGTGGCGCAGTGGTTGAGAATCCGCCTGCCAATGCTGCGGACACAGGTTCGTGCCCTGGTCCGGGAGGATCCCACATGCCGCGGAGTGGCTTGGCCCCGTGAGCCATGGCCGCTGAGCCTGCGCGTCCGGAGCCTGTGCTCTGCTACGGGAGAGGCCGCAGCAGTGAGAGGCCCGCGTAACGGAAAAAAAAAAAAAAAAAAAAAAAAAAAAAA
>NW_020185338.1:292628-299355 GCF_003031525.2 Neophocaena asiaeorientalis asiaeorientalis | reverse complement strand
AAAAAAAAAAAAAAAAAAAAAAAAGAAAGAAAGAAAGAAGATGGGGATCTGACTTTGGGCACTGCCTGGGCTCCTGGTACCCACTCATGGGATGGCAGCAAGGTATGTGCTAATAGGAAGCACCAGGAGCAGGGAGGTTGGCACCAAAACAGCACACAGGTGGCAGGAAGGTGGCAGGTTCCCCGTGGACATACAGGCATGGGGACCTCCCCATCAAATGCCCCTGGCAGAATTCTCACAAGAAAAGTCACAGTCTGGGACTCTTGCCACCATTCTATGCAATCAGAGGGTAATGAGGCTCAGCTGGATATGGATGTGGCCGATAACTCTCACCAGAGGTAAGAGCCCTGAGGAGCCATGTCAGATTCAGACCCTTTTCTTATCTAATGGTGGGAGATTAAGTGAGAGATGAAGATTATAAAGCAACAAGAGTTGGGGAGAGTGTGAAAGAAATTGGTTAGGTTTAGAGCGGGTTTCTCAACACTTCTCAGCACTACTACATTTGGGGCCCAGTAATTCTTTGTTGGTGGGAAGGTGGGGGCCTGTCCTGCACATTTTAGGATGTTTAACAGCATCCCTAGCCACTACCTATCTGATGCTAGCAGCACCCCTCTCCCAAGTTGTGGCAGCCAAAAGTATCTCCAGACTTTGCCAAAAGTTTCCCCCATGTTGAGAACCTCTGGTTTAGAGAGAAAGAGATAGTTGAATATATCATTCATTCATGCATTTCATTCACTCCATTTGATGTGATGGTTAAAGGCCTGAACTGTGGTTCCAGACCACCTGGGTTTCAATTCCACCTCTGCTACACTTCCTGGTTGTGTGACCCTGGGCAATCATTTCACTTCTCTGTGCTTCATAGGGTTGTTATAAAGATCAAATAAAATAATACATGTAATGAAAAACTTAGTTCAGTGTCCAGCCAAGTGTCAGCTATTCACTGAGAGCATGATAAGTGCTGGACCCTAGCCTCAGCCCTGAGGGTCCCTACAGCTAATTCCTCCCACCGCAGACAGACTGATCTTATTTTTAAATTTAAATATTTCAATGGAAGTATAATGTATGTAGAGGAAAATGCACAAATTATAAATGTACAGCTCAATACACTTTCACAAAGCAAACACGTCCAGGTAACCAGCACCCAGATGAAAGACTGAGCCTGGCCAGCATCCCAGAAGCTTCTTTTTTTTTTTTTTTTTTAATGTTCCATACCCTCCCTTCCCCTGAGCATTTAACTACACTGTTCCCTGCGGCTCCCAAGTCCCTTTGTTTTCATTCTGACCAAGTACTACTTATTCTTTTTTTATTGTAGTAAAACATATAACATAAAATTTGCCATTTTAACCATTTTTATATGTGCACTTCAATAGCATTAATTACATTCACATTGCTGGGCAACCATCACTACTCTCTATTTCTGAAACTTTTCATCGTGATTTCCAGCTCAAAAACCATCCCATCCTTCCAGAATAAAATTCTGCCTGGCTCACATAGCCTGCCTAACCCCATGACCTCATTTCCTGCCACATGACTCACTCCACTCCAGCCTGATGGCTTTCTTGCCTTTGTGTATGCAGCTCTCTCTTCCTGGAATGCCCTTCCCCTTCCAGACACATAACTAGATCCTGCCCAAATGGCACCACCTCCTCAGAGAGGCTGCCCTGGGCCAGCCAACCTAAAATAGCACACAAACCTCTAGCCTTTCTAGTTAGCTTTTTACCTAGCTTTGTGATCATTCTCTAGCCTTTTACCTAGCTTTATGATCTCATTTATTTTTTGTTAGTTCATTTCCTGGGGATCCACTAAAAGTTAAACTGCTTGAGAGCAAGACCCAGTCTATCTTACTTATTTCTAAATTCACAGTGCCTAAAAGTGTAGCTGTCATATAGTAGGTGCTCACTAAGTAGGTAACAATTGAATTAAATGGCATGATACAGGTAAGTGCTGTTTGCTGTGCTCCTGTATTCAGCGGGGGCAACATCTCTTCTTTGTTGTTTATTAAGGATTTCCAGTCAATCAATAAGCATTTATTTACCTCTGTGGTAGGCAGTAGTCGAAGAATGACCCCCATAACCCTCACTCATGTATAATCTGCTCCTCTTTCAGTATGGGTGAAACCTCTGAAGATGATGAGATATCATTCCTGTGATTATGTTATATGGCAAAAGGGAGATTATCTGGGCAGGTGAGCCTACTCTAATTGTATGAGCCCTTTAAAAGCAGAATTTTCTCTGGCTAGTGCTAGAGAGAGTCATTGCTGGTTTGAAGATAGAGGGGCCACAGACATGCAGGCAGCTTAAGGAGCTAAGTGAGGACTCCAGCTGACAACCAGCAAAGAAATGGGGACATCAGTCCTACCAACTCAAGGAATATAATTCTGCCAACCAGCTGAATAAGCTTGGAAGTGGATTCTTCTCCAGAGCATCCAGGTAGACACCCAGACTGGCCAACACCTGGATTTCAGCCTGTGAGACCCTAAGTGGAGAACCAAATTGAGTTCACCTCTGATGGCCACGAGGCTACATAAGTCTACCCTGTCTCCAGATGCCATTTGGAAAAGAGGAGGGAACAGAAAGTATATTAGTTAGAATGCAGAGTCAGCTGCTATGACAAAATCCAAAGTGACAGTGACTCAAACAAGATGGGTTTCTCTCTTATGAAACACTTCAAGTGTTAGCAGTCCAGGGCTGATAGAGAAGCTCCCTGGTGTCGGGGACCCAGATTCCTTCTGTCTTGAGCTCTCCCATTCCTAGATCGTTGGCTTTATCTGGTCCAAGATGGCTCCACACCATGTCACGTTGCAGGCAGCCAGCTGGAAAATGTACATGTATATTACATGCTGCTGGCCAGAACTGAGGCACATAGCCATACCTGGCTTCAAGGGAGGCTCGGAAATGCAGCCTTTAGTTGGGCAGCCATGGACCCGGCTAAAACTCAGGGGTTCTGTTATTAAAGGAAGCAAGAGAGAATGGGTATTTGGGGCTATCCAGCCATTTCTGCCACCAAGAAGACAGCCCGAAAGACTAATAGGTTTTCCCCCCAGATCTGAAGGAAAGTGATTTAAACCAGAAGAACCTGAGGAGCCTCTCATTGGCAACTTGAAGCCATCTTCCTTCCCCCTTTAAGCTGTCTTCCTGCCCCTGCCCTTTTACCCTGCAAGATCCAGTCAAAGGAAGTAGAGGAACACAATATTTTCTGCACACCTGAGGGGCCTGTGTAAATTTTTAACCCTATGAAGAAAGAAAACAGAACTAGGTAAGCTTTGTAGTCCCGCTCTGTTCCAGAACAGCCAGGCAGGCCTGCACCTCACCCTCGGGAGAGGGAGAAGGGAGTTCCACTGCCGACAAGCACCGGCACCACAAAGCAGATCTAGCGAGAGGAGCGTGAGCCTTCTGCAGAGGTTCCGTGAGTGCTCAGTAAATTCCAGGTGACGACAGAAGAGGAGGAGGTTGTGGGGTAATCAGAGACAGGCCTGAAGTCAAGGACCTCAGGAGCCAATTTTAAAATGTCTTTTTTCCCTTTAGTATTAAAGCTGCCGGGGCTTCCCTGGTTGCGCAGTGCTTGAGAATCCGCCTGCTAATGCAGGGGACACAGGTTCGAGCCCTGGTCTGGGAGGATCCCACATGCCGCGGAGCAACTAGGCCCGTGAGCCACAACTACTGAGCCTGCACGTCTGGAGCCTGTGCTCCGCAACAAGAGAGGCCGCAAGAGTGAGAGGCCCGCGCGCCGCGATGAAGAGGGGCCCCCGCTCGCCGCAACTAGAGAAAGCCCTCGCACAGAAACGAAGACCCAACACAGCAAAAATAAATTAATTAATTAATAAACTCCTACCCCCAACATCTTCTTTTAAAAAAAAAGCTGTCGTGTTTTTTAAAGCTCACTCAGGACCTGTTAGCAGAGTATTATTTTATCATTTAGTCCTCTTTAAAGGATTAATTAACTAATAAAGTCTATGAAGTAGGGGCTATTACTATTCCCATTTTACAAATGAAAAAGTGAAGGCTCAGAGAAATTAAATAAATGGCCCAAAGTCTGTAAGGGAGTTTAGCCTGGAGAGCAGGGGTCAGGCATCAAGCTGGGTGGGGGCTTTTCTCCTCCAAGGATACTGTCAAGGTTGTCTTCATTACCTAGTGGGGTATGCTTTTCAGAAGGACCAAGGTAGAAATTCTGACTGGTCTTAATATAGTTAGTTCTTGAAGGGGAGACACTGAGTTGTATAAATGAACGTGTGTGTGTGTGTGTGTGTAAACACAGGTCTTATTGTGAAATCTGAAATCTGTGGCCCATCCAAGGGAAACCCACAGTTTTTCAGACTCATTTCTGGCCACATTGTATGTCACCACCACAGTCCTTTCTTCTTTTACTTCCACTTTTTTTTCCTCCAAAGTCACTCTTTTAATGTAAAAACATGTGCTTGGAGGAAAAGTCTTGGTTTTGGCTTGGAGTCGGGCTCAGTTGCAGAGCTGTGTGTCTCAGACCACCAAGGCAGAAAAAAATACTTAAAGTTCTTTTGTTTGTTTGCATCAGGGCAATACTGTGGACAATGAGTCACCTGACCCTTTTAAGGTGACCTTCCATGTAATATTTTGCAAAATAAATCAGGATATACTTGGAAGACAGGGACAGTCCATAGGAACTGTCATGGATCAGTTCCCTAGAAACAAAGCCTGAGAGGTGATCCTTGTGCAAGTGAGTTGTTGAGGGCATGTTCTCAGGAGAAGCCTAGAGGGGAGTGGGGGAAAGGGAGAGGGCAAAAGAAGGAACGCTGAAGAGATATGGATTCAGGAAGCCTCAGCCTAATCCCACGAGGAGCTCTGAAGCACACCTTGTATCATAGAGGTTGTTCCCCCCACCTTGGCCAGTCATTGGCCATGAAGAGGAAGTGTAACCTCCAGGGCATCTCCTGGTGGGGGCCAGCTTCCCTTAGCCAAAAGCAGGGTGGGAACCAACCTAAGAAAGGTGCAGAGTGAGCTCTTAGCAGCCAACACCTGGTAGTCCGCTGGCCCAGTGAAGGGATCCTGGGCAGAGGGCACCAAGAGCATCCACTACACTCGGACCATCACAACTTAAGCGTGAGACTAAAGTCGAATATATATGATAGATTCTTGGTGTGGTGTTCTGGTTACTTATTTATTTGGGTTAATTTTAATAGACTTTATTTTTTAGAGTAGTTTTAGGTTCACAGCAAAATTGAGCAGAAAGTACAGAGAATTCCATATACCGCCCCACCCCCCTACCCGATATACACACAGCCTCCCAAACAATCAGAGTAATGCTCTTATGATTACCAGAGTAATGCTTTTATGATAACCAATGAATCTACACTGACAGATCATTATCACCCCAAATCCATAACTTACATTAGGGTTCACTCTTGGTGTTGTACAGTCTATGGATTTTGACAAATGGATGATGATATTGACCCACCATTACAGTATCATACAGAATAGTTTCACTGCCCTAAAAATCCTCTGTGCTCTGCCTGTTCATCCCTCCCTCCCCCAAACCCCTGGCAACCACTGATCTTTTAACTGTGTCCATAGATTTTTCTTTTCTAGAATGTCACCTGTTTGGAATCCTACAGTATGTAGCTTTCTCACATTGGTTTCTTTCACTTAGTAATATGCATTTAAGTTTTTTCCATATCTTTTCATGGCTTGAGAGTTCATTTCTTCTTAGCACTGAATAATATTCCATTGTCTGGATGTACCACAGTTTATTTATCTGTTCATCTACTGAAGGACACTTTAGTTGTTTCCAAGTTTTGGTAATTATGAATAAAGCTTCCATAGACATCCATGTGCAGATTTTGTGTGGACATGAGTTTTCACTCACTTGGAGAAATACCAAGGAGCCCAACTGCAGCATCACATGGAAAGAGTATGTTTAGTTCTATAAAAAAAATGCCAAACTGTCTTCCAAAGTGGCTATACCTGTACCATTTTGCATTCTCCCCAGCAATGAACAAGAGTTCTTATTCTACATTCTCACTAGCATTTGGTGTCTTCAGTGTTTGGCATGTTGGCCATTCTGATAGGTGAGTAGTGGTATCTCTTCGTTGTTTTAATTTGCTATTCCCTAATAGCATACGATGTTGAGCATCTTTTTATATATTTATGTGTCATTTCTATATCCTCTTTGGTGAGGTGTCTGTTCAGGTCTTTTGCCCATTTTAAAATTGGGTTGTTAATTTTCTCATTGTTGAGCTTTAAGAGTTATATATATATATATAATGTATATATATATATATACAGGATAATAGTCCTTTATCAAATATGTCTTTTGCAAAATATTTTTTCCCAGCAAGGGACTGGGATAGAATGGGGAGTGACTGCTAACAGGTACAGAGTTTTCTCTTTGGGGTGGTGAAAATGTTCTTAAATTAGATATTGGTGATGGGTGCAGAACAGTGAAAGATTAAAAACCATTGCGGGAATTCCCTAGTGGTCCAGTGGTTAGGATTCTGCGCTTCCACTGCAGGGGGGTACGGGTTCCATCCCTGGCTGGGGAACTAAGATCCTGCACGCTGCGTGGTATGACCAAAAAAAAGAAATCTAATTTTGCAAATTCCCTGGTGGTCCAGTGGTTAGGACTCCACATTTTCACTGCCAAGGGCGTGGGTTTGATCCCTGGTCGCGGAACTAGGATCCTGCAAGCCATGCAGCGTGACCTAAAAGAAGAACAAAAAACCCCACTGGGGACTTCCCTGGTGGCGCAGTGGTTGGGA
>NW_020185338.1:220579-292470 GCF_003031525.2 Neophocaena asiaeorientalis asiaeorientalis | reverse complement strand
CCAAAAAAAAAAAAAAAAAAAAAAAAACCCACTGAATTGTACACTTTAAAAGAGTGAATTTTACAGTATGTGAATTATATCATAATAAAGTTTTTTAAATTTTGTGCTTTAGAGCTAAGAGGTATAAAAATTTTAATTGAATATTTTTATAGACATTTTTAATAAAAAGTTGGGTTTCAGGTCAGAACATGACTTCCATATTTACATAACTTTAGTATCACTCTCCCTCTTTTTAAACTTTTTTAAAATTGAAGTACAGTTGACGTACAATGTTATCTAAATTACAGGTGTACACTATAGTGATTCACAATTTGTAAAGGTTACACTCCATTTATAGTTATTATAAAATATTGGCTATATTCCCTGTGTTGTACAGTAGATCCTTGTAGCTTATTTCATACAAAATAGTTTGTACCTTTTAATCCCCTTCCCACCTTATTGCCCCTCCCACCTTCCCTCTCTCCACTGGTAACCACTAGTTTGTTCTCTGTATCTGTGAGTCTGTTTCTTTTTTGTTATATTCACTAGTTTATTGTGTTTTTTAGATTCCACATATAAGTGATCTCATACAGTATCTGTCTTTCTCTGTCTGACTTATTTCACTTAACATGATGCCCTCCAAGTCCATCCATGTTATTGCAAATGGCAAAATTTCATTCTTTTTTATGGCTGAGTAGTATTCCACTGTGTGAGTGTGTGTGTGTGTGTGTGTGTGTGTGTGTGTGTGTGTGTGTGTGTATACCATGTCTTCTTTATCCATTCATCTGCTGATGGACACTTTGGTTGCTTTCATAACACTGTCCTTTTTAATTTACACTCTCTGTATTTTATGCATCCTTGAAAGCTGCCTTCAGTCCTTTCTGGAATTAAAACTAGATGTAAATAAATAAAGACAGAATGCCTGGGACTTCCCTGGTGGTCCAGTGGTTAAGAATCTGCACTTCCACTGCAGGGGGCATAGGTTCAATCCCTGGTCAAGGAACTAAGATCCTTCATGCGATGTGGTGCAGCGAAAAAAAAATTAATAAAACCAAAAAGAAAAAAGACAGAATGCCTGATTCATCTTTGGGGGTCTGGAAATTTTCACAGGTGCCTTTGCAGTATATTTTCAGCAGCAAGAGTGAAGCGGAGAATGTGGTGATGAGGTCCAGCCCCAGGGGTTACAAGTCACACGTTCATTCTGCTGAGTCTTAGGGAAGTACACTTAGTTAACAACACAAATGGTCAACATCTCCTTTGGCCAGTAAGCCCTTCTTAGTCATTTGACAGATGCACTTCACTGCCTTTGACTGTCATGTGACAGTGTGGGCTGGCCTGGGTCAGGTGACTTAACCAGATTAACTGAGGTCAGTAGAGCCAGGCATTTCCCCTAGAACTGTGTCCTGGTTGAAACCTCTAACATTTTGACCTGCCTAGAATTGTCATACCTTAGTGTACGCTGATAGGCAAATAGAACAATTCTTAGCTTCCTGGAATCAGAAGGTGCCTTGGAGGAGGCAGTGAGAGTGGAAAGAAAATGAACTATCCAGAGACTTGCTAAGCGACCTTAGATGAATGGCTCCACTGCCATGGGCCTCCAGCCCTTTCTCGTCTTGAAAATGAGAGGGTTGAACTCAGCGATCCCTAAGACCCCTTTCGGCTCTACAGATTAGCTGGTGTAGGGCTTCTGAACTCTTGGATTTCACAGATCATTACACAGTTCCCACAAACCTTCCATAAATGACACAGGGTGTTTACTTTTCAAGAAAGGACAATAAAAAACCAACTACTATTACTGCCATTTTCTATCACATCACTTCTAGGAAGAAAGGATATATTAACTTTAAAAAACGGGAAGGAAATAATCTCAGAATAAAAGACAGTCCTTGTTAAGAAAAGGGGTTGGCAACTTCAGCATGTGCACTCTGTATGCATTCTGTCCTTCTCATTTTAAGAAACAGCTTTATTGAGATATCTACATGTCATACAATTCAATCATTTTAAGTATGCAATTCAATAATTTGCAGTAAATGTATAGAGTCGGGCAACCATTCCCACAATCTAATTTTAGAACATTTCCATCATTCCCAAAAGACCCCTTATGCCCATCTGCAGTCACTCTCTGTTCCCACCACCAGGTCCCAGTTACCACAAATCTACTTTCTGTCTCTATAGATTTGCCTTTTCTGAATATTTCATACAATGGAATCATGCATTATGTAGCCTTTTGTGTCTGGCTTCTTTCATTTAGCATAATATTATAAAAGTCCATCCATGTGTCCATGTATGAGTACTCCATTGTTTTGTTTTGGCTCAGTAATATTTCATTGTAAAGATATATACCACACTTTGTTTATCCATTTATCACTTGATGGACATTTGGGTTGTTTTCACTTGTTAGCTATTGTAAATAATTCTGCTATGAACGTTCGTATATGAGTTTTTGTGTGGATATGTTTTCAATTCTCTTGGGCATATATTGGGTTGGCCAAAAAGTTCGTTCGGCTAATAAAGTTCTTCGTGAAAATGAGGAAAGGGTCTTATATTTTTACTTAGAACAGAGCAAACTTTTTGGCTGGCCCAATACCTACAAGTGGAATTACTGGGCCCTCTAAAGATGTCTATGTCCTAATCCCTGGAACCTCTGAGCATGTTTCCTTATGTGGCAGAAGAGACTGCAGAGGTGATTAAGGATCTTGAGATGGGGAAATTATCTTGGATTATCAAAGCGGGCCCAATATAATCACAAAGGTCATTATAGAGAAAAGAGGGAGGCAAAAGAGAGTGTCAGAGTGGTGTAGCATAAGAAAGACTCAACTGGCCATTGCTAACGTTGAAGATGGAGGAGTCCATAACCCAAGAAATGCAGGCAGCCTCTGAAAAATCAAGGAAGCAGATTCCCCCATAGAGCCTCCAGAAGGAATGTAGCCCTGCCAACACCTTGATTTTAGACTAGTGAGACCCGTTTTGGACTTCTGACCACAAGGACTATAAGAGAATACATTTATGTGTTTTTTTGTTTGTTTTTTTTGCGGTACGTGAGCCTCTCACTGTTGTGGCCTCTCCCGCCGCGGAGCACAGGCTCCGGGCACGCAGGCTGAGCGGCCATGGCTCAAGGGCGTAGCCGCTCCGCGGCATGTGGGGTCCTCCGGACCGGAGCACGAACCCGCGTCCCATGCATCGGCAGGCGGACTCTCAACCACTGCGCCACCGGGTAAGCCCCTATTTATGTGGTTTTAAGCTACAAAGTTAGTGGTAATTTGTTACAGCAGCCATGGGAAACGAATACACTGGGTCATAAGCTAATCCTAGCTCTACTTTTACATCACTAACAGAACCATTTAGGGAGACATCAGTGGTTGGAATTAAGAGCACAATTTGCTAGATGTATGGGTTCAGAATCCAACTCTACTACTTACTGTATGTGATCTTGAGTAAGTTTTCTTAACTTTTCTGTTCCTCAGTTTCCCCATCTGTAAAATGGAGTTAATAATAATACCTTTCTTGCAGTCTGTTATGAGGACTGAATGAATAGGACTTAGTACAATACCTGGCATATGGCATATACAGAATCATTTACTTTTATCATTATTCACATTGCCTTCCCAGAACAAAGGAACAGAGGTGAAACCAAAAATTTCCTTAAACCTTTCAAAAAATATTTTCTTCCTCCCATCAACTCTATTAAAACCTCAAAGTTCTTTAGACCAGGTTACCCCTAGAGTGAAGATAAAAGTTTGAAGTCCCATCCTTGGAGAATTATTTATTTTTTATTTATTTATTTTTTTGCGGTACGCGGGCCTCTCACTGTTGTGGACTCTCCTATTGCGGAGCACAGGCTCCAGAGGCGCAGGCTCAGCGGCCATGGCTCACGGGCGCACGGGCGCACGGGCACACGGGCGCACGGGCGCAGCCGCTCCGCGGCATGTGGGATCTTCCCAGACCGGGGCACGAACCCACGTCCCCTGCATCGGCAGGCGGACTCTCAACCACTGCGCCAACAGGGAAGCCCCTAGAGAATTATTTTTAAGAAGGCTTGGCCCAGTCTCCTAGCTGAAGAAGACGGTGATGTTCTGCCAAAAATTTCTTGGCAGATCTGGTTCCCTCTACCACATCTTGCTCAGAAATCACTGCTTGGTCCAGGGACAACTAGCTGTTATGTGTTTTCATCCAGTCCCTCAAAACATGGTAAGCACTTTGCAAATGTTGGCTGAATACCAAATGAATGTGTGAGAGTTGACCAGAACAACATTGTGGTTCCTACTTCTGGTGACATTCTTTCTAGAGTAAATGAAGTCCCTTTCTGACTTTTGGATGTAGAATAACTTTGGAGATGATATAGCCCAGGACCCTGATTTTGCAAATAAAGAAACGGAGATGCTGAAGGAAACACGACGGCTAAGATCATACAACAAGTCAGCTGCAAAGCAGGACTTGAACATGGCTCTTCTAGTTTCCAGCCCAGATGCCTCTCTAGGTGTTGCTACACATCAAAGAGTCTAAGATTTTGAGGTGAATCTGGGCTGATCTCTGGTCATGCCCTGAAAACCACTTGTTGAATCAAGTTCCTGGTATCATGTTGTCTCATTTTCTTATCCTTCCTTTCCCAAATAAAACTTCTTTTTCAATTTTAGTGTTCAGTAAATCAAAGAAATGCTATCAGTATTATTTCTTTTGCATCTTCTTTCTACAGCCTCAATGAGCATGAAAAGATATTGGCAAAATCCACTGTTATCTTTGGCTGGTATCCCAGAACCCGTGACTTCCCCAAACTAGGGATGAATTGCATAGTGAGCCTGCCTTGTGACGTTTAGCAGAACACACAGATAGTAATTAACATGATTTCAAAAGTAAAAATAGTTAACCAAAGTTGAACAAAAGTAGACCTAAAAAAAAAAAAAAAGTAGACCTACGTTCCTCTTTTTTCTTCTTTCTCTGTAACGAAGCACTTGGTTAAAAGTGAAATGGCTGACTGAGGAAATAAAAAAATCAAAACGGGAAGCGGTAAATGGCTAACAAAGTTTGTACTCAATAAAGGACTCCCAGACAACGTTATGCTTCCATAAATGAGTGAACTGACCCTGAACCTATGAAAAGTTATGCAGAGTGTATGAATAGATTCAACACTCGTCTTCTTAGGGATGCTTTATGCTAATAAACTCCCAGGACTTCTTACCTTCCTTTATATCATTAAGGGAAGGACCCCTGATGTCTTCATACTATTCCTACCCCTGAACAAATGCTCTTTTGTTATCCCCTCCCCAAAATTTCTTTACCCAGGTCCTCTAAAAGATCTCTTTATTTCAAGCACTGTGGCGGTATTTGGATCTTTGCCAAATTTTTTAATGTTTTATTTCTTTTTCTTATTTCATTACATTGACTGGGACTTTTAGTACAATGGTGAACAGCAGTGGCTATCCTGGCTTTTTAAAAAATAATTTACTTTGTTATTTTGAAATATTTCAAATGTAAGACAAGCCTATAGAATAACAAATGTCCATATACCCACATTCCAGCCTTATCAAGTGATAACAGCGTGTCATTTTGTTCTGACCCTGAAAAAACTTACGTCTGAAGGCCCCTCTGTCCCTGCTTCCTCAGCCCAGAAGTAACTACTGTCATAACTTAATGTTTATTATTCCTGTAAGTTTTTATACTCTTACTAGGCATGCATACATCCATAAAAAGTATATAGTAGGAGATATCTGTGTATGTATGGCTGATTCATTTTGTTGTATAGCGGAGGCTAACGCAACATTGTAAAGCAACCATTCTCCAATTAAAATTAATTTTAAAAAAAGAGTATATAGTACAATTAAAGGAATGGAGGAAACTTAAATGCATATTATTAAGAAAGACGCCAAACTGAAAAGGCCACATACTATAGGATTCCAACTATATGATATTCTGGAAAAGACAAAGGTATGGAGACAATACAAATATCAGTGGATGCTAGGGACGGGGCAGGGAGAGATGAAAAGGCAGAGCATAGAGGATTTTTAGGGCAGTGAAAATACTCTATGATATTGTAATATGATGGCTATATGTCATTATACTTTTGTCTGAACCCATAGAATATACAACACAAAAAGTGAACCTTATTGTAAGTTATGGGCTTTTGGTGATTATGATGTGTCAGTGTAGGTTCATCCTTGATAAAAAGTGTACTGTTCTGCTGAGTGATATTGATGATGGGGGAGGCTGTACATGTGTGGGAGCAAGGGGTACACGGGAAATCTCTGTGCCTTCCTCTCAATGTTGCTGTAAACCTAAAACTGCTCTAAAAAAAGAGAAAAGTCTTTTTAAAAATTACATAGTATTGGGATTTCCCTGGTGGTCCAGTGGGTAAGTCTCCACGCTCCCAATGCGGGGGACCCGGGTTCGATCTCTGGTCAGGGAACTAGATCCCACATGCCCATCCCACAGCTGAGAAGTCCGCATGCTGCAATGAAGATCCCGCGTGCCACAACTAAGACCTGGCACAGCCTAAATAAATAAATATTTTTTAAAATTACGTAGTATTATTTCACAGATTTAAAAGTTTTAAATAGATGTTATTATACCATATAAACATCCTTCAGCAACTTCTTTTTCTCACTCATATTTTTAAAATAAAAACAGGCAATTCTGATCAACTAGGCGCGTCCGGAGCCTGTGCTCCGCAACGGGAGAGGCCACAACAGCAAGAGGCCTACATACCGCAAAAAAAAAAAACCAGGCAATTCTGATCAACTAGGTAAGTATGTATCGAACATTCCATGAGGCACAGTGAAAACAGTGAAGAGCTCAAACTCTTGCTCCATGCTGGCTGAGCAAAATTCCTACCTCATATCACATTGTCTTTTCTTGTTTTAATTTTTTATTATGGAAAATCTCAAACGTTTACTAGAGTAGACAGCACAGCATAATGGACCTCCGTGTACCTACCTATCAATTGTTGATCAACCGATGGTCAGTCTTGATTGATTTGTATTGAATCCCACCAAATTCCCCAAATCCACATTATTTTATAGTAAATCCCAGACATTATATCTTATCTGTTGTAGTCAGCCCCCAAGATGACCCCCAGTGATCCTTACCTCTGGTTACTCACGCCCTTGTTTATTCCCCTCCTACACTGAATCCGGGATGGTCTGGGTAGCCTGTAAAATTCGGTAAAAGTGTTGGTTTCTGATCTCTGAGTCTGAGTCATAAGGTATTGCAGTTTCCTCATTGGCCTCTTGGATTGCTCACTGTGGGGGGCAAAACTGGGTCTAGGACAGCGGTCCCCAACCTTTTTGACACCAGGTACTGGTTTCGTGAAAGAAAATTTTTCCACGGGAAGGGCCGGGGGATGGCTCAGGCAGTAATGCGAGCAATGGGGGGGGGTCGCTCTCCCCACCACTCACTTCCTGCTGTGCCACCTGGTTCCTAACAGGCCGCTGACCGGTACCAGTCCGTGGCCCGGGGATTGGGGACCCCTGGTCTAGGATGACATAAGCGAGGCACCTAGGATGCAAAATATAGGGAGACATTTACTCTCAGGTGCCAACCCTACACTTGTATAACCCTGAGAGTGCGTGCCTCCTTCAGTTTTGCCCTCTAAGTGACTCACTTCCCACACTATGGTCCCAGCCCTGGTGGCGGAAGCAAGCTGCCATTTCATGAGGACACTAAAGCATCCTTATAGAGAGGCCCATGTGAAGAGAAACAGAGGCCACCCATCAACAGACAGCACTGACTTGCCAATCAGGTGAGAAACAGATCCTTCAGTGTCAGTCAAGATTCCAGATGACTGCAGCTCATGGAAGACCCTCATAAGACAATTTGATCCAGAACTGCCCAGCCAACCTGCTCCCAAATCCCTGCCCACAAAACTGTGGGAGGTAATATATAACACCATATTGTTTAAGCTACTAAGTTTTGGGCTAATTTGTTATGCAGCAGTAGATAACTAACACAGAGACTGATACCTGGAAGTAGGTGCTGCCTTAACAAAAACCTAAAAATGTGGGATTGGCTTTGAGATCAGGCAAGGGGTGGAAACTGGATGTACCATGAGAAGTGTGTTAATGAAAGCCTAAAGAGCCTCAAAGAGGCAGTTAGAAGTAGCTTAATGGCCCCCAGGGGGGCTGACCATGAAAGGTTAAAGGAAAATGAAGAAAATATTATCAAAAACTGGAAGCAAAGGAATTATTGGTATTTAATGGCAGAACTTTTAGCCACATTGTAATCCATAGTAACATGGAAAGTAGACAATCTATCTAATTGAGTGATCTAAGAAAATTTTTAAGCAGAGGGTTGAATATTCACCTGACTTCTTATTGCTGCCTATAGTAAAATGCAAGAAGAAAGACATATGTTAAAGAAATAACTCTAAAACATAAATTTTTCAGGACCTGCCAGATTTGAAAATTCCCAGAATCTATAGATAGCAAACAATGCTAAAATTAAGAAATGACTTCTGGGGAAAAAATCAGAGCACAAGTTATAAAAACATGGTTTAAAGATGAAGCCAAGGGCTTCCCTGGTGGCACAGTGGTTAAGAATTCACCTGCCAATGCAGGGGAAATGGATTCGAGCCCTGGTCTGGGAAGATCCACATGCTGTGAAGCAACTAAGCCTGTGTACCACAACTACTGAGTCTGTGCTCTAGAGCCCATGAGCCACAACTACTGAGCCCATGTGCCTAGAGCATGTGCTCTGCAACAAGAGAAGCCACCACAATGAGAAGCCCACGCACCGCAGCAAAGAGTAGCCCCCTGCTCGCCACAACTAGAGAAAGTCCACATGCAGCAACGGAGACCCAACACAGCCAAAAATAAATAAATTAAATTAATTAGTTAAAAAAAAAGATGAAGCCAAGGGTAGACTATAAAATTTTACTAACATGTTAGAAAGATCTAAGGCAGTGCCTCAAATAATGGTTCAAACAATAGGACTTCTAAGAATTTTAAGAACACTGTTCTTAGGCAGTCTCAGGCAAAGCCCAAGTAGAGAAGAGAATATCTTAGAGATTCATGGGTGTTGATTTGCCTAATAACGTAAACTCCGGTAAGATTCATAAGGGATCTACAACATCTTAAAGAGAATTATATCAGGAGAAACACCACCGGTTTGGACTGAAATTAAGAAATCTTTGGACCCCCCAGATTCTGTAGGCAGAACACAATTTAAGAAAACTACCTCGTTGTAAAGACAGGCTACCTTTCATGGACAAGGAAAGATGATGTAGAGGGTGGAATCAAGAGCCATAGTGAATCTTCTCAAGCCTTGAGCCCTAATCAGGGAACTAACAACATGTGCCTACTGGATTTCAGAATCCACTGCTATGGACTAGTGATTCTTGTGTGCCACCTAGTCCCCCATTTTTTTTTTTTTTTTTTTTTTTTTTTTTGTGTTACGCTGGCCTCTCACTGTTGTGGCCTCTCCCATTGCGGAGCACAGGCTCCGGACGCGCAGGCCCAGCGCAGGCCCGCTCTGTGGCATGTGGGATCTACCCGGACCAGGGCACGAACCCGTGTCCCCTGCATCGGCAGGCGGACTCTCAACCACTGCGCCACCAGGGAAGCCCTAGTCCCCCATTTTTGAATATGAGAATCTATACCAGTTACCCTATGCCTGCTTCACCATTGTATGCTGGCAGACCTCATTCAAGTTACATCAGGTTTTACATACACTCATTTGTATGTGTGTGTTTATAGTTTTATGCAGTTTTATCACATGTATAGATTCATGTAACCACCACCACAATCAAGAATTCAAGATACAGAACTATTTCATCAACACAAAAGAGCTATTTTTAAAAGCATAATCTCAATATTATTGTCACACTAAATAAATATAATTCCTTAATATTGTCAAAATCCAGTCATTGTTCAAATATCCCCAATTGTTTCATATTATATTTTGCTTTTTCGTTTTCATTTGTTGGAATCAATATCCAAGTAACATCCATACGTTGGAATCTATAGGTTCCTCTCGTCCCCCCACCCCCGCCCCGCCTTTCTCTCTCACTCTCTTTCTCTGTTTTTTGTTATAGTTTTTGTTTGTTTTTCTACCTTGCAATGTATTTGTTGAGGAAGTCAGGTTATTTGTCCAGTAGAGTTTCCCTCATTGTGGATTTAGCTATTATATCTCCGTGGTGTTTTTAACATGTTCCTTTCTGAAGACTTGATAAGATTCAGATTCTAATTTTTGACGAGAATGCTATGTAGGTGATGGTGTGTACTTCAGTCAGGAAGCACCTGATGCCTGGTTACCTCCCTCTTTTCTTAAATAAGTTTTATTGGATATAATTCACATACCATAAAGTTCAATTCCATGGTTTTTATCATATTCACAAAGTTGTGCAACTAACACAACTATCTAATTCCAGAATATTTTCATCATCCCAGAAAGAAATCCCATACCCATTAGTGGTCACTCCCCATTCTCCTCAGCCTGCCCCCCCGCAACCACTAATCTACTTACTGTCTCTATAAAGTTGCCTATTCTGTACACATCATATAATGGAATCATGCAATATGTGTTCTTTTGTGTCTGGATTCTTTAAACACTTAGCATAATATTTTCAAGGTTCATCCACGATAACATGTATTAGCACTGCATTCATTATTATGGCTGAATAATATCCAGTTGTATGGATACGCCACATTTTAAAATCCATTCAACAGTTGATGGACATTTTGGTTGTTTCCACTTGTGTCGTTATGTGTAACGCTGCTATGAACATTCATGTACAAGTTTTTGTGTAGACATATGTTTTTATTACTCATATATATACTAAGGAGTGGAATTTCTGGGTTATTGTTGAAACTCATTTAAGTTTTCTTGTAGCTTTTTGTTTTCCTTTGGCCATGTGGCTTGTGGGATCTTAGTTCCCCGACCAGGGATTGAACCCAGGCCCTCGGCAGTGAGAGCACAGAGTCCCAACCACTGGACGACCAGGGAATTCTCTCTTGTAGCTCTTTTTCTTCTTAATATATATGTCTGTGGGAATGTGCAGTCAAATTACTTTGTGTTAAAGTGAATTGAAATAGTTTCTCCTTGTGTCGTTATGCTACAACTCAATGCACAGATGTATTTCATTCTTTTCTTTTGATATGGGGGATTTATTTTTAAACTTAATTTTGTTTTATATTTATGTGAAATATTCATATGGGCTTCCTGCCTTCCTTTTCTTCTTCCTTACTTAGTAACCCAGTTGAGAAGTAATTGAACAGGTACGTGCGAGGAAAGTTGCCAAGTTTGGAGGTACCCCGATAGCAATCAGGGCTCATATAAGATTATTGGCCCAGCAGGTCAGTGCCCTGGCAGTGGAGTCCTCAGCAAAGAAAGTAGCCAAGTTGGGCAGCGACAAAGCAGGTTTGGGAGGTTAGTTACATAAAGTGGGATTGAGCAAATACATAAATATATTGAGGATAATGGATAATAGAGAGCAGGTTTCTCACTGTCAGAGAGGAGAGTTACAAATATGAAAAGGGCAAGTCTGGAATGAACCTTGTGGTGTTGGATTGGGATTGGAAGTATTGGTGTAAACTCATGGTCCTCAAAATATAAAGACGCACAAGTAAACAGCAAGTAACAATGAACACACTTAGCCCCCAAATCTTGGTTTCTAAATACCACTTTTTTCTAGCAAAATGAACCAGGGATCCTTGGGGAAATTACTGATTCTAGGAGGGCACAGAAAGTATAAGATGAGCCCAAAACCTCTTGTGGGGTCCCAGAAATAAAGGAAGTGCTCTAAAAATGATTGTGACATGTCCAAAGGACAAAGAAGCCAGATTCTAGGACAATTTGAACATCAAATAGTTAATAAGCGTTACAGATTATAGGGACTTCCCTGGTGGTCCAGTGGTAAAGAATCCACCTTACAATGCAGGGGGTGCCGGTTCGACCCCTGGTCAGGGGACTAAGATCCCACATGCCATGGGGCAACTAAGCCCACGCACCACAACCACTGAGTTCGCGCGCCTCAGCTAGAGAGTTTGTGTGCTACAAAACTACAGAGCCCACGCACCCTGGAGCCTGCGCGCCACAACTAAAGAGAGAAAACCTGCAGGCCACAACTAGAGAGAAGCCCGTGCGCCACAACGAAGAGCCCGCACACCACAAGGAAAGATGCCACCTGCCTCAACTAAGACGTGACGCAGCCAAAAATAAATTAAATAAATAAACCTTTTTTAAAAAAAAGAGTAACAGATTATATTCCATGGGGTAAAACAGGAATCTATGAGTCTGCTTTGATATCAATAAATGAATGAGGAGAAAAGAAAGCACTTATTTGCAGTAGAATGCTAACTAATAAATGTAGGAATGATGGGATCAGAAGATCATCATTTGGCAATCGTCCTAGCAATAATGAATTCAGGCAAGCAACGCCAACGGATGTTAAGTCCAGCAGATGAATGCTGGATGAGAAACAGGATATTTACATAGCCTTGAAATGTCTCCCCACAAAGTACTTATTAACTCAAAAGGAAAAACAAGTAACTTCATGATGGAGAATCTTGGCAGGGTACATTGTCTTCCACTTTGAGGATGGAGCACAACTTACTCAACTAGCCCTATTGATGGCCCTTTGGGTGGTTTACAGTCTTTTCCTATCATAAATAGTTTACAGTGAATAGTCTTGTACATGCCTCCTTTTGTATTTGTATCTGATCTGGGCATTATTTTTTTTTTTTTGCGGTACGCGGGCCTCTCACTGTTGTGGTCTCTCCCGTTGCGGAGCACAGGCTCCGGACGCGCGGGCTCAGCGGCCATGGCTCACGGGCCCAGCCGCTCTGCGGCATGTGGGATCTTCCCAGACAGGGGCACGAACCGGTGTCCACTGCATCGGCAGGCGGACTCTCAACCACTGCGCCACCAGGGAAGCCCTCTGGGCATTATTTTTGTAAAATAATTTGACTTCAGGACCCCACCCAGATAACTTTCCTCAAGATTAAGATTACTCATTCATATCAAAAAAAAAAATTCACTGAGCACTGCTCCAGGTGCTTTTGAATTTGGAAATGAACAAGAAAGCAAACTTCCTGCCTCCATGGGGCCTACCTTTTAGTGTCGACACAGAAATAAACAAAGTAGCATCAAATGATGATAAATGCTATGAAGGAAAAGACAACAGAATAAGGGAATAGTGAATGATAGGGTAGGCTCTATTATTGGGCCGTTAGGATAGGAGCCTGAATTAATGCACCAAGCTCTGTGAATATCTTCGGGCAGAGGGAACAACTGCAAAGGCCCTGAGGTGGGAGTGAAAGCTGTACCTCACTCCCGCTCTTTGAAAGAGGCAATGAAATTAGCTCAGGCACTGCTGTTGATGGAGGCTGCTTGCAGCCTGTGGCTCTAGTACACTTTTCCCTGGAAAGCTCCCTTCACCAAGGGCATTTTCATGTAACTTTACAAAGCATCCACTGTCATCACATTTCAGGGGTGAAACTGGATCCTTTTAAGGTGAACAGAATGGCTCTTGTTTGCTCAGTGCCTCTTCAGTGGCTCCTCAGCCAAGATTATGATCCCTCCAGCATGTTCAGAATTTTCTCCCAGCACTGACTCACTCACCCCTCCGATAAGCCTGGGAGGGCAGGGGGCCCAGGGAGTGAGAGCCAAGGCTGGGTCTGCACTGGGATTTCGGCCAGGCTTTGGGTGGGATTTCTACTCTACCACTTGGCTTCAGAGCCTCCGTTTTCCGCCTTGTGTCCTCCCTAGCAATATCCATCTTTGAGTCTCAGACCTTACCAACCACCACCTCTCCCCATTACAGTCGTTACTGATAGCAGAACAAAGATCCTTGTTCCTTGAAGAACAAGCTTCTTGTTCCTGGATCATTGTCACTCTCTCCTGCACAATGCCTGTCACTATTCTCAGTGATTCCAATATACCCACAGCTATTCCTTGCAACACCCTGAGCCTCAAATCCCATGTCATATCCTAGAACAGACCATGTCATTATCAGTGTATTAGTCTCCTCAGGCTGCTATAACAGAATACCATACAGTGAGTAGTTTAAGCAATAGAAATTTATTTTCTCATAGTTCTGGAGGCTAGAAGTTCAAGATCAAGATTTGGTTTCTAGTGAAAGCTTTCTTTCTGGCTTTTGGCCTTCTCACTGTGTCATCCCCTTGGTGGGGAGGAGAGGATGGGGACGAAGAAAGAGCACTCTCTGGTTTCTTTTAAGAACACTAATCCTATATCATCAGGGCCCCACCCTTAGGACCTCATTTAACCTGAATTACCTCCTTATAGGCCCTATCTCCAAATACAATCACATTGGGGATAAGGGCTTCAATACATGAGTTAGGGGGATACAATTCAGTCCATAGCAACCAGGAACCCCCAATCCTCCATAATTTCAAGCATCCCATTCTCCACCACTTCTTCCTACCTTCCACTTCATTCTCTCCAGGACCTCGGCCCTAATAGTCCTTGTAACCCTCCAGACTCTACAATCCATTTCACCCAATGTGCTTTGCTGTCTGCCACTTACCTCATGCTCTCACACCCTTTAACCCACTTTAAATTCCATGGCCACTTTCACGGGCTCTCTCATTTCCTCAGACTTGCTTAGCTGAACCTGGCTAATCCATTGCTCCCCCTGCTTGGCCCAGGGCGTATGAGGCAGAACGCCACTGCCAGGGATCACGAAACCAGGCTGATACATCTCACTGTAAGTTCAGGGCCCAGCTTGAAGTGGGCCCTGGATGCTATCCAGAAATCACCCATATCCTCCCTATAATTTCGTTTCCCAGTCTGCTAAGTGGCACTTTCACATCTTCTCACTCCTAAAACCCCATGACCTCCCCCCCAATCCTCATCTTCAGCTGGTGACCTCATTTCCTGTTTTTCTGAGACAAGTCAATCAATCAGAAGAGAACCTCTACAAGCACCCCCAGAGCATCCACCACTCTACCTGCATCTATGACTGTACAGTCTGCTTTGCTCCCTGAAAGGATGTGCAAGCAAAAGAGCAAAGAGCATCTCACTCTCCATCCAAGTTTACAAAGATTAACCCGCTGCAGCCGCTGACAGCGCACTTGGTGCTTCAGACAAAGACATTATGGCAATAACAGGATGAAGCCCTCTGTGCTTCAGACAGAGGAAATTAAAGGTGGTAACAGGATGTTCTGTGCTTTGGACAAACAGGTACTTAGATAGTTTGATGCATTTCAAGAAGAATTTTAATGAACCCTGCTTTTTGCATCCTCCGTACGTAGAAAAGCACTATAACCATTAACTTGAGATACCTGTTCTTTGTGATGAGCAGTAATCTTTTGTGGCCTCTCCCGTTGCGGAAAACAGGCTCTGGACACGCAGGCTCAGCGGCCATGGCTCACGGGCCCAGGGCATGTGGGATCCTCCCGCACCGGGGCACGAACCCGTGTCCCCTGCATCGGCAGGTGGACTCCCAACCACTGCGCCACCAGGGAAGCCCAAGCAGTAATCTTTTACCAAGATGTATTCTGACTGCAAGTATTCCCTAACAACAACAAAAATCACATATAAACTAGCCTCCCCCCTGCCTCTTTGGAGCAGTTTCTCAGAGCTATCGGAGATGCTATCTCCCAGGCTATAATCCTTAGTAAATCCTGAATAAAACTTAACTCACATTGTGTGTTTTTCTTTAAGTTGACAGATGGACAAATTGTTCTTGTTCCTGGCTCAGGCATCCCCTCCACACATGTCCCATATGTACCATCCCCTCTCATCAACTCAAAGGCATTGCTTCAGCTTCCCTTTTTCTCTTGCATTATCAGTTTTTCTTTCTCTTTTGGATCTTTCTTGAAAGAGAGATTTTCCATGCTGTTTCTCCTCCAATCTTTAAAAAAAGGAAAAGCAGGGAAAGAAAAAAATCCTCTCTTGGCCCCATCAGCCCCTCTAGAAACTGCCCATTTTTCTTTTCCTTTACAACAAAATTCCTTAGAGGAATGGTCAGACTCACTCTTTCCAGGGTCCCATATTCCTCTCTCTCTCTTTCTCTCCAGATAGATAGATAGATGATAGATAGATAGATAGATAGATAGATAGATAGATAGATATAATGGAATACCACAGAATAATGAAAATTCCTCATGCTACAATGTGGTTAAATATTCCACCTAGTATTGACAAAATAAGCCAGACACAGGAGAAAACATACACAAGGACTCCGTGTACGTAAATTTCATAAACAGGTGAAATTAAACTAGATGGTATAGCTATGCAAAATTAGGGGTGCTGACTTAAAAAAAATACACAATGTGAGAGTTGTGAGTTAAGCTTTATTTGGGGCAAAATGAGGACTATAGCCCTGGAGACAGCATTTCAGATAGCTCTGAGAAACTGCTCCAAAGAGGTAGAGGGGAAGGTCAGTATATACGTGATTCTGGTGAAGGGGGAGTGCTTGCAATCAAGCACATATTTTTTGCGGAAGGTTTCTGCTAGTCACGAGGAGCAGACATCACCATGAAGGATTTTAGTGCTTTTCTAGACATGAAGAAATACAAGAATTGGGCTCATAAAACTGTCTCCTGAAAATATCGAACTATCTGAAGACCTGTTCTGCTAGCTTTTCCCAGAGCACAGAGGGCCTCATTTCTGCTCTCCACCCTGAATTCTTTTCAGGGGGTGTTGAAAGTCAGCAGCTGCAACAGCTCATGATTTAATACTTATAGAGGTAGATGGCAAGTGCCAATTTGTAAGTGACCTTTTTTTGGTGGTCTGAGACCCATTTCCAGTGCCTGCTGAAAAGAAACGCCACACAACCTAAGAGCTGTGAGTTGCGTTTTACTCAGGATCTTACCGAGGATGATGGCCTGAGAAACAGCCTCTCAGTAACTCTGAGAAGCTGCTCTGAAGAGGTGGGGGAGGAACCAGCATATACATGAATGTTTTTGTCTAGGAAAACATGTAGCGAAGCATACATCTTGGTGAAAGGTTACCACTGATCACAAACAGTATCTCAGGTCGATGAGTTTAGTGCTTTTCTGTGTATGGGAAGATGCAAGAATCTGGGCTCACTGAAATTCTTCCTGAGATATATGCCTCTTAGCTGTCTAGGAGCCTGTTCTTAACTATCTGGGGCCTCATCCTGTTCATCCAAAGCACAGGATGCCTCACCTGTTTTTTCCATTCTGAATTCTCCTCAGGGTGCACGGTCACTGGACAACTGCCCTAGGTAGTGATTTAACCCTTTGTATAACTGGAGGATGAGTGACATTCTTTGTTCCTTTTTTTATACCAACATGGTGGGGGTGAGGGGTGTGCCCCACACTCAGACACCAACTGGGTGTCCTAGAGTTCAACTCAATTCTGACGCTGTCTACCTGGAGTTAGCATCAGACTCCACAGGTTAAGGCTTCGGTCCCCCCGCCCCTCACTTTAGAGGCCAGTCACAAGCCCAGGTTGTTATCTGTGTTAGCTGCTTCTTGTGCCACGGAAGCCCCAGGGAAGGGTTTTTAAAGGCAATGTTTGGGGTGAGGGCTGCAGCGTGCATGACTTTTTCTGATGGTTGGGAGGTGAGGTAACAGGGTGGTGTTTCAGGAATCTTAATCATCTACCTCCTGGTGCCAACCAGTCTGGGGTCCACATGCTTGTGGTCAGCAAGTAGTCGTCATCACTGTGATGAGCAGGGGAAGAGGGGGCAGGGTGGGATCTTCATTTTTGCAGAACAACTCAAAGATATGCATCAGATTGTTATATATATATAACCCTTGAGGAGGAACTAAGTCTCTGTTTTGTTGCTGAACTATTGTTTCTTGACTGCTTTCCCTCTGTTTCTGCATTGCCTCACTTCCCTAATTAGTAACTGCTTGAGTCTGCTCTTTGGAACTCAAGGAAGGCCTAGGAAACCAAAGCCTTTTTCCACAAACAAGAAGCAGGAGACACAGAGTGACTTTTATAACCAGGAAGGCCCTGCAGGGCCCTGCTCAATTTCAATCCCCCTTTTCTTTGATCGTTCTCAATCCTGAGGGGAATAGGGGTTGGACAAGAAAGGGAATAAAGTTTTGGGTAGAGAGGTTAATCCTGAACTCATCAGGGGAACTCTGTTTTAGGGGACTTGGTTTCAAGCACAGGGTAAGTGGGAAGGGGCACAGAGATTCCATGCCCTCTGTTGGCCAATTTGCCTCCCATCCACTCATATTCACCAACCAGGAAGCTCTCCAAACTCTGTCCTTTTAGGTTTTGTACGGTGGCTCTATTACAGAGGCATGACTGATTAAATCATTGATAATTGGTGATGCATTCCATTTATTCTACCTCCAGCCCCTCTCCCCTCCCCACAGGGTGGGAATGAAAGTTGGTTGGTTCTCCTGACAAACAGCCTCTACCCTTAGTGCTTCCGTCACTTCACTAACACAAGACACTTTTCATCACTCTCAACACTTAGGAAATTCCAAGCGTTTGAGGAGCTACGAGCCAGAAACTGTGGACAGAGACAAAATTATATATGGAGAAATATATGTTGGTCATCTGAATGACCAGATATATATTTCTTATAAATCACAATATCTCAGACCTCTGTAAAAATAAGGAACTGATCTCCATAAAAATCAGGATTGTTGTTACCTTCAGGAGAGAAGAGGGTTATGGTAGGAAAGAACACTCAGGGACCTCTGATGCACTGGCAAGCACATATTTGTACATGTATGTGATATGTATTTGTACACTCCTCTGCGTGTGTTATATTTCACTGTAAAAGTAGGTTAAAAAAATGCAGGGGAAATTTGTGTCCAAGCAAGTTGTGTATAAAATATCCTGAACTCTTCCTACATTAAAATACCTAAAAAAACACTAGATAAAAATATTTTTTAAATACATTTTATATATACACATTATATACTTATAAAATACATATTTACATACATGTATATTGCCAACTTAAAAAAATGCACAATGTGAGAGTCGTGAGTTAAGCTTTATTTGGGGCAAAATGAGGACGACAGCCCGGGAGACAGCATTTCAGATAGCTCTGAGAAACTGCTCCAAAGAGGTGGAGGGAAGGTCAGTATATATGTGATTCTGGTGAAGGGGGAGTGCATGCAATCAAGCACATACTTTTTGCGGAAGGAAGGTTTCTGCTAGTCACGAGGAGCAGACATCACCACGAAGGATTTTAGTGCTTTTCTAGATATGAGGAGATACAAGAATTGGGCTCATAAAACTGTCTCCTGAAAATATCTAACTATCTGAAGACCTGTTCTGCTAGTTCTTCCCAGAGCACAGAGGGCCTCATCTCTGCCCTCCACCCTGAACCCCTTTCAAGAGGTGTTGAAAGTCAGTGGCTGCAGCAGCTCATGATTTAATCCTTGTAGAGCTCGATGGCAAGTGCCCATGGCAAGTGACAGTTTGTATTGACAATATCAAGGTGTACACATACAATATATGTTTACATATGAAAAACCACAGTGAGGCACCACTGGATACCCACCGAATTTGTGAAGCTGGAAAAAACCATCATTTTAAATGCATGAAGGAGTTAGCAGGAAAGAAAAAAAGTATAAGGAATCTGCTGATACCAAGGTCAAAACCAGATTCCAGAGGGGAGGGAGCCTTGAGGTTAATGAACAAAATGACAGAAGGAAAAAAACGCGATCCTTGCTTTGGCCCTGGGTGGAGGGGTAAAAATCTCCTGGGAGTGCTGTGGCCCCCTGGCAGCCCTCACGTATCCATTCTCCCTTTAATTTACTCTCCTTAGGTTTTTGCTCTACAGCCCCCCAAATAACTCCTGTCTAGACCACCCAAGACCTCCACACTTCTAAAATCCACCAGTCATTTCCCAATGTGAGCACACTTGATCTCTCACAGAACTTTTTTTATTGATGTGAAATTCACATAACATTAATCATTTTACAGTAAAATTCAATGGCATTTAATACATTCGCAATGTCGTGCAACCACCATCTCTGTCGAGTTTCAAGACATTTTCGTCACCCCAAAAGAAAACCCTATACCCAGTCAACAGCCACTCCCCACTCCCCTAATCCCTGGCAGCCACCAAATCTCCTCTTTGCCTTTATTGATTTACCTGCTCTGGATATTTTGTGTATATGCAATCAAGCCCTCTCCCACAATTTGATGCAGTTGATCTCTTCCTCTTCCTTTCAACATTTTCTCCACGAGGCTCCCAGGATCCCCACACTTCCTGGTTTCCCTTAACCTGATCTCTGAACACTGGTGGGTCCAGGGCTTAGTCATGCACCTCTCCTTCTCTCTATCCCCACTCACTCCCTGGCTGACTCACCCAGTCACATGGGTTTAGGTTCCATCCACGTTCTGATGACCCCAAGCTTTTCTCTCCAGCCAGGACTCTCCCCAGAACTCCAGACTCACACATCCCATTGCCTACCTGACATCTCCGCTCGGCATGTCATACTTGCCCTAATCAAGCCTGAGCTCCTGACCTTCCCCACCAAGCCTGCTTGTTCTGATTCATGTCGAGTCCTCCTTCCGGGTCCTCCAGCAGAAAACCTTGACGTTTTCATCCTCGACACTGCTTTTTCTTTCATACCCTATATTTGACCTGTCAGCAAAATCCTATGGGTTCTCTTCAAAACAGATCCAGAATCTGACCACTTCCATCACCTCCACAGCTATCATTCTGGGGCAGGCGATCTCCTTTTTCACTAGAATTATTGCAATCACCCGATAACTGTTGTCCTACTCCTGTCCTTGGACCCCTTCAATCCATTCTCAACACACCATCCAGACGGATGTATTAGTCAGGGTTCTCTAGAGAAACAGTATGTATGTATGTATGTATGTATGTATGTACGTCTGCATGTATGATAAGGGTATGGAATTGGCTACTGACTCATGCAGTTATGAAGGCTTAGAAGTCCCGTGATCGGCTATCCGCAAGCTGAGACCCAGGAAAGCCAATGGTGTGGTCGCAGCCTGAAGGTCTGAGAACTAGGAGAGCCAATGGTGTGATTCCCAGCCTGAGCGCAGAAGACCAACGTCCCAGCCTAGACAGTCATGCAGAAACCGAATTCTCCCTTCTTCTGCATTTTTGCTCTATTCAGGCCCTCATTGGATTGGTTGATACCCATTCACATTGGGGAGGGCAATCTGCTATACTCAGTCTACTGATTCAAATGCTAATCTCATCTGGAAACATCCTCCCAGACGCACTGAGAAATAATGTTGAGCCAGCTATCTGGGCATGCCCAGATTCAGTCACGTGGACACATAAAATGTATATCACGTTGCTAAACGTGAGTTAAAGCAATTCTCTGCTGGAAACCTTCTAATGGCTTCCTAACACTTTTAGCCTAAATGCAGAATCCTCCACAGGGCCTAGAAGGACCCATATTATCTGACCCCTGCCTGCTTCTCCACCCTCACCTCCAGCCATTCTGCCCCTTCTGCTCTTACAGTCCTGGCCCCCTTTGCCCCTGATTTCCGGGTCCCTGCACTCACGCTCCCCTCTGGCTGGAGCACTCTTCCTCTCCCTTGCCCCATGTCCTCTGGGCTCACTCCTTTACCTCCTTCAACTCTTTACAGAGGTGTCAGCTTTTCATTCAGCCTGCCTGACCATCCTATTGAAAACTGCAGTTTCCACCTGGAACACTGCCCCCTCCTTCCCTGCTTTGTATTCTCTCATAGCACTTACCACCATCTCATCTCAGCCAGAATTTGACTTATTTTATCTGTCTCCTCTCACTAGAATATAAGCTCCACAAGAACAGGGACCTTTGCTTTGGTCCCTTTTGTTTCTATCCCCAGCACCTGGATTTGTACTTAGCACATACTAAATGCTTAATAAATATTTGTTGAATCAATCAATGAATGAATTTTCCAAAAGCTAGTTTAAAGAAAGAAAAGGGGTTTGTACTGATCAAGAGAAAAATTCCTTATTGTTCATAGAAAGGAGAAACCTTTTAAGGATCCCACTTTCCCCAGGTCTCTGCCTTAGACATCTCACATGTACCCTTTTAAGAGAGGGGCATGGCCTTGGGAATTCAGTCCTAGACCTGTCTGCTCCTATCCACTGATAAGGTGGACATAAGACTCGTCACACCATGCGCGGGGGCTACAGGATTGAGTAGACTGAGGTACGTCCACGTACCCAGACTTACTCACTAATTCACTAATTCATTCATTCCTCTGGCCTCCCTTGCAGGACTTACTACCTTGTTTGTAATTGTCAGTTTTCTTATCTATCCACACAGACTTTGAGCTCTTTAAGAGCAGACATTCTATCTGTCTCCTTAATGCCTAGCTGTGTCTGGCACAGACTAGACAACTCAACAAAATGGAAAGAGTGGGTGAATGGAAAACAGTGGCCAGAGTGAAAGAAGGCCAGCAGCTGGGGAACTCACGAGACTTGTCTTCAGAATGGGGGGCACCTGTCTGGATGGAGCAGTGGGTACCTGTTGGGGGATAACATTGGATGGGTGAAGCTAGGCACCAAGTCCCTGCTAGGTTGCGGCAGTTCCCTAATTAGGGGAGAACAGACCAGTCGGGAGGGACGTGAGTTGAAACAAGCACACATTTATTTGACTGCCTCCTATGTGGCTTCACACAGCTACCCCACCTGCATTCAGATGACGGATCCCCAAATCACGATTAACAGTCAGTTTACGTGGGACTGATGTCAATGACCCAGGTGTGCCCCTTCCTGGGCCCCGTCACTAGACTCAGGCACACTTCTCTCCTCCTTCTGCCCACCACTATCCCTCCTTCCTGAGACTCTCACCTCCTTCTCGGCCTCCTGAGGAGAAGGGGCTGGGTTGGCCCTGCCCCTTGGCCACGCCACCAAAGTCACACCTGATTGCAAAGATGATGTCTCCCCTGAGGGGTGATGAAGACCCCTCCCCTCAGGCCTGAGGAACTCCACCAGGCTTTTTTATGCTTGCATGATGGAATGTCTCCAGCATTTCAGTAGAATGTTCCACCCCCATGCTTCTGGGGTCCTTGAAAACCAAGTAGGGGAACTACTTGACGTGAGTTTTGGAAGGAAAGAGGTAGATTGGCCTTGTGGGTTAGGCAGGCAGGATGGGAGGGGTCCAGGAGGTCCATGGCAAGACCCATGCCTTCATTTTGGATGGAACTAGACTTAGGATGTGGATTATGGATGGAGAAGAATAAGCAGAAGGTCATGCAGGGGGAAACTCAGAGAGACATAAAAATCATACCTACCATTTGTTATGCACCTGTTGTGTGCCAGGTATTGTGCTGGATGCCTACATATGCAATAGATTCTTTCTGAGGTACCTACCTATCTCGTGGAACCAGCTTCTCTAATCCACAGGGTGGGACCACTGCATTCATTCATTTAACAAAATATGTATGCACCTACCGAGTAGTAAGCCCTGTCCTAGGTGCGAGGTACACAAGAGAAGGACAGATGTGGTCTATGCCTTCGTGGAGGGGAGACGCACACTAAGTAAATAAACAAATAAAAATACATTCTACAGATTATTATAAATTTGCATAATTATAATTGCACAAATTATAATTACACAAAATAAAATTGTATAATTATAAGTATTATAAAGGAAAAGAATGAGGTACCGTGTGGAGCAGGACAGGACCTAGTGGACTCAGGCTGGCCAGGGAAACTTTCAGAGCGGGAGAATTTTATACCAAGACGTGAATGACGGGAAGGGACCGTCCGTGTGAATTGGGAATTGTGGGTGATGATGGGGTGGGGAATGTGTGGAGGGGAAATTTCCAAGGCAGTGGGAACATCAAGGCCAATGTTCTTGAGGGTGGGATGACTGGACACTGTGAGTCTGAGGGACAGCAGTTCCAGATGCAGCTGGCGAGGGCAGCCTGAGCCAGATCCTGCAGGGCCTTGTGGGCCACAGTAGGGAGGCTGGGTTTCATTTTATTTTATTTTATTTTTTTTGGCCCTGCCTGGCGGCATGTGGGATCTTAGTTCCCTTACCAGGGATGGAACTATATTGGAAGTGCAGAGTCTTAACCAGTGGATCTCCAGGGAAATCCCCCAGGTTTCATTTTACACACTGTTATTTGATGTGTTAATTTTAAAAGTATATAGATTATTGAATCATATAATTTTAAAATATTTTGATAACTGTATTTCAATATTCCCACTATAATTTCTTTTGTCATACTGTGCATATTATTTTATGGTTTAAAAACACAATTCTGCCTCATGGTTCCAGTGGGGAGAGAAAGAGGAAGCAGGGGGTGCGGGCGGTTAGGGGGGACCCACCAACAGTTTCTGCTACCACCGCCGGGGCCGCCTCTGTGCTCTTGGCTGTGGGAAAGGAGATGTGAATCCTGGGTGCAAGGCCACACCTACGGGAAGGTGGGCAGTGGGACAGCGATGGCAGATACAAATAAACTCAATATCAACAGCCTCATCCAATGGCTGTTGGAAGTTAGAGGGTCCAAGCTAGGCAAGAATGTCCAGCTACAAGACAATGAAATCAGAGAACTGTGCTTAAAGTCCCAAGAGATCTTTCTCAGTCAGCCCATCCTTCGAGAACTTGAAGCACCGCTAAAAATAGTGGTGATACCCACAGGTAATACTATGATTTGCTTCGACTTTTGGAGTATGGTGGTTTCCCACCAGAAAGCAATTATCTATTTCTTGGGGACAGGGAGAAGCAGTCTTTGGAGAATATCTGCCTCTTATTGGCTAAAGAAAATCAAATATCCCAAGAATTTTTTTCTTCTCAGAGGAAACCACGAGTGTGTCAGTATCAATAGCATGTATGGATTTTTATGATGAATGTAAAAGAAGATACAACATTACACTACGGAAAACTTTCATAGACTGCTTTAACTGTTTACTGTTAGCAGCCGTTGTGGATGAGAAAACATTCTGCTGTCATGGAAGTTTGTCCCCATGTCTTCAATCTATGGAGCAGATCCCGAGAACTGTGCGGCCAACTGATATACCAGATCAAGGTCTTCTTTGTGATCTTTTGTGGTCTGACCCAGGTAAAGATGTCTTAGGCTGGGGTGAAAATGACAGAGGAGTTGTCCTTCACATTTGGTGCTGAAGTGGTTGCCAAATTTCTCCATCAGCATAATTTGGATCTTATATGTAGAGCCCATCAGGTGGTTGAAAATGGTATGAATTTTTTGCAAAGGGGCAGTTGGTCACTCTGTCTTCTGCAACTGATTATTGTGGAGAGTTTGACAATGGAGGTGCCATGCTGAGTGTAGACAAAGCACTAATTTGTTCTTTTCAGATTTTAAAGCCTGCAGAGAAAAAGAAGCGGAATGCCAGGAGCCCCTTTAACACCTCCAAGGGGTATGATCACAAAGCAAGCAAAGAAACAGGTGTCATTTTGACACTGCTTAATTGGGACTTGTAACATATAGTATACGGTCTTCACTTTTTAAATCGTAATGTATATTGGTCAGCTTTGCTCAAATAGTGTTTGTGGGCATGCTTCTTCCATTTTTGACTTAATGAATGATATTTGCTAATTATAACAGCAAATAAAAGACTCTCCACTCCCAAGAAAAAAAATGTTTTGTTTTGTTTTTTAATTCTCTGGGTTTTCTTTGCAAACAATTTTAAGGATGGTATTAAAGCAGTACACCCCAGGACAGTTTATCCTGTCTAGGGGGTAAGTGTGCATTTGATCTATTTTAAATTCGGTACAACCCAAGAATAATGCAAATTTGTTTTCTTTAGGATATAAAGAGAGCCCTAGGGTGCTCAATCTGTACAAGTTATTGTCATAAAATGCATACTGTTGATACAAACCACTGTGAACATATATTTTTAAAACTTTGTTTCAAAGGATTGCTTTTTTCTCTTACTGTCTTGTCATGTACAAACTAGTAACTTTCAACCTTGCCAGCATCACTGGTATGATGTATATTTAATCAAAGCACACTTTCCCCTACCATATACTTAAAATGATGATTAAAGCCATTACTTTATTTTACTTTATTTTTTTAAATAAATTTATTTATTTTATTTATTTATTTTTGGCTGTGTTGGGTCCTCCTTGTTGCACGTGGGCTTTCTCTAGTTGGGGGAGCAGGGGCTACTCTTCGTTGTGGTTCATGGGCTCTAGGCACATGGGCTTCAGAAGTTGTGGTACGCGGGCTCCGTAGTTGTGACTCGCGGGCTCTAGAGCGCAGGCTCAGTAGTTGTGGCGCACAGGCTTAGTTGCTCCGCAGCATGTGGGGTCTTCCCGGACGAACCCATGTCCCCTGCATTGGCAGGTGGATTCTTAACCACTGCGCCACCAGGGAAGCCCCAGAGTCATTATTTTAAACGTTTGTTAACTCTTTCCTAAAGCCAAAGTTTCCGTTGAAATACGTATTGGCACTCCTCTAAGTATAAGGTGGCTTGGTTGTGTACACATGCTGCCTTCCTGGGGATTCAAAAACAGGTTTTTGAGTTTGAATAGCGATTAGTAACATAGTTACTGCTTAAGCTATTAATGATTAAAGTTAATAACATTTTGTACAATTTCCATAGAGCCTATTCATTAAATAACCTTTCTACCATTACATCAGGCCTGAACCCGTTCATTCAGAAAGCTTCAAATTAAAGAAACAATACTGTTCTTTATGAGTGACCAATTATGCTTTCTTTTGTCTACATTCTTTATTCTACAGGGAAATTGAGGCTTGTAAGTCAAAACAAAGGAACTAACTTACTACCACTAGGTTTATATAGAACTCAGGATATCTATGACTTTTTAAAACTATGATCTGTTACAATGTTTCAACAGAGGACCCTTTACAATACCATGTGGTGAAAATGAATTCAGACTTATTAAATGATGAACTTGTTAAAAACACACACACACACACACACACACACACACACTCACAATTCTGCAAAAGGGTCCATGGCACAAAGAAGATAAGATGTAGGTCAATTCCCTGCACCCAAGCTGGACTGGCCTTCCACAGGATCCCAGAATCTCAGAGTGAGGCTCTTAAAGAACACCCGGGGAACTTCCAGTGGTTGGGACTTGGAGAGCTTTCACTGCCTGGCCAGGTTCAATCCCTGGTCGGGGAACTAGGGTCCCGCAAGCCTGTGGCTCACCCCCGGCAAAACAAAACAAAACAAAACAAAACAAACCCAGTACAGGGTGCAAAGAGTGCAAAGACATTTTAAACTACCTAGTAGCTATATCAAGAGCTTCTTGGTAGGGCACGGGGAAAGACTGGGAGGGGCTCTGCATACCTTCTTCCCTGCCCCCCTCCCTCTTCCTCCACACTCTTCAATCAGGACTGCTTGACTTGGATGCATTTTATATACGGGGCATAGACATAAAGATTTCCTTTAAAGAAAGAAGCCCACAGTATAACAATCACTCACATACACCTTAAAAACCACTAACCACCCATTTTACAGGTGAGGAAACGGAGGCCCTGAGAGAGAAATGGAATTGCCTATGATGCCAAAGCAAGGCATGTGATGTTTGTTGACTCTCAGGCATCTGCTTTTTCCAGGACAGCACAAAGCCTCTTCCCCACCCAGCCCTGCTGCCAATGTTGGGTCATATGGGGGTTGGAGGCCTCTGAGCAGGGGTAATGACAGGCTGAGGATGTGGGGTGAATGGGGGCCTAGGAGGTTTCATCAGGGCTGCAGTGGCAGAGGGACTCATCTCTGGGAGCAGCTTAGCATTCCAGGTGACATGGAAAACACCAGAAATGGTCTGTCAATCTGGAGGAACTCCCAAACAGGTATGGGAATATGAAATTCCTGGGCGTCACCCAGCGTTGATTCATGGAAATATTACATTCTGTGCTCTATAAACAAAACGATCCAGCAATACTCATTTTACTTGTCAGTCCAGATGTAATATACATACATACAAACATACAAGCGTACGTATATATTTTTAAGCATAAAGTGCCTCCTGCTGCCGGAAGCTAAAAGTGCACAAAGAGGTTCACAATTTCATTCGTCAGAGCTGCTCAGCAAGGAGTAGAATCACAGAAACCCGGAGCTGAAGAAACACAGGCATCTTCCAAAGAAGGTAACAAAATTCCTAGGGAAAGCCTGCAGAGCTGGGCAGGTGACGTAAATGAAGGGTGTCAGGCTATCTGAGAGGAAGGGCTGTGAAGACATGAGGAATGCATTCAGCCTCCAAGGGCGTTCAAAGTTAAAAAAGTTTTTTTATATTATTAACTTCTGAAAAATAATAGATTCTTATGGTACAGAGTTCAGAGGATACATACAAAAAAGAATTCATTGAAGAATAAACCTCCCTCTTACTCCTGTTGCCCAGATGAATTCTCCAAGGAGGGAAAGAAAGTGTCCCTCAAGAGATAGACTCTACTCATCAAAGATATTTGTACACAAATGATAGCATATTACAAACACCATTTTTTAATTTTTGGTTTTTTAAAACATCAGATATTGTTAAGATCTTGGAGCTCTTTTCGTATCCTTGCATAAGAGCTTCTGTTTCTTTTAAACATCTGCATAGTACTTCATTGGATGAATGTACCAAGATTTTTAAATCAATGAACATTTAACTTGTTTCCAATATTTGCTATTATAAGCAATGCTGTAATTAATAACTTTGTCTATGTGTGAGTATATCTGTAGGATAATTTCCTAAAAGTAAAATTACCTTCTCAGAGGGTATGTGTATTTTTTTTAATTGTTTTCATTGAGATATAACATACATGAAATAAAGTTAACAGTTGTTAAGTACAGAGTTTATAAACTCTTACATATGTATCCATACCCATAATCAACACCAAATTCAAGATATACAACATTATCAGCCCTCTAGGAGCCTCCATCTTGACCACTCCTAGTCAATATCTGGCCCCCAAAGGTAACTACTATTATAACTTCTATAATCACAGGTTAGATTCACCTGTTCTTGTCCTTCATATTAATGGAATTATACAGTATGTGGTCTTTTGAGACAGGCTTCTTTTTTTTAAATTGAAGTATAGTTGATTTACAATGTTATATTAGTTTCTCATGTACAGAAAAGTGATTCAGTTATACATATATATATTCTTTTTCATGTTCTTTTCCATTATGGTTTATTACAGGATATTAAATATAGTTCCCCGTGCTATATAATAGGACCTTGTTGTTTATCCATTCTATGTATAATAGTTTGCATCTGCTCGTCCCAAACCCCCAATCCAACCCTCCCCCGCCCCTGGGACTAGCTTGTTTGAACTCAACAGTATTTCTTTAATTCAAGTAAGTCTGATTCATCCATGTTGCTGCATGTATAGTCATTTGTTTTTCATTGTACATGTCTTTTGATGGACACTTCACCTCCATTTCTCTTGAGTGGAACTGCTGACTCATAGGGTAGCCCTATACTGGGCCATAGAGTAGGCCTATGTTTAGCTTTAAAGACAGAGCCCAAGTTTTCCAAAGTGGTTCTATCACTTACAGTTGTGTCAAAAATACACGAGTGTCCTAGCAGCTCCACAAACTCATCATTACTTGGCATTTTTCATCTTTTTACATTTTAGCAATTCTGGTGGATGTGTAAAGGTATTTCATTGTGATTTTAATTTGTATTTCTCTGATGACTAATAGTGTTGAATACTTTTTCCTGTGCTTTGGCCCATTGGATATTTTCTCTTGTGAAATGCTTATACATTAGTCTATTTTTGTTGGGTTGATTGATATTTTTTTATTGATTTGTTGGAGAGCTTTATATATTCTATATATAAATCCTTTGTCAGATGTATGTATTGTAAATATTATCTACCAATCTTTGGCTTGCCTTTCACTTAATGAAAGCCTTGCAAGCTTTAATGTTGCTGTGGTGGTGGTGGTTGTTGTTGTCGTTTTTGATGAAAAGAAATTCTTAATTTTAACAAAGTCCAAATTTCAATCTTTTCTTTTGTGGTTAGTATTTTGCATGTGTCTTGTACAAGGCAAAGTTGTAACCTCTTTCTGTTGGCTGTGTTGTTTTTCTGGCTAATCCAGCCTAGCCCCGATGACTTCTGGGTAGTATGTCTCTATGTGCTGACTCTCTTAGGGAGTGTACATGGGAATTCTTGAAACATTGGGGTAGTCTGCCCACTGCCTTTTTTTTTTTTTCATATGGGAGATCTGGCTCTGCTTCAACTTCTTTCATTCTCATCCCTTCACTGATTAACAATATCGTTTCTGGAGTCACACTGATGTAGGTTGGAATCCCAGATGTATTACCTACTTCCTGTGTGACCTTGGGAAAGTAGCTAAACATCTCTGAATCTCAGTGTCTCCATCTGTTAAATGGGGTATGTATTAGATTTCATTAGGTAAGGCTGCATAAGAAACAATTACAAATCTCTAAAAGCAAAGGTTTCTTTTGCACTCATGTGACTTGTCAGGCGTGGGTTGCTTCATATCTCTTTCCTTCCAGGACCCAGGCTGAGGGAGCAGCTCCATCTGGGACAGGCCATTCTCATGAGAGAGGGAAAAGATCAAGAGCGTTGGTAGGAATACATAATGGCCCTTAACACTATTGCTCAGATGTGGTGAAAGACACTTTTATTCACATTCTATTGGCCAAAGCAAGTCACGTGATCAAGCCTGACATCAGTAAGGCTGGAAAGGACACTCTTCCTACAGGATGCGTTGCAGTCACAAGGCAACAGGTGATGATGTATAATCCTTGCTGACCTGAAACAACTAGGCTGCCAGGTATTTCTCCAGCAAAGATGGGTTTATTTGGAATCAGCAGAGAATTGCAATTTGGGGTCTGCCACCATGGTGAGCCACATGTAAGTCCCCACACAGCAAGGGAAGGAGAATGCTGTAATAGAAAGGGAAAGGGGTTGGAAGGGCTATACTAAAAAAAGTGTCCACAGCTTTTCATTGGCTGATTTGTTGCTAGGAGAGAAAAGGGGTCTTTCTACTTTTTGGGTGAGAGAGCTCTCCCTTCTGGTCTCCTGACTCTATTTAATTTAGGTTTCTGTTTCTTAATTTTTTACATCCTTAACAGGAGGAGTCACTTAATAGCTGGCAACAACAATGCCACCTACCACAGGATAATAACAGTACCTTCCTTATGGCTGTTTTGAGAATTAAATGAGGTGAAGCACGTCCAGTGCTTAACACAGTATACTGCACTTAGTAAGTACACAATAACTATTAGAGGCTATTTTTATCATTATTACTATTACTATTTCCTGGTGCTGCCGAAAGTTCTTCTGCTCAGTGGACTGGGCTAAACCTTACTTGAGAGGAAGAAAAGAAGGATCTGTAATTACTCCCAATATTTAATTTGGAGACAATAAAACGTTGAGTCTAACGGCTCAAGCTTTGGAGGAATATGGACTCCTTACTAGGGCACATGATCTTAGACAAGTTACTTAACCTCTAGGGTCCTTGGGACTACGTTGTAGGCTTGTCATTAGGGCCAAATTAAGTCAACCCTGTACACAAAGTAGGTGCTGAGTATTTGTTGAATTATTAAATGTGGATTTTAGACTTATTTCAAATATTCAGTGGACTGTATGCGTAACTACAGTACAGCTGTATGGAAAGCCCGTTACTGGCCTTTTCCATCATTTGGGTCTCAGCTCAGATGTCACCTCCTCAGAGAGAGACCTTCCCTGTCCACATCATTTAAAGCGCTTCCTTCACCTCCAGTCACTTCTCCCTATTATCTTGTATTTACAGCTCTGGTAAAGCTCTGAAATTGTCTTGTTCATTCAGTGGTTTCTTTAATATGTCTCTGCCACTAGTTCTTGTTTTCTGTACTCTCATCCCCAGTTGAGGATGGGCCTCAACATCCTCATTCGTAAAACTAGGCGAGCGGAGGAAGAATGGGGAAAGGTAAATGCCGGCCGCTCCACCTGTGTCTCGGGCCTCCAATTCCTTCCGGCAGGGCACCGCCCCTGCCACCCACGTGGGCCGCTGTGGAGCACGCCCCCAGATGGGCGAGGCCTCCAATGTTGTGTCGGCCGCGTGCGGGCCGCGGTCCTGGGGAGGCGAGCTACGTCACACGTACGCAGGCCCTGCCCCCGCCCTTGCTCGCCACAGGCGGAAAAAGGGAGTGGCCAGGCGCAAGGGCCCCGCAGCCGGCGGCGGTGGTGCCTGAGCCGCCTCTAGGTGGCTGCTCTAGGCTCCCGCCCGCTCAGGCAGCTCGGAAGCCACTCTGTTTTGGGGTCCTCGCAGCTCTTCCACGTCTCCCGGAAGAGTAACTGAGCCGTGGCCGATCGAGGGCCAGGTTTGCTCAACCTGGACCCTCTCCCGGCCGGCTGCTGAGGACGGGCGGCCTGGGAGGGTGACCAGGCCGCGGTGCAGCCGCTCCAGAGTCCTCAGGTGAGGTGGCCGCGGGAGGCCGAGGGGTCCCCTTGGGGCCTTAACGGCCTTAGAGGCGGGGGCGGCATCCCCTCAGCGGAGACCCTGCTCTCTCCGCCCTGCCGGGGGCTCAGGAACAGGGCGGGGGAGCCCCCTTGGGCCTCCACGGACGTGGCTTAGTGCCCTCCCCTTCTCTCCTTCCCCTACCCCAGCCTGGTTTGGCCGCTCTTCCCCCTCCGGAGGCTCAGTGCAGTGGGTAGGGAGCGAAGTGGGGGTCTGTACTCGTCCCCCTGGGCTTGACGACAGAGTCCCTGGGACCGACCAGCTGATCCCCAGCCTCCCTTCCTCTGTGTTGACACTTGGCCTTCGTGCAGGCCCTGCCACCGCCGTCGGCCGACCCATCCGCATCCCCATCCCCATCCCCATCCCCATCCCTGGCGCTCTCACCCTCTCTCTGTTCAGCTCGGCGTGGGCCATTTACTGGGCGGAATTTCTTGAGGGCTCTGTACCTCGGAAGTCTGCTGGAGTTGTTCTTTTGTCCGCGGGGCAAGTGCCTAGGGCCCATCTTAACATTTAATTGGGTACTCAATCTTAAGGCACAGGCTTTTGTTTTAAAACCCTTTAAAACTTTACAGTGAGAGGTAAGATATAAGTTAATAAGTATGTTTTGATTGCTTTATTAGGAGAGATCATTTGTTCCCTACTTACCACCAGTGTTTACTCGGGAATGAGACATACTCTGTAGGGAGTTTTATATGTTATGGAGCATGTCACTTCCATTTTCATTGGATTTCACATAAGCTCTGTGAAATACACGGGCATGTAATCATCCGATTTTGTAAGGAAGAGGTTTAGAGGGTGAGTTTCTTCTTGAGGTTGTTCAGATACTGGCAGGCTAGATGGGGAACGCAGGGGTTAAAAAGTGGGTTTGGCTGACTTAGATTTACCTGTCTGAGCTGCTGTCTAAACTCTGGGATCTTTCTAAACCTTTCCCCCCATTTGTTTTGTGACAAAAGGGTATTGCTACTTACCGCACAATGTGGTTGTGAAAATTATGTGTGCTAAAGATAACGTTTGCAGGGCACCTAACATAAAAATTAATTCCATTCAGCAGTATTTATGGGTGCCTGCTGTGTGTTGAGAATTCATTGGTGAGCAAAACAGACACGGCGTTTATCGACCCACTCCCCCCCTCTCCTTCCCCAAGAGGGAGAGACAGGGGAAAAAAATACATATAAAACATGAAGGGATGTGAGGGAAAAGAATAGTGTGTGAACAGAGAATGATAGGACCTAATTTAGATGGGACAAAAGAGCCATTTGGGGGGCAGATGACGTTCAGGTGAGGACCAAGAACAAAAAAAAAGTTAACTGTGAAAGAGCGCTCCAGGCAAAAGGAATAATGTGTACATTCAAGAAATGGTTGTTGACTTTTTTATATGCTACTCTTCTATGAAATGGAAACTAGTTATTTCATCATCATCATTTTGATTTATTGTGGCACTGGATATAAGTACCCAAATATATGCATCAAATGAATGTGTGATCGTAATTGTTTTATTCTGAACTTAGCTTAATGTGCCTATAGTAGGTACTGAGAATCCAAATTATTGAAGGTATATTTTAGACGTGTATATGCACACCTAAATTATCCATGATAGTGCTGCAGTATTTACACTTTGTTGAAATAGGAGTAACAGTAGTAGTGGTAGTTGTAATTATGGTAACAGCTACTCAAATGAGTGCCTACTGTGGGCTAGGCATTTTTCAAAGTGTTTTTTAAATGTAGTATTTCATCTTAAAACCATCCTGTAAAGTAAGCACACTTATTTTCCTCATTTTCTAGGTGAAGTTTCTCAGTTTCAGTCAAGTAGTTTGCTTGGAGTTACGTAGTAAGAGGCAGGGTCAGGCTTTCCAACCCAGGACTCTCTGTCTCTAGAGCCTGGTCTTAATCGCTGTGCTCTGCTGTTAAGCCACACTGATCATTTTATATCCTTTTTACAGGTTCACCAATAGGATTATTCTGCTGCCATCATGTCCTGGTTTACTGATCTTGCTGGAAAGGCAGAAGATCTTTTAAACAGAGTTGATCAAGGGGCTGCAACAGCTCTCAGTAGGAAAGAGAACACCAGCGGCACTGTTTATAGCAAAAATACTGACTATCCTGAACTTCACCAGCAAAATACAGATTTGACTTATCAGACAGGACCTAAAGCTACTTACATTTCCTCAGCAGCTGATAATATTAGGAATCAAAAAGCCACCATCTTAGCTGGGACTGCAAATGTGAAACTAGGATCTAGGACATCGGTGGAGGCCTCCCATCCTGTTGAAAATGCATCTGTTCCTAGGCCTTCATCCCAGTTTGTTCGAAGAAAAAAGTCAGAACCTGATGATGAGCTGCTGTTTGATTTTCTTAATAGTTCACAGAAGGAGCCTGCTGGGAAAGTGGAAATCAAAAAAGAAAGGGGCAAAACACCTGTCTTGCAGAGTTCTCAGACAACAGGCGTCAGTTCTGAGAACACCAGTGTAACCACCATCAAAACCATTGAAGAACATCCTTCTGGGAGCCAAAGCCACGGTAGTTAATCAGTCCTCTGTTTCTTTTAGAGTTAACCAAATTGGATGTCATCATAGCCTGAAATGTTCTGGTAGCATTTGTCATGCTTTGTTTTGTTACCTGTCCCTGCTGGCTCAAGGGCAGGCTCTCTGAAGTGTGTGGTGTAAATAAGGGGACAGCATAGAACACTATTAGCCAATATACGGTTACAGTAGGGACCTTTGAATGTTGTCTGTTGTAACTTTACCCAGCCCAGCGTCTTATTTTTTAACTAATTAATTAATTTATTATTTATTTTTGGCTGTGTTGGGTCTTGGTTGCTGCGCACAGGCTTTCTCTAGTTGTGGTGAGCGGGGGCTACTCTTCGATGCAGTGTGTGTGCTTCTCATTGCGGTGGCTTCCCTTGTTGCGGAGCATGGGCTCTAGGTGCGTGGGCTTCAGTAGTTGCGGCACACAGCCTCAGTAGTTGTGGCTTGCGGGCTCTAGAGCGCAGGCTCAGTAGTTGTGGCACACGGGCTTAGTTGCTCCGCGGCATGTGGGATCTTCCCGGACCAGGGATCGAACCCGTCTCTCCTGCATTGGCAGGCGGATTCTTAACCACTGCGCCACCAGGGAAGTCCTCAGCCCAGCATCTTAAATTATATCCAAAATGATTCTCTAAGATGTTTTAAGATATAAAGAAGAAAACTTTGAAATCTGAAAGGAAACATATAGTTTTGGATTTGGAACTATCTCCAATTCATTTCTTTCTGTCATTGGTATTATAAAAGTAACAGGCGGCTGTACTTCACTTATATTCTGGATTGGGAGCTTTTTGGTGTGTTTTTCCCCCTGCCTACCCTGAAAGTAAAGTGTGAGAAACTGAACTTTGATCTGAGTTGGAGGGTTAAAGGCATTGATTTAGTAGTGAAGTAAGAACTTAGAATTCTGGTTTTCAGTTGTTTAATTTGCTATGAAATTACCTCAACATGTACATCTTCTCACCTGCAAAAAATGATGTTTACATGGTAATGTGGCTAATTTGAGTACCTAGGAAGCATTTTAAAATAACAATAAACATGATAGGTCCTTGCAGGGATTCTTTATAGAGCTGATAGCTCATGGGAGCTTGTTATGTTCTTAAACCTTTTAGCTTCTTCCACAGTCTTGGCTCTTAGTGAATAAAATCTTTCTTGTATTTCAAGATAAAAAAGTGGTAAAGAGACGGGTTTTGGGCACTAGCAGTTAATTAACTAGGCGTGAGCAATCCTAAATTTCTTCTCAACTATCTTTTGATTAATTATACATTTATTGAGACCCTATTGGGCCAGGGTACAGAAGTAAATGGGTTATAGTTTATTGGATGAGATACACATGGGCACAGATAATACACATGTAATATAGTAAATGGAGCAGTTGAGGTATGGTCAGAGTGTTGTGGAAGCATGTCTTTTTCCTTATTGATTCATAGATACTCTTTTTATGTTCTAGATGGCAATTCTTTCTCATCCTCCTCCAGTTTTACCTTGTTGTTTTTTTCCTTTTTCTATAATGTCTCAATAGAAGTTCTTAATATAATGATTTATCAATTTTTTCTTTATGGTTTGTGTCTTTTGGGTCTTAGAAAATCTTTTCCTATCCTGAGGTCATAAAGGTATTTTTCTGTATTATAGGAAAAGGTTTTATACATTTGCCTTTCATATTTAGATGTTTACCTAAAGTTGTTTTTTATGTATGGTGTGAGGTAGGCATCTAGTTCCCTTTTTTCCGCAAATGGAAATCAGTTATCCCAGCACCATTTATTGAAAATATTTCCTTTCCCTGTTAATCTGCAATACCACCTCTGTCATATATCAAATATCCATCTATATGTTGGTATGTTTCCGACACTTAATTCTGTTTCATTGGTTTATTTGTCTTTGTGTCAGTGCCACATTGTCTTAATTACTGTGGTTTTATAATATGTCTTTATATCTCAAAGAGCAGATTCTACCACCTTGTCCTTCTCCAAGAATGTTTCGGCTATTCTCGGGACTTTTGTACTTCCCTATGCATCTTAGAATTTGCTTGCCAAGTTCCACAAAAATTCTGTTGGTCTTTACTAGGAGTCCATTGCTTCTACTGACATCAGATAGTTTGGTGAGAATCAGCATCTTTACAACATAGAATCTTCTAACTTATTAACATGGTATAATTATTTTTTAGATGTCTTTCATTAAGATTTTATTGTTTCTTCCATAAGTGTCTTGCATACTTTTTGTTAGATTTATTCCTGGGTAGTTTATATTTTTTAAAGCTCTTAAAAATGGTATGCTTTAAAATTTTTTACTTTCTGTTTGTTGCTGTCTATAGGTTTTTGTAAATACACACGCACACACACACACACACACACACCAACCTAAGATAGCTCTTAAGCTTCATATTTTTCTATACATTCATTTAAATTGTCAACAACACAATAATACCATATGTAGATAATGACTGTTTTCTGCTTAACCCTTTTATCTTTTTAAAAACTCTTTTTATTGCCTTACTACATTGGCTTGTACTTGAAAACCAATTTTGTGTCTTGTTCCTTGTCTTAAAGAGAATGCTTTGAGTGTTTCAGTTTGTGTTAAGTTTTTCATAGGTACTTTTTATTGGGTTAAGGAAGTTTCTGTGTATTTCTAATTTGAGTTTTTATGTTGAATTTTAGCAGTGTTTTTTTCATGTATGTATTGAGATATCATGATTTTTTTTCTTAATATTAATATGGTATACAAATCAGTTGATTTACTTAAACCTAAAACCAAACTTAACTTTCAGTAAATGTTTGCTAGAACTCACTGGTGAAACCATCAGGGTCTGGGGTGTTCTTAGTGGAAGATTTAACTTTGATTCAATTGGTTTTCCATTTCTTTTTAAATCTGTTTTTGATAAGTTATATTTTTTTCTAAGAATTTGTCTATTTCATATACTTTCGGGAGGATTATATTTATTTTACTTAATTTCAGGAAAATAACGTCACAGCTGAAATTTTAACACAGTCAGACACTAATCACTTATAGTAACCCTGCAGAAATCAAAGCTTGATCACAAATACCACCTGAAGAATACCAGTATTTGGCACTCTGCTAAATGTTTGTTTTTTTAAAGCAGCATTAACGAAGTATAACTGATATGCAGTAAATTACACATTTTTAAAGTATACAGTTTGATGCGTTTCATCATCATGTACATTTAAAAATTTATTGACATAACGTAGTTTACAGTGTCTCCCTCAGAAGACCATTTTTGGTTATGTTGATCCTCTAGTATGTTTCTTTTCTATTTTGTTAATTTCTGATCTTTATTATTCTGCTTTCTTTGGGTTTATTTTGCTGTTTTTGTAATCCTTATGATGGGTGCATAACTCATTAATTCCTTTCATTTTTAAAAAAGTATATTTTATTTACTTATTTTTGGCTGCGTTGGGTCTCCGTTGCTGCGCGCGGGCTTTCTTTAGTTGGTGGTGAGCAGAGCCTACTCTTCGTTGCGGTGCGCTGCCTTCTCCTTGCAGTGCGCTGCCTTCTCATTGCAGTGTCTTCTCTTGTTGCAGAGCACAGGCTCTAGGTGTGCAGGCTTCAGTAGTTGCGGCACACGAGCTTAGTTGCTCCGCGGCATGTGAGATCTTCCGGGACCAGCGATCAATCCTGTGTCCCCTGCATTGGCAGGCGGGTTCTCAACCACTGTGCCACCAGGGAAGCCCCCTACCTTTCTTTTTTTTTTTCTTTCATAATTGAAATTTTATTGGCTGTTTTGAGGATCAGTACACAGACATTTCAATTTGTACACAATTCTCAACATACGTACCAAAAATCTAAAAAATCATGCAGTTGTGAATCTTTTCTGAACAGTTATTCCAGTGACTTTCCAGCTTAAAATTTGGAGGCAAATTTTCCTTCACAGGATATCAAGTACCAATATCTTCAAATATTGATAATGCTGTTATATCGTAAGTCCCACTAGTTCACAATTTAATATCATGTACACTACATACTCAAATTGTCCATCGTTCACAGCACATTAACAGTTACTAGAAGAACTGGACTACCACGACCAAAGATGTTACAGAGTGCACAAAATTCTGCCCAGGAGAACCAAGATCAAGGGGTGAGTGGTTTGCTTTAGGAAACAATTCTACCAAAAACAACATGGGAAGAGAAGTAATTTAAAGTGTTTAAGACATTAAATGCACAACTGACTTCAAACTGACATTTAGTGTGCTTTGTATTATAGGATATAAAAGCTACCTTCCATCTGTGGAATGTTAAGCTGACACCCAAGACAATCAAAGCCTCCCATATTCGATATCCCACTATTTTCTGGTTGTACCAAAAAATAAACAACCAGCAAATGATTTCACCTCTTAAAAAAAGCATTTACACTTAACAAATGGGATGAGGTGGGATTCCCTCCTTTTAAAAAATATTTCTAGAGCTACTAAAAAACTTGCATTTACAAAATAGTTGGTAAAAATATTCCTCTGGATTGTACAAGAGGGGAGACAGGGACCACTGATAGGACCGGGTGTGTGATATTAATCAGACTTGGTTAATTCTTTCTCTCCTGCTTCATCAGAAGCTGGGCTCTCCTCGTTTTTAGTTTCTCCGTTTTCTGCAGGTATGTCTTCTTTAGTCTCCTGGTTAGCCACTTCAGCCTCTTTTCCCTTTGCTCCCCTTTTCCCTTTTGTTTGCACGTTTTTGTCTAAAGATTTATCCTTTCCTGCCTCCTTTTGTGGCTTCGTTTCCACTTTTGCAGGAGCCGGTTTAGCTGACAACCTCGCCGACCTCCTCTTGGGCTCCTCCTTTGCTGCCCCCTCGGCGGAGCCGACCTTCCTCTTGGGCATCGTGGCGGCGGGGCCGGCGCGTGCCGGGTGCCTGCGGGCCGCGCTGAGAGCCTGCAAAGCTGGGCTGCCTGGCCGCTGCCACTCCTCCCCCCACCCGAGCTTCTTCCTGTCATTTTTAATGTAAATATTCAAGGCTATAAATGTCTAAATACTACTTTAGATATATCTTACAGGTTTGGATGTATACTTTATTTCTTTTTAAAATCTTATAAAATTAAAAATAATTTTTAAAATTTTCTCAATTTTTATTCATTAAAAAAAATCTTTATTTTGGAAATTTCAAATATACCAAAGTAGAGATTGATGGTTCCCCTCAACCCCCATATTAACTTTTATCCAGTGATGATAATCAACAGCTCATAGCCATTCTTGTTTCATTTATAACATCTCATTTTCAATCTCTTTCTTTACCTCTACCCACCACAGAATTATTTTGGAGCAAATCACAGGTCTCATATCATTTCTTCTATAAATATTTTATTAACTCTAAAAAATACAAGTTTTCAAAATGAACAGTCATGCCATTATCACCATAAAATTAATAATTCCTTTGTATCATCTAATATCTAGTCAGTATTCAAATTTCCCTGTTTGTCTCATCATTTTTACACGTTATTGAAATGCGAAAATCTTAGTTGTACAGACAAATGGCTACACCTATGAAACCCACACCTTTATCACGATAAAGAATGTTTCCTTTGCCCCAGAGAGTGCCTCATGTCCTTTTCTAGTTAATCTCCCCACCCATCCCCCAAGAACCCACTGTTCTGATTTTTTTCCCCTTAGATTATTTTTGTCTGTTCAAAAACTTCACGTTTGCCAGCAAAAAGTGAGATCATGTAGTGTGAATACTTTACCTGACTTCTTTTATTCAGCATGTTTGTGAGATTCACTCGCGTTATTGAGTATATTAATAATTCTTTTTTATTGTGTAGTATTTTACTGTAGTATTATACCACAATTTACCCAGTCTCTTTTATGGACATTGGGGATTTTCCAGTTTTTGTTTTTTTGTGAATAAAGGTGCTATGAACATTTTTGTACTTGTCTTTTTGTGGAAAAATGTTTTTATTTCTGGTCAGTAAATACCCAGGAATGGAATTACTGGGTCAAAAGGTAGGTGCATGTTTAATTTCATAAGAAATTGTGAATACTTCCCCACAGTGTTTATGTCATTTATATTGCCACCAGCAATCTGTCTATAAGAGTTCCAGTTGTTTCATATCTTCACCAACATTTTATGTCGTCTTTTTAATTTTAGCCAGCTAGCGGGTGTGTTTTGGTCCTTGTTTTGGTTTTAATTTGCATTTCCTTGATCACTAAAGATGTTGAGAACTTTTTCATTTAGATATAGTTCATTTTTTAGCACATACTTAATTTTTTTGGAGTAAGTAAAAAGTGTATTTGCATCACATTTAGTAACAAAACCAAGATGAAACTGAATTAATGAGTATCTGAATTAATGAGTATCTCTTTGGGTAAGGCAGTTTAGACTCCAGTTTGGTATATAACAAATTGCTCTGACCTGTTATTACTCTCCTTGCCTCGAAACCCACAGCTGTTCTTTTATGCCTTTCCAGTATTTTCAATGTTGAAACTTCTCCCTTTTTTTCAAAAATGATTCATAGACAGAAGGGAGGACAAAACCCTTGTTTACCTAAACCCAACCACGTAAATTTCTCTGCTTTTTTTTTCCCCTTCCCAGAACTGTATTCTTGTATCTTTTCTTTATCACCATTTGTTCAGTGTATCCAGACTTCGAGGGTCCTTACCGATCTATAGGCTGTATGTATGAGAGCGAAATTTCATCAGAGGGAAGTCTATTAAAAATTTAAGTTTACTTTTTATGGTGTTTTAGCTATAGCAGTCAACTTGAGCCAAAAGGCATTCTACCACAGTAAGCTACTAGTGCATATATAGTGAGCATTCCAATGTAACAAAGATGTATTTGCTTTTTTTACAGAAGCCTCTAATAATTCAGATTCTGGCCATGAAGGCCAAGAGATTTCTTCAAAGGAAAATGTATCATCAGGTGCTGCCTGTGCTGATCACAACCCAATGCCTAAAGATGATGGGAGATCACATGAGCTATCTAATCTTCGACTGGAGAATCAACTGCTGAGGAATGAGGTTCAGTCTTTAAATCAAGAAATGGCCTCATTACTTCAAAGATCCAAGGAAACTCAAGAGGGTAGAGCCTTATTTAAATTACCCAGGGTTAGGAATTTAGCATTTCAAAAATAAACTAAAAACTTGATTATATCTAAACTATTAGAAAGATTTTAGATGGGACTTGTAAAATAGTGTTTTCACAGAAATATAGGGCCCAGGTTTGGAAATGGGAGCAGTCATCCTCCCACCCACCTGAAACAGAACACTGGCCTCTTTGGACATTCTTTAGAAGCCGTGGATAGGAAGATAGTGTAAGCCTTGTTAGACTGACTTTAGAAGAAGCTTCACTTTAACCCAGACTAATTTAGACATGGAAGTAGTTTTTCCAGAGACCCTGTACAGTTTGCTTCAATATTTAATTTTTTTTTTTTGGTTGGCACTCTGCACTGCATTGCTCTTTCTGCACCAATTTTCTAGGTTAAAAGAATATCTTTTTGCCACAGTAATTGAAAGAAACATTTCTTTCCAGTGTTTATCTTCAGGTTTTGTTTTTGTTTCTTTTAGTCTTACTGGGGTGTACATCGTCTACCCTTGATTTGGATGTGCATTCTTTCCTATCTGTAGCAGAACTCCAGAAATCCACTAACCATTTTAATCTTGTGAACTCTCGGCTGTCTACTGATTTTAGCTCCCAAATGCTTTATGACATGTCTCCAGAAAAAGACATTTGTAGAAGAGCAGCTAGCTTCATGCCTGTTTCCAACCAATTAACTGTAATATAGATATGAATGTTGGCCTTGGAAAATGGAGGTCCCTCTTGGAGCAAAAAAGTTGAAGATATTTGTAAGCTTCTAATTTTGGCAATAAGTACTAAAGGGATTCAGAGGAGAATCTTTGTGTGCTCTGAGAAAGATGTGTTTACTTGTATGGAGAATTTTCTTTCCTTTTCTTTTTTTCTTTAAAGAACTAAACAAAGCAAGAGCAAGAGTTGAAAAGTGGAATGTTGACCATTCAAAGAGTGATCGAATAACTCGAGAGCTTCAAGCACAAGTGGACGACCTGACTGAAGCGGTGGCTGCAAAGGATTCCCAGCTGGCTGTACTGAAAGTGAGACTCCAGGAAGCTGACCAGCTGCTGAATACTCGCACAGAAGCACTGGAAGCCTTACAGAGTGAAAAATCACGGTAGCTAACTCTATTAATAATGAGAAAATGAGCTAGAATGTTTATCAATGCAAGTAATGATAAACATGGTAGTAAATACTGTCTTATCAAAATTTAACTTTGTAAATTTACAAGAGAGAAAATGTGGCTTTTGGTAATGCTGGAAATGTGTGTGGTTAAAATGGATTTATTATCTGAATCTTGAGATGCATTGTTAGCAAATTCTGAATTTAAAAATATTAGAAGAGCAGTGTCATTAATCTTTTGACGTACAATGATGTGTGGCGTGTGCTTATATTTGGATGCCTAAAGATATAGGCTACAGGGGCTTCCCTGGTGGCGCAGTGGTTGGGAGTCCGCCTGCCGATGCAGGGGACACGGGTTCGTGCCCCGGTCCGAGAAGATCCCACATGCCGCGGAGTGGCTGGGCCCGTGAGCCATGGCCGCTGGGCTTGTGCGTCCGGAGCAAAAAGATATAGGCTACAGTCCATTAAAAGGGAAAAAGATTTCTCTAAGAAGGTTTTAGTCAAACCGTCTTTTTTGTGCTAATATGCCAGTGCTCTAAAAATTATTCTACCTTTTCATTTGTATACTGTGGAAATGAGTTATTTCAAGTGATGTCTTTTCTTTTAGAATAATGCAGGATCACAGCGAAGGTAGTAGCCTGCAGAATCAAGCTCTGCAAACTCTTCAGGAGAGATTGCACGAAGCAGATGCCACTCTGAAGAGAGAGCAGGAGAGCTATAAACAAATGCAGGTTAGAATGGGGACAGCAGGGCTCTTTTATTATTTGGATGAGGAGGAATCGCTTTACACTGTTCCTAGCATATTTACTGTAATAAAATTCTGCAGTGCATTTCAGAAAATTCTGTTTCTGTGGCAAAAGCTAAGTATTTGAAAATTTAGCTTGATCCTTGCTAAATTTAATTTTCTATGTTGAAAAACAATTAAAATACTTAATACTCATTAGATATATACATCTTTTCATTTAATTTGGTTGTGCAGCCAGCATTACCATTATTTGATTAAAAGCTGATTTGAGGGCTTCCCTGGTGGCGCAGTGGTTGAGCATCCGCCTGCCGATGCAGGGGACGCAGGTTCGTGCCCCGGTCCGGGAAGATCCCACATGCCGCGGAGTGGCTGGGCCCGTGAGCCATGGCCGCTGAGCCTGCGCGTCCGGAGCCTGTGCTCCGCAAAGGGAGAGGCCACAACAGTGAGAGGCCCGAGTACCGCAAAAAAAAAAAAAAGAAAGCTGATTTGAGGCATCTCATTCTTTTCATTTAAGCTTTTTCTGATTCCAATTTAATCTGGTTCTGTTATTTCAAGAGAAAGTTGTACATAATGTTTATTTAGAGTTTTACACTTCAGTGAATTTTTGCATCTAGCTTAGTGATTTTCAGCTCTGTCTACACATTAGAACCTCCTGTGTGGTTTTAATACTTTCTGATGCTGAGTCTTCATTCCCAAGGAGTCAGATCCCATTGTGTGAGGTAGGGCATAGGTGTTGGTGATTTGGATTTACACGATTTGCAGGTGTAGCTGATGGGTAGTCAGGGTTGAGAACCTCTGGCTCACTGTCTTTTCAACAGGTGAAAATAGTTCAGCCCTAAAAGTAACAGGTAATATAGGCTTTTAAAATTTTTTATTAATGTATTTTATATACCGCAGTAAAATATCCCAAAGTACTATCATCTCATCATGTAGTTAATGTTAAAAATTATTCATGAGATATTTTACATTCTTTTTTGCATACTGATTCTTTAAAATATGGTGTGTTTTACACTTACAGCACATCTCAATTCATTCACTAAATTTTCTTCAGAAATACTTGATGTGTATTTAGATTTCATAAAATTTATAGGTGAAAAAGTTGTTCTAAACATACTCAGAATAACAGTTCTTCAAAAAGTTAAGCATAGGGTCACCATATGCTGCAGCAATTCTGCGCCGAGGTGTATACCCAAGAAAACTGGAAATACGTGTCCACACAAAAACTTGTACATGGATGTTCATAGCAGCAGTATTCATAAGGGCCCCAAACTGGAAACAGTACAACGTCCATCAGTTGCTGAATGGATAAACAAAATGTTGCATATCTGCACAAGGAGATATCATTCAGCCATAAAGAGGAATGAACTATTGACTCATGCTGTAACATGCATGAACCTTTAAAACATTATCCTAAGTGAAGAAGGCCAGACACAAAAGGCCACATATTGTTGATTCCATTTGTGTGAAATGTCCAGAATAGGCAAATCTATAGAGAAAGAAAGTAGATAAATGGTTGCCAGGGGCTGGGAGGGAGGGGGACGTATGGGTAGAGGATTTCTGTTTGCGGTGAAAATGTTCTGAAATTAGATAATGGCAGTGCACAGCTCTGAGAACACTACGCTGAATTGTATTCAGGAAAACACTGAATTGTATATCCTAAAAGGGTGAACTCTGCGGAATGTGAATTATATCTCCATAAATCTATTATTAATTGAATTGAGCTTCAGTATTTATATTAAACTAATTTAAATGAACAAACTTAAAAATGCACTTCTCAGTTGCAGACACATTTCACATGCTCAGTGTGCCTCACTGAGTGGTCCTCTTGCTCCTTTCCTTCCAAACAGGAGTTAATATTGGATCAAAGGTTTGTGAGCTTTAGTTATTGGCGTGTAACTATGAAAGCTTTCTGACTTCTGTCTCACCTTCTGAGTTTTTTGGTGATGGGAGCTTTTGAAAATAAGGGTAAAATATAAATAATTCTCAGAACTAAATTTAGGCTAAGGGACAGACCATGTGTTTTTTAGGGTGTACTTTAAAAGTTTCTTAAGCAAAAAAATTAGAGGGAATAGTTTATTAGAAAAACTGAAATAAAGGAAAAACATTAGCCATGATATTAGAAAAGATGTAGCTGTGTGCTTGTGTCTTCCATTTGTTTTCTAATAGACTTTCTAGTTTTCTGTAGACCCTTATTCATTGATCAGCTAGGTCAGACCAGACCTAGTATCCAAGTGACCAGATTCACCTGGGAAACTTCTTAAAAAACAGATTCCCAAGCCCAGTCTTGGAAATTCCAATTCAGTTAAGCCCAAGGAAGGCCTTGGGCAGCTGTATTTTTAACAGACTCCCTCACTGATTTTGATGAATTGCCATGTTTGGGAACCACAACCTTAGAGTTCCTGTTCTTCAGTTCCGAACAAATGAAGAACTTTTTTTACCTCCCTGTTATGTTGTTAGGCTGAGCTAATAAATCCCATAAGATATCTAAATGGATGGTTGTAAAGTATGCCTCAAAGCAAAATGATATAATAAGTATAATATAAACTTTGTCACAGAGTGAGTTTTCTGCACGCCTTAATAAAATGGGAGCGGAGCGCCAGAATTTGGCAGAAGCAGTTACCCTGGCGGAAAGAAAATACACAGATGAGAAGAAGAGAGCGGATGAGCTACAGCAGCAAATCAAAATGCTTAAGTCCAACGTGGAGTCCTCTAAGCAGGAATTAATTGACTACAAGCAAAAAGCTACTAGAATACTCCAGGTAAGCGTGAGATGCACATGTGTGAATGTTAAGATAGGCCAGATGACCGAGAGACATTCTGAGATTTTTTATAGATCTGTGAAATACTTTGTTCCCGTTTGACTGGGTTGGCTTGCTTCAGGTGTCTTGCTCTTCTTAGAAATATTATAAAAAAGATGAAATGTCTCCTGTTCCTACCACTTTTTTCCTTTTAAGAAAAAAATTCATTCTGCCACTACCTAGTTCAGGTCTTCAACCTGTCACCTTAATCACCAAAAGCAATGTTTTTTCCTCAGTTAGGTGTTTCAAGATCTGGTCTTTTTTCTTCCACTAAGTAACCATGTGCTGTTGAGCAAGCTGAGCCAGAAGAAGGCAACAGAGAGAAAGATACAGAGGAAGAAAGAGGACAGACTTATGGAGAAAGGGCTTAAATGAGGTGAAAGGAGATGGAATCAATGCACAGGCGGAAGAATTATCCGCCCCCCTCAAAAAAATGAAAGGGCACGTCTTCACTCTGATAAGAAAGGCAAAGGAAAGAGAAGTTGAAAGCTACATTAGATGACTACAGTCTTAGATCTAAGGGAGGGGGAAAAAGCTGGGAGAGGAGATCTGAGAGCTGGAAGAGGCCTAGACCAGTCACTGAAAAATTCAAAAGAGGATCAACAAGGAAGAACATAACAACTGTTAAAAACATTGCTTTTGGCTCTTTTGACCACTTTGATCCATTTCCCTGTCCTTCTCCTTTCTTTTAATGCCAGACGTGCGACATCTGCCAGACGTATGATATCTGCTGTCTTCATTTTAGAATGTTAACTTTAACTCTTTTATGTAATTTCTGTCCCCACTACATTTCTGAAATTGTCTTCTCAAAAGTCTTTAGTGACCTAAATGCTTTCTGTCCTCTTACTAGTTTTCATCCACTTTGATTTTGGTATAGCTTTTTGACCCTGTGAACTCTCCTACCTTCTTGAAAGTTGCCTTCTAATGTTACTTGTACTGCCTTAGCTCTCTGTCTTCTCTTTACTGCTGTTTCTCTTGGGTCCTCTTCTTCTGTCCTTTTTTGTTATTCTTTTTTATTTTGCTTTGTCATATACTCTGCTTCTGTCATTGATGTGACTTCAGCATGGCTCCAGCTTCCCACCTGGTTTCTGAATGCCTGCCATGCCCAACCCCCAAATCAGCTTCCCCTCCATTCTTCTGTTTGCATAAGTGATATGGCCACCTTCCTAGGCAGTGAAGCTTGAAACTGCAGTGGCATTTTGACTCCACCTTTTTCCTTTAGTGCCTGCCTCCTATTGGCTATGACCCCCTTTTATATTCTACCTCCGTGAAATATCATATCCACCTCCTCTAAACTCTTCTTTCTAATTATTTGTGTTGTACCAGTGTAATTTGTTAATTCATCTAAGAGGTACTTAATTGAGCACCTAACTATTCACTAGGCACTTTGATAGGTGCTGAGGATACTGAGCTCAAAAGATGTGTCCTCTTAAGGGAGCATTCAGTTTAGTGGGGCAACACTGAGGCAGTTGATAAAATGAAATTATTGATGCAGTACTATGGGAGCTTGAAAGAAGAAGTCCTTAAAACATACCTGGAGATGTCAGGAATCCCTGGGGATGCTGTATGAAGAGGAACTTGAAGGATGAGTAGGCAGACTCAAGGTAGGGAGGAGATTTCAGGTAGAACAGCCTGTGCCAGAGCGTAGCGGGCCTGAGGGAACATGGTGTATCTAGGAGACTGCAGCTAGTTCTCCGTTGCTAGAGCATCAAGTATTAGAGATTAAGAGATGGGAGAGAAAACTCAATGACAGCAGATGCCAGATTGTGGAAGGCCTTGCATACCATGCAGAGGAGTTTTGATTTTATCCTTTAGGTGATGGTAGGGGTTGGGGAGGTTTCAGAGGACTTGAGCAGCATGACCAGATCTGGGTATAAGAACTGCGGCAGCCATGAAGAGGTTGGGGGGGTGCTGGATGTCTGTCTTGTTTATCATTGAATCCCCAGCATGGTGCCTGGCCCTTAGTAGGTTCTCAGTAAATTGTTGACTACATCGAAGGGGTGAGGGGTGGGATGGCGAGATGTAGATGATGAGGAGGCTTTTATAAAAAATGATGGTAGGAAATTATGAGGACCTGATCTGAGTTTGTGGCAGGGACTGCTAGGAGAAATGTAGGAGGTAGAATATATGAGACTTGGAGATTTAATTGGAAGAAGAGAGAAAAAGGTAAATGGAATCTAGGATGATTCCAGGTTTCTGGTTTGAGTGTACGAATGATGTTCCCGTGTACTACTACAAAAGGGAAGAAAGGAAAGACAGCAGTTTAGGATTGAAGGAGATTATGATAAATTATGGTGAGTTTGCAATATTGATGTGACATCGAGGTGAAAGTATCAGGAAGGGCATCAGAAATGTAGGCCTGAAGCTCAGTAGAGAGGTCTGCTGTTTAGCCACATGGAGGTATGAATATATAAATATAGATGTAGATCTAATCATGTTTATTATAGAAAATTTGAAAAATACATAAAAGCTTGAAGACATCACCCATAAAAAGGAGAAACTGTCTTTGATGGAGGAGAGTGACTTTCAAATATTTATGGTGAAGGAAACAATGGTCCTTTTTATTACTGGCCTAGGATTACAGCACTTTTTAAACTAGTCTTCCCATGTCAAATCTCTTCTTCCAACTTATCTTTTATACTAGGTGTCGGCAAACTTTTTCTGTAAGGTGCCAAATAGTACCTGTTGCAGACTTTGAGGTCTGTATGTGATCTTCATCACATATTCTTTGTCTTTACTTTTTTATAATCCTTAGAAAATGTAAAGAACCATTCTTAGCTTAGTGAGCTATACAAAAGGCCACAGGCCAGATCTGGCCCATCGACGATAGTTCGTGAGCTGCCGCTTTAAACCTCTGCCAGAGTTACCCTCCTCAAACGCACCTCTGGTCATGTCACTTCCTTATCCACTTCCTGGTAACTGGCTCTGGACTGTCCAGTACAATTCACACATTTTAGCCTGGTATCCGAAGCCCTCACACACTGGTCCTGACATTCTGTCTGAATGCATCCCGGGATACTCTTGGGCCCTGTGCTTTTACATTTTACGCTTTGTCCTCTGTTTTCTCTACACCTTTTAAAATCTTAGCCATTTTCCGGACCAGTGTAAGAGCTATCTTTCAAGTAAAGCCTTCTCTTCCCCAGAAGTGTATTTTTTTCTGCTCAGAACTCTGCCTTGTATCGGATATTTGTCACTTCCCTTTTAGTTTATAAGGCAGAGGGTACTGTCTGGAGTGACATTGTCTTTGTTACATAGGACGCTTAGCATAGTGCCAAACCCATTGTAGGTTCTTCATAGATATTTGTTGAGTGGAATGTGATTGTGTGGGGGAGGAAGTATAAGAAAGGATGAGAAGAATCTTGTTAATAATAAGTTTTCAACAATAACATGGTCCTGGGGACTACAGTCCAAGAACACTGTACAGCAAAGCTCTGTTGCATTTTTATCCCTATGGATTTAACATTCTGTGGACTTTCTCTGGTGGAGAATATAATTGGAATATTCCCATAACAGTTTAATTGGTGTGTGGTAGATGATATTCAGTGTACAAGCTAATCTCTGCTATTCTTTTTTTATGATAGTCTAAAGAAAAATTGATTAACAGCTTAAAGGAAGGATCTGGTTTTGAAGGCCTAGATAGCAGTACTGCAAATAGCGTGGAACTAGAAGAACTTCGGCATGAGAAGGAGATGCAAAGGGAGGAAATACAGAAACTGATGGGCCAGATACATCAGCTGAGATCTGAATTACAGGTAAGATACATTACTGTTCAGCTTCACAAACAGCCATTTACCCTCAGGTATTAGTAGCTTGAGACATGATGGATTCTGTATTTTGGGGGAAGGGTATTGGTGAAATAATGTATGAAACTTTGGGAATATTAGTTACCATATAGAAGTGAATCTAAAGCAATAGGTTTCTTGTCCATTGATTGACTTAAAGTTATAGGAATAAGAAAGATAGGTAACCAGATTCATTCATTCAGCAAATACTTACCAGGTATTTGCCATGTGCCAGGCATCTTCTAGGCTTAGAGCTATAACAGAGAACCAGACAGTCTTCATATTTATGGACCTAACATTCTAGTGGTTAAAAACAAATTAGATTTGGGCTTGTTTCTAAAACTAGGGTGTTGTCTAACATTAGAATGGGCTTAGGGATGATCTTTTATAGTTTCACACGTAATCTTATAATTTATAGTTTGTGTAATTAATATATTTAATCGAAAGGTAAAATTGGGCCACTTATTTATCTTAAACATGGGGTCTTTGACATAGAAGGGGTCTCTGAGGATGGGAAAGATAAAAGTGTGGGGTAATGAGCCTTCTGTTCTTAAAAAAGAAAAAAAAAAAACAACAACTTCCTTCCAAGAATACTTATCCATGCATTAACTTAGGGAATTACTGATTTGTAAGATGTACATGAACAACAGTGGCAGGTATGGAAGTTGTGAGAATGGGCTGGCTTGTCTGGGATATGGGTTTGACTGTCAGATCTAGATGCAGATCCTGTATCCTGGCTTTGGCACTTAGTAGATGTGTTACCTTACACCAGGTACCACATCTCACTGAGCCTTAGTTGTCTCATCTGTAGGTTGCAGATGAGAACAAGGTTCTCTTGAGAATAAGGGATACTATGTATAAAGGGCCTAGCATTGTTCCTGACACATAATAGGCTCAGTAAATTGTAGCTGCTATTATTTCTGGGATTTTTTCTTACTGTCCTTTAAAGTGTAGGATCTTTTTTCTCTATATAATTTTGAATTCCAAAGACTTAAGTCCCATGAATTTGAAATTGAATAAATGCTAAACTTTTTCCTATCTATTCTGTGTCTTTTGTGTGAGATTATGAAAAATATGATTTGTTTTACTTTAATATCTCATCCCTACCCCAGCATCATTGATGACATTGACACATTTTCCTATCCTTTCTCAAGAAGTTCATGAAATTGATAATAAGGACTGTAGGATTAGGTCTGGCAAGATGGAAGAATTGTTAATTATAGCAGCTTTCATTTGCCTAGCACTTCACGTGCCAAGCGCTGCACAGAGCCCTCGACATATGTCCTTTAATTTATTCTGTGCCAGAACCCCGTGAGGGAGATGATGCATTCTCATTTTACAGTTTGAGGAAATTTAGATGCAGAGAAGAAAAGTAACTTGCCATGACTCGTAAAGTAGCAGAGCCAGGATTAGAACCCAGTCTGTCTGATTCCAGGACATGTATCCTTAACCACTGCGCTTACTGCCTATCTCTTGAGAATTCATCGGATTTAGTCAAATTTATAACAAAGATTAGTCTACTTTCTGCTCACCTTGAAAATGGTAGGGAAAAATAATTTAACTTATTGCTGTTTTCCACTAAGTCCACAAAGTTGTGTGAATTTAGAGTATTTTACTGTGGTTATCTGGGAGGATCATTAATCTGTCAGTTCTTTGAAACAATATGCGAAGTGCCAGAGTTTGTGGAGATGAGTGTATAACACAATGTACCAAAGATAAAAAGCAAAGTTAAGATGCCAGCTTTTGTTTCATGTAGTACTGTACGAATGGACGTGTGCTTATTAACCCGTAGAGGGAAGATGCAGAAACCCAGAGCAGTGTTCTTTGCCACTAGTGGGTTTCACGGATATCTAGAAGCTGGTTTTTGAGTTTGAATAAGTGAGAATAGTGACACCAAGTGAAGAAGTTAGAGTGAGAAATATGGGAAGATGTGAAAACAGAGGATAGTAATAGAGCTAAAAAAGAAATATACTAACCTCAGGTGATATGAGAGAAAAGTTATTTTTACTGTATGTTACTGTATATTGATACCCACACATGTACAAAAACTAATTATAACCTGCAATTTCAGGGGACTAAGGCAGTGAAGTCCTTTTGATGTTACATTTCTACTCTTGAAATTGTTGCTTTTGAATAGAGATACATCTCCCCGTGAGCTGCTGTCTGCTCACGGTCATTAAACCAGATGGTTTCTGCTGCAGCGTCCTGTCCATCTCTCTCACCATTTGCCGCGTTATATAAGGAGGTGCCAGTTTTTGTGCTCCGTTTAGTCTGCGTCTGTGTCTCATTCATCTTTATCCCCCCAGTGCCTGTTGAGCCCTGTTCACAGCACATAGTCATCACTCAGTAAATACTGAACTGAACAGTTCATTGTTGCTTTCACGTGTACGGTTCATCTTTTTAGGATATGGAGGCGCAGCAGGTTAGTGAAGCAGAATCAGCAAGAGAACAATTACAGGATCTGCAAGACCAAATAGCTGGACAAAAAGCAGCTAAACAGGAACTAGAGGCAGAATTGGACCGACAGAAGCAGGTAAGGATTTTAGATTGATGATTACCTAGGACGACTGTCCACTAGCGGTCATATGAGGAGACTTCTAGTAAAGCAGCTTACTGAAATTCTTAGAGGATGAGCTCAGAGGTCCCTCCTACCTTATTACCAACCCACCCTCCTTGCTGTTTGTTTGTTTTAACAGGTGAAATACAGCGACACAAAATGATTTTGAGACTTGCTTAATACCACACAGCTAATTAGAGAATAGAATAGAATCCAAGATTCCTGTCCCAGAGCCCAGAATTCTTTCTACTGCTCTGTCTGTATTTTATTGTATCTCCTTGTCAGAGTATGTATATTAGAACACTTGAAAACATCAGTCGATTTTTGTATTTTATCAGATTTTTACTTTCTAGAAACAGTAGTAACTTCTATTTAATAGAAATATAAATACAACATTAGTGCCATAATAGACTGCTTTTTCTGTTTTGAGAAAAAATGCTTATAACAGACTTTACTTACAAATCATGTTTAAAATTATATTTCATTATTCAATTAGCAGCTGCCTGCTCTCCAAGCCAAATTATTTTACTTCAATGTACTTATGATAGTTTCAGTACTAACACAGTTAAGCATGTTTACAGTCACATTTTCACAATAAGAATCTATATTTAATATTCGTAACATCTATAATTTACTGAGTAACAACATTGTTATAGGTACTTAGTATACATAATCTTATTTCACCTTCACAATAAAATCACTATTCTCTTCATTTTACAAAAGGGAAAGCTCTGTATATTCCTCAGCACATCACTTACAACGTTTCCAGCTTTGCATATTTATATTCTTTGAAGATTTTTTTCATTAGGATTTATCATTTCTGAAACTGGTTCTATTTTCAGGGAAGTGTTTGTTTTTATCATGACAGTGATTTCCTGAGTAGTAAGAGAAAAATTCACTGAGTAACAACCTGTAGGGTACATCATAGGCTATCTTAGATAATTTGGTTGTAAGATTAGCTCTCCTTTCAGAAATTGCATTTTAATTTATTTAAGGAGCTAGTATATATTAAAAGGCAAGAATTTGATGTTCTTGATGTTTAGTGAGATAACTTTCATTTTATTATGGCCGATGGTTTTACACATCCACTTGCAGTGCCCTTTTCTAAAATGAGGGAATTAAGTAGAGGAAAGTGGAGCTGAATGTAGCTCTAGGCTATTTATTTAGTAATCAGATGTTCTGGATGGGAAGTATTTAATCTTGGGATTAAATAGTCCTTTAAGTAATTTAAGTAAATTTCAGCCTTAAATTTTATGCTAGCCTAGAGCTTAAAAGAAACTGGGCAAACCTTCTTGTAAATTATGATTCCCCTACCTAACCTAATTACCTTCCTCATTTTCTCTTTTCTCACTTATCTCAGTTTTCTTAGTCTGTGAAGTGAGCAGGTTGAACTAAATGTCTAAAGTAGTCTCTAGCAGTTTGATTCCATATCACGTTACTTCTTCATACAGCTCCCCTTACTTTGCACCGTTAAACATAATGCTTTTGAAGGTACTTAATGATTTACTCTTTCTTTCCTGGCATTGCTTTACTCTTTAATTCTCACCTGACTCTTACCGATCCTGTCCATCGTACAAACTAGTTTGGTGCAGTTGTTAGTGAATTTGGAGGTATTTCTTTTTTTCCTCTCTCTGTGTTTTATCAGTAATGGAGCAAAACAGGTGCAAGATATTGCCTGATAAAAATAAGCCCGTGAAAAGCTGCCCAAAATCATCAGGGGCATGCAAATTGAAACCACAGTGAGATACCACTACATGCCCACTATAATAGCCACACTTACAGAGACTGACAGTACCAAATGTTGGAAAGGATGTAGAAGAACTGGAACTCTCTCATATTCCTGTAGGAATGCAAAATGGTACAGGTATTTTGAAAAGCATTCAGAGAACAGTTTGGCAGGTTTTCTTCCTTTATGCTAGGCATACACTTATCATATGATCCAGCAGTTCTGTTCCTACATTTTTCTACCCAAGAAAAATGAAAGCATATGACCAATAAAGACTTGTGCTCTGGGACTTCCCTGGTGGCACAGTGGTTAAGAATCCACCTACCAGTGCAGGGGACTCGGGTTCAAGCCCTGGTCCAGGAAGATCCCACATGCCACAGAGCAGCTAAGCCCGTGCGCCACAACTACTGAGCCTGAGCTCTAGAGCCCATGAGCCACAACTACTGAAGCCCGCGCACCTGGAACCCGTGCTCTGCAACAAGAAAAGCCACTGCATTGAGAAGCCCACACACTGCAACGAAGAGTAGCCCCCGCTCACCACCACTAGAGAAAAGCCCGCACGCAGCAATGAAGACCCAACGTAGCCAAAAAATAAATAGATAAATAAATTTATTTTAAAAAAAAAAGACTTGTGCTTAGATAGTCATCATATACAAATTGATACATCACGCTGAAGTATTAACTTTTCATCAGATCCCTTGAAGTCTGTTCATTTACTCATTCAGTATACACGCAGCACATATTGATCAAGTGCCTACCTTGTGTCAAGTGTTGTTTCAGGTACTGGAGATGACATAGGGAGCACTGACTTAGCTTTTGTTTATTTGTGCCTCACTTTGTAGGAATTCCACTACATGGAAGAAGATCTGTATCGAACAAAGAACACATTGCAAAGCAGAATTAAAGATCGAGAAGATGAAATTCAAAAACTCAGGAATCAGGTATGAAGCAGCATTCACAACTTGGGCAAAGATACCATTGTAAAACTACATTTTTTTTAGAGATACAGTAAGACTTTCTTTTCCTGTATTTTCACCTGAATCCTATTGTTGGAGTAGTGAGGTAAGTTATTTTCAATGTGATATAGAATTTTCATCGGATGCCATTTGAGTCTGCATTTGCTGTATTCTAGGGCTTGCTTCTTATACAGGTATCTTGTAACCAGTCACCCAAGGAGATGTGAGTTACTCCAGAATTTCATACCATCTAACTTCAGTGGTAGTTTTGCTGATTGCCAGTTTTACAGTTGTGTTTTCCTAAGAAAAATCCAGCGATACATTTTCTTATTAATAGATCTTTCATTAGAGTCACTAAGACCTTTTTATAACTGAAAATGTGAAACATAGACAATAACATGTGCCTACCACTCAGATTTGCCAGAGTCTTTATCATTAACTGACAAAATCGTGCGTTCACTTACCCTGTCATTATACACTGTCCTCTCTTATATTCACATGATTGACTTAATAAATAATGAACTCATTGATCATTTAAATAATTTGCATAAAGATTGACTAGTTCATTTTTCAGTTAGGTGATGACTTTGTTTGAACATGAAAAGTCAAATAATTTTCATTTTTTTAAGTTCTTAGACTTCTTAGTAGTCCATAATTTAAAATGTTTAAAAACTTTAAATTTGGGCTTCCCTGGTGGCGCAGTGGTTGAGAGTCCGCCTGCCGATGCAGGGGACGCGGGTTCGTGCCCCGGTCCGGGAGGATCCCACATGCCGCGGAGCAGCTGGGCCCGTGAGCCATGGCCGCTGAGCCTGCGCGTCCGGAGCCTGTGCTCCGCAACGGGAGAGGCCACAGCAGTGAGAGGCCTGCGTATCGCAAAAAAAAAAAAAAAAAAAAAAAAAACTTTAAATTTTTATAAGAGTTGGGGACAGCTAACTGATTTTGAGTGTTCCCTTCTCCTTCCCTTTCCTACATTTGTGAAATGATTACAAATGGTAAGATGACTTGCTAACAGAAAATTAAAGGAAAGAAAGGAGCATAAACCATCAATCAGTTTAATGCTTAGGTAAACATGCCAATATTTTAAAAATATTTATTGAGTGCATACTATGTCTAAGATATTGTGGTATTTCTGTTAATCAAGAATTAACCATAGGAGGTTATCTCTGAAAGATTTTTCATCTAAGTAAGAAGGAAGTTGTACAATTTAAAAAGATATCAACCCCTTAATACACTGCAAACAAAACAAAACAAAACCCCACTCAATTAGTGAGTTAAGATATATACTGAATGAACAATAAAAAATGCTATTTCTGCTTATCTTATTACCTTTGGGCCTCCTCGGAGAAAAATATCTTCGTTAAAACATTACATTGCGTGGGAGTTCCCTGGTGGTCCAGTGGTTAGGAGTCTGCCTTCCAGTGCAGGGCACGTGGGTTCGATCCCTGGCCGGGGAACTAGGATCCCACATGCTGCGGGGCAACTGGGCCCGTGTGCTGCAGCTGGTGAGCCTGTGTGCTCTAGAGCCTGCACACCACAAACTAGAGAGAAGCCTGTGCACAGCGATGGAGAGCCCGCTTACCACAACGAAAGATCCCACATGCTACAAAGACCCAATGCAACCAAACAATAATAAAAAAAAAAATTACATTGCAGTTTGACTATTTTTTCATTCTTTAAAAACTATTTTATGGGACTAGATAAAAACTTGTGGAAAAAAATGAACCTTAATCTTTATCCCCTAATTAGACTTGTAAAATTAACAAAAATTGATTTGGAATGAAGCTAGGTGTAAGCTACAAAGCTCCTACAAGAATGTATAGGGAAATCTTCTGCAATTTGGGAGAAGACAGATTTTTTAGGACACAAAAAGCACTAACCTAGACGGAAAAAGTGATAAAATTGGACTTCATCAAAATTAAAAATTTTTGCTTGTCAAGAGACTCCATTACAAAAATGAAGAGAGGTCAGCAACAGACTGGGAGGAGCTAGTTACAATGCATAGCACAGCTGGCAGAGGGCTTGTGACCAGGATAAGGACTCTTACTGAAACTAAAGAGATGCACAACTACTTTTCTTTTAATGGACAAAAGACTTGGGTGGACAGTTCACAAAAGAAGATTATGAATAGCCAGATAAGAATATAAATAGGCGCTCAAAATCATTAGTCATCAGGGAGATGCAAATTAAAACCTCAGGGAGATACAGCACTCCACACCCGCTAGACTGGCAGAAAGTGGAAAGATGGGCAATGCCACGCGTTGAGGATGTGGTGCAGTTGAAACTGTCATACTCTGCTGGTGGAAGGGTACAGTAGTACAGCCACTTTGGAAAACTGGCTGTTTCTGATGAGGTTAACAACATACATCTAACCTATAGCCTCAGATATTTACTCAGTCTAAGTGAAGCCATATGCCCACAAAAAGACTTGTACAAGAATATTTGTAGTGGCTTTGTTCATAAATAGCCCAAACTGGAAACAACTGAAGTGTCTGTCAACAAGTATGTGGGGGCTTCCCTGGTGGTGCAGGTTAAGAATCCGCCTGCCAATGCAGGGGACACGGGTTCGAGCCCTGGTCTGGGAGGATCCCACATGCTGCGGAGCAGCTAATCCCGTGCGCCACAACTGCTGAGCCTGCATGCCACGACTACTGAAGCCCACACGCCTAGAGCCCGTGCTCCGCAATAAGAGAAGCCACCACAATGAGAAGCCCACGCACAACACAGAGTAGCCCTCGCTCGCCACAGCTAGAGAAAGCCTGTGCACAGCAACAAAGACCCAACGCAGCCAAAGATTAATTAATTAAAAAAAAAAAGTACGTGGATAAACACATTGCATACTACTCAGTGATAAAAAGAAACTACTGATACAACAACATGGATAAATCTTTTTATTTTTTTAGTTTTTTTAAAAATTATTTTATTTTTGGCTGCATTGGGTCTTTGTTACTGCATGTGGGCTTTTCTCTAGCTGCGGCGAGCGGGGGCTACTCTTCGTTGTGGTGTGCGGGCTTCTCTTTGTGGTGGCTTCTCTTGTGGAGCATGGGCTCTAGGCACGCAGGCTTCAGTAGTTGTGGCGCATGGGTGTCAGTAATTGTGGTGCGCAGACTCAGTAGTTGTGACTCGCAGGCTCTAGAGCGCAGGCTCAGTAGTTGTGGTGCACGGGCTTAGTTGCTTTGCGGCATGTGGGATCTTTCTGGGCTCGAACCCATGTCTCCTGCGTTGGCAGGCGGATTCTTAACCACTGCGCCACCAGAGAAGCCCCAGATAAATCTTTTTAAAAAGCCACACACAAAAGTGAACATACCGTATGATTCCATTTATAGGAAATTCAAGAAAAGGCAAAACTAAATTCTGGTTATAGAAAGCAGAGCAGTGTTGTCTGGGAGTGATGGAAATATTCTGTGTTTTTATCTGGGTGTTGGTTGCACAGTTAATACGTTTGTTGAAACTCATTTTATACTTAAGATCTGGGTGTTTCACTGAATGTAAATTTTGCCTCAACTAAAAAATATTGAAGTGTGGAGTAAGTAGATTGGGGATCACAGTACAATCTTAAAATTGAGCATTCCCTTTTAATAGTAAGTAACTCTTAGTTTATACTCAATATAATTCCATTTCGTAGTTACTTATTGTAGACCTAGCCCTGCAATTAATTTGTGGGAGTGCTGTAAGCGGTTTAGAAGGAAGGAAGCTTGATGGATTTATTGTGTCGATCGTTTCACAGTGTATACAAATTTCAAATCATTAAGTTGTATACCTGAAACTAAAAGTCAGCTATACCTCAATGTAGTTTGTAGTTTGCCCTAGGTTGTAGCTAAGAAGGGGCAGAGCTGGGGTTTTCAGCTTAGATCAGTCTCTCGGCCTCTTTTCCAGACTGTGTTGATGCAGACAGTGATTCTTGCCCTCACAGAGCTGACTGGCAGTTTCATTGAGGAGGCAAAATTGTTACCATAGTGAAGCTAAATGCCAAGATAGTCAGTAGGAGTCTAAAAGAAGGCTGAGATCAGCTCGGGCTGGAGTAGTTGGAAAGGGCTTCAAGGAAGAGGCTTTGAAGGGAGGGAGAGCCTGGAGAAGAGAAGGGGACTGGGGAGAAGAGAAGGGGACTGGGTTTGCCCAAAAGGGAAAATTTGAACAGCAGAGCAGAGGCCAAATGGGAGCAGAGGAAGATGATACAGGTGAGAGCAAATAGAACATGGAATGAAGTTATTAAGGAGCAACTGTCAGCCAGACCCTACTAGGAAAATTCTCCTTTCATATCCCAAAGTGCCATGTGCAAAAGGCACTCTTGTCCTCACAGGTGAGCAAACAGATTGGGGGAAGTGTAGCAACTTGTCCAAGGTCAGGTAGCTAGGAAATTGCAGTGCAGAGATTGTGGTTTTTGCAGTGCACCACAACTGTTGACTTACGGAGGGTTTTGAATCCAGGTTGAGAAGCTTGAACTGTGTCCCGTGTACCAGTGCTTTCAAATGTTTTTGACTGTGATGACATAGCAAGAAATACAATTTAAGTCACGTCTCTATACTCACACACACTTACACGTATAAAACCAAAACAGAAGTTTCACAAAAGAATACTCTCACACACTGTATGCTGTGCCCTCTATGTACTATTCTGTTCTGTTTTTTTAAATGGCAACTGTGACCCACCAAATTGATTTCATGGTCCACTAATACAGTTTGAAAATCGCTTCTGTAGATGGTGAAAGAATCGTAGTTTTGAGAAATCATTTAATGCCACGGTTTACCTGTGGGAATGTAGTAACGTGGTTTCTGTGTTGTGTGCCTTTCATTTTATGTAGTAATCTTATGAATACTTTGCCTTTCAGCTTACGAATAAAGCTTTAAGCAACAGCAGTCAGTCTGAGTTAGAAAACCGACTCCATCAGCTGACAGAGACTCTCATCCAGAAGCAGACTATGCTGGAGAGCCTCAGCACAGAGAAGAACTCTCTGGTCTTCCAGCTGGAGCGCCTTGAGCAGCAAATGAACTCCGCCACTGGAAGCAGTAGTAATGGGTCTTCTATTAACATGTCTGGAGTTGACGGTGGTGAAGGTAAAAAAATAAATAAATAATAGGGAATCTCAAAAGAATATTTCATTGCCTTAATTTTCAATGTTGCTAATTCAAACATGATTTGAAAAGTTACAGAAAGACCATTTTTGTTTAAAAAGAAGCTTTATCTAACAAAGCAGCCACTTTTCTCGAGGCCTGGGCTATGCACTGTTTGATATGATCGTTAATGAACTGGACAATGGGCTGATTACTATCCCACACTGGTTTCGAACCTGGAGAAGAAGGCCCAGGACACTTAGCAGGGTGGTGAGGACAAATAATTCAGTTGAGAGGGGCTTTCAGGAATCTTAAAGTAAGACTTGCTTTAATAACCATAATTATTAATATTAAAGTTAATACATAGTCACATGAGTATATCTGTGCTCTATAATTTTAATGGAGAAATGTATAGATTCTCAAAATACATGATCAAGAAGAATATTGAAGATTTTAGCATAAGTTTCAACAGATTGGGTTTTTAGTCTTAGAACTTCATAACTACTTTGACTACAAAGTAGTCATTCAACAAATCTTAGTTCTTTGGCTTTACATTTTTAGAACTTTTTTTCAAATAACATGTTATTTTATATATTTTTTTTAATAACACAGTCTCAGTATAAAAAGAAATGCAAAAAAAAGGAAATTAAAATCACTTGATAATCCGTTGCCCTCAGGTAACATTTTGGAACATCTTTGTCCAGACGTTTTTCCTATATATGTTTGCAGTACTTGTTTTATTGATTTTTAATTTTTTTCATATTAATATATTTTAATAATATATTTCATACAATATGTATATATTGCTTTATAGAAATTTATCACATGAAAATACTGTAGTTTGTTTAATCAGTTCCTTATTGTTGGAGATTGATAACTGATCAGAAATGGAATTGTTGGGTCAATAAGTACACACATTCAAAGGCTTTTGATTCTTGTTCCCGAAATCAGCAAATAATTATGAAGTGCCCACTCGGTATCAGGTGCTGTTGCAGAGATACAGTGGCCAACAAGAGGCCAAACTCTCTGCCCCATAGATCTCACATTCTGGTGTCGTGGGGGAATACAGGGGAGGAGACAGGCAGTAAACAAGTGGTATGAGCTGGAGATATGTGCTACAGAGGGAAATGGAGCAGAGAAAGATGTGCAGGGTGCCACACGTGAGGAGGGGATAATAATTTAAACAGGGTAGTCAAGGAAGACCTTGTTGAAAAGGTGGCATTATATTAAAGTCCCAAAGGAAGTCAGGTAGTAGACTATGACGAGATCTACAGAAAAAGTGTTCCAAGCAGAGAGAAGTGCAAAGGACCTGAGGCAGGAGTATAGCTGGCATATTGCAGGAGACCAGTGCAGCTGGAGTAGACTGAATGAGGGGCCAGAACTTGGAGGAGGCTGTTTAGGTCTGTATAAGGACTTTTACTCTGAATGAAGTCGGAAGCCATAGAAGGGTCTTGAGAGGGGTAACTGAGCTGACCTGTATATTTTAACAAGATGTCTCTGGCTGCTGTGTCAAGAGTAGACTGCAGAGAGCTAAGCACTGAGGCAGGGAGACCAGGGAGGGGCATGGTATTAACCCATGTAAGACATGCTGGTGACTCAGACCAGAGTGGGGATGGAGGGGGTGGGTTCAGGATTTGTTTTAAAGGAAAGCAGGTGAAATTTGCGGGCAGATCAGATGTGGAGTTTGAGAGAAAGGAGTTAAAGGTTTTTGGAAAAGTGGAGTTGTGTACTGAGATGGGGAAAACTGCAGGAAGAGAAGGTTGGCAGCAAGGGCAGGCGATCAGGATAACAGTGTGCGGTGTGCTAAGTTGAGATGTCTACTAGACATCCAGATGGAAATGGAAGGGTGATGGACGAGCCTGGAGTTGGAGGTGGGCTGGGCTGGAGACGCGAATTTGGGAGTTACCAGCTTTGTAGAAAGGGTGTGTGGCCTCACTCCTGCGGGCCCAGGACGAAAGTGCCCATTAATGCTGCCTCTCACCAATACTTGGTAAACTCTGATTTTTGCTAATTTCATAGGAAAATAATTTTCTTAGTTTTTGAATTTTGATTTTTGCGGGTATGGAAGTTTACATATTTAAACTGTCTTTTTTTTTTAATGTTTTCACCTTTGGTTATTGCTTAAAAGTTGACCTTGAGAATTTCTTCCATATGTAACATAAGGTATATTCAACTGTAATTTTGTTAGAAAGTTGACTTTGGTGTCTGTACGTTAATTACTTATTTTCTTGTTTAAACAGGCACACGTCTGCGAAACGTTCCTGTTCTTTTTACCGACACAGAAACTAATCTGGCAGGAATGTATGGAAAAGTCCGCAAAGCTGCTAGTTCAATTGACCAGTTTAGGTAAGCAGTGCCAGCACCAGTGAGTGACGGACCATATTTTTGTAACATTCTCCAGTGATTTCAGTCATAGTGAGTCCTGTCCAGCAGACCTGATATTGATTGATTGATTGACTGCGCCATGCGGCTTGCGGGACTAGTTTCCTCACCAGGGATTGAACCGGGCCCCCTGCAGTAGAAGCGCGGAGTCCTAACCACTGGGCCACCAGGGAATTCCCAAGCTGATTTTTTTTTTTAAATACTTATTTATTTATTTGGCTGCACCAGGTCTTAGTTGCGGCACGCAGGATCTTCGTTGCAGCATACGGGATGTTTAGTTGCGGCACGTGGGATCTTTTTTAGTTGTGGCATGCAGGATCTAGTTCCCTGACCAGGGATTAAACCCGGGCCCCCTGCCTTGGGAGCCCGGAGTCTGAACCACTGGACCACCAGGGAAGTCCCCCAAGCTGATATTTCAGTGTCATGAAATTGCTTTAAGAGGTCTGCCAGTACCTGTGTCTTGTTGAAGGTGTTTAACTCTGATCATTTCTCTTCTTTCTGTAATAAACTCTGTTTGAAAACTCATTAAATTTCATTGAGAAAGCCTGTATCATGTAAATGCATCCATTTGAATGTTTTATCTCCTTACTTCATCATATGATTAGAATAAAAGATGCCACTATATATAAATGAATAGTACTTATTTTCATATATATTTTATATATACTGTATAAATAACAATTTATATATATGTTATATATATTTATAAATAAAACTTTTTATACTAGTAGTCATCCACCTTATAAAGAAAGTGTTTTACCAGTATATGTGTATAGCCTTGATAAAGTTCATATCTAAATAACCTACTAAACTCTCTTGCCTTTTAGTTTTTATAATTAAACATAGTTGAAATGAATTGCTGCCTAACAGAACAGTCTCTTCTTACCTTTTTGTGTCAGAATAGAGCTGTGGTGTTAAAAATGAGGATGATTTACTAACTTGGATTCCTGAAGCCATGAGCCTTGGATGCCATAGTCACTGTCTCCACACTACTGAGCACATCTATTTCAACTATTAATGTATTCAACATACATATTAATTTTTAGAGAACATATATGCAAGGCAAGGCATTGTGCTAGGGGTAGTGAAAGAAGCAGAAGGGCGTAGAAGAAAGGTGTATCTGTACATGTATCCGTCTTAGGGAAAAAATGTTGCAGAAAGGCATAGTAATAGGTCTGGACATCGTAATGCTTCCCACTCTTAAAGTGTTTACTTGAGTTTCTGTAGTTGGGAGCCTTTTAGAAGTTTGTGTCCATGCTGAAGCTCCCAGATTAGCTATTTACGGGTTCATTCCAACTAGACTCTTTTTTCCTATTCATGTGTTCATACTTGCCTTTGGTTCCTAAAAGAAAAATGATTGCTAGAGGGACCAAGTTTGCCTTCTACAGTTGTAGCTGAAGAATTAAGAGGAATAGCTTGTGCTAAAAGCTTAGCAGTCAATCCCCAGATAATGATAAAAGTATTTGTGCACTGCTGTGATATTTTATATGGTTATTTCAAGTAATCATTTAACAATCTACTATAAAAGAGAAATAATCTGTCTTTTGTGGTAGCCACATAAATAGTTTAAATGAGTAAAGTCTTAAAAAACATGATGAGATGTTACCACAGGAACATGTTTTGAGTGTAACTCTCTCCTCTCTCTCCTCCCCTACCACTTGCACAGCATCCGTCTGGGAATTTTTCTCCGAAGATACCCCATAGCACGAGTTTTTGTAATTATATATATGGTAAGTAAACTTGTTTGCAAAAACAGTGCTGCATTTGATTTTTAACTAGTTTTTTTCAGCTGCTGATCTTTTTGACTAAACTTTTAGCAATCAATTTTGAAAGAGAATAGAACTCATTTTTGGTGATTAAGGTTTTTTTTCTTAAAGTATGCAAGTAATGTTGATAATTCATTATGTCTAAAAACTAAATTGCTTGAAGGCTTTTCCGACAGTAAAACTAACCGTAGTGCAGTTTAATGATTACCTTTATTTCTAAGCCCCTCCAGTGATACAATACAAAACAATTGATTTCATTTTTATCTTGAAGTAAAGTTTAATTATTTCCATGTGTTTTGCTTTATTTCCTAAAGGGATCTCAAAGGTGATGTATTTTCTTTCTTAGATTTCTTAGCTCTAATAAAATGGTTACCATAGTTTGGGATCCCGTGTCATATCTTCTGTGAGCCTAAAAAGCCCACTGACTGTTCTGAGTGGGGATGTCTAAAAGTAGTTGAACTGAATTAAGACGGGCAGTTTTCTTGAGAAGAAATAAAAGCATACTTAGAAATTTCCCTGTGAGCCACTAGAGGGAAGAGTTACTCCTTTAAACAAAAAGGTTTTAAGATGAGGGGAATGGGGAGAGCGAAAGAAAAAAAATTGAATGGCATCAGAAAGGATTCAGAACATGCCCACATCTGGGTGGGGAGATTATGAGGAACACAGGCACCCTCTGTCAGCATGAGATGAGATGTTGCACTTCTCGTGTGCAAGGCACTTCGTGATGGAACCTCATCATGTCAGCACCACCATGAGGGAGTTAGTGGAAATGTATCACTGCAGGTCCTGTTCTGGACCCTAAATCGACCTCTGAAACCGGACACATTATTCCTGTCAAGAATGTCTTCCCATCTCCTCTTCACCAAATCATGGCTAAACCCTCTTTCAAAACACCAACCACAACTCTGTTCTAAAAAGCCTTTCCAGCCAACTTCATGTATACCTAGCAGTTTTAATCAGGCCATCTACTCTGCATTGTAATCCCCTGATGGGTTCGTTATGTGTACGTGTGCATGTTGTGAATGTGTTCAAGACTTTGCCCCTCTCAACTGAGAATGCTGTAGGTATTGTAGTTCTTTATTACCTTCCATTGCACTTTTTAGTTCATTTGACTGTACAGTTGTTTCTTCCTTGTTTATCCAGTAAACACGTACGGCACGCCTGCACTGTTGCAGACACACTAGCCACAGGAATACAGAGACAAACGAGACATAGCTCCTGCCCTCAGTGCACTGCACAGTGGGCCTTCAGGGAGGATTGACTTATTGGCTAATCCATAAATTGTTTTTCCTTTCTTCAGGCTTTGCTTCACCTCTGGGTCATGATTGTCCTGTTGACTTACACACCAGAAATGCACCATGACCAACCACATGGCAAATGAACTGAGCCAGGTTGTTTTGGTGATCGGCCATCTCTCTCCAGTTTTGGGGTCTGCAGAAGGGTCACTTGCCTGAAATTCCTGAGAAGGGTACACAAGACTATTTTATCACTACAGGCTTTTAACTTTTTAAGTTATTATACAAGTACTCTGCTACCAAAATCTTCTTCTGATTTCCTTCAAATGGTAAGAGTTTCTAAAAACAAAAATAATCTAACGAGCTCAGCTCTTGCTTTTTCTGAGGTCAGGGGCTCAGTGTATATGTGCATACACACGGAGATGCTGGGGGTGTCTGCCTCTGTACAGACCATCCTGTATTTTAGGTGACACTCGTTATGGGTTATAATCAGGGAAACTAATTGTATTTAGTGATATAAATAAAATGTTTTCTTTTTGATAATTCAGTCTGCTTTGTATTTTCATATGTTTAACTTTGCAAATGTAGATTTACTTTTTACGTTGTTAAATGCTTGATTGGTATAAATCTTTCTATAAATACGTAAGTAAAATTTACTGTGCATTTTTCTTTTAAAAATAATAATTTTTCACTCCCATTTAAACAAGACCTTTCCAGATCGGCGTTCACGAGCAGAGCCAGAAATCAGAGCTGATGCCACTTGTAATTGCATTAGTGGTGTGTGTGCTTCTTTTCCTCCCCCTCCCACCCCACATGCTGTCTTCCTTTAATTCTTATTCGTTCATCCATTGTCTTCCTTCACCTCTTTTCCTTTTCTCTAGCCTATACCTTGGGTGAGCTCAGGACATCCATAGCCCCTCTGATAGCATTTAGGAATCAAATTTGGTTTAACACCCTTTGTGTTTTTAAAATACTCCAAGGCAGAGACTATATAGAGTTATTCTTTGACAAGGGACATTTTCTTTGCCTGAAGTCCAGTATAATGTCTGTTTTGGCTTTCCTTGTCATCTACATGTCTGAATTCTCATTTTGTCCATGCCGGGCACTGGCAGTCTCTCTTCATATATAATTGGCATATGTAGATCCTGGGCTGGGCAAAGGGTATAGTCCTTCCTGTCAGGAATGCCTTTGCAGTAGCCTGCTGGTGCCTAACAGAAAACCTGACCAGCTTCTATTCTTAATGATATTTATACTATGACTTTAATTGTCCTATAAATTCTTCAAAAGTTTTGGTATGCTAGATGTATATGTTTCTTATTTTTCATCAGAGAATGAAGTTTTAAAGGTCATCTTAGGTGTGTTTGGGCTTTATTCCAATTTAACATGAATGAAAAGGGTAGAGAGTTCTATACCATCTAAAAGTGGATATGAGATTTTGGAGGGCAGGGTAGAGACATGTTATTAAATCTACATGTCATAGTTTTGTTTTTTTTTTTAATTAATTATTTTTGGCTGCGTTGGGTCTGTTGCTGCGCACAGGCTTTCTCTAGTTGCAGCAGCAGGGGCTACTCGTCATTGTGGTGCAGGGGCTTCTCATTGCGGTGGCTTCTCTTGTTATGGAGCACGGTCTCTAGGAGTACGGGCTTCAGTAGTTGTGGTGCGCGGGCTTCAGTAGTTGTGGCTCACGGGCTCTAGAGCGCAGGCTCAGTAATTGCGGCGCACGGGCTTAGTTGCTCCACGGCATGTGGGATCATCCCCGACCAGGACTCAAACCCGTGTCCCCTGCATTGGCAGGCGGATTCTTAACCACTGCGCCACCAGGGATGTCCCTAGATGTCATAGTTCTTCTTCAGGTGTGATAGCCTATTCGAGTCTGAGCTGTGAAGTCACGTCTTATCTCAAACAGAGTGAAGAGTTTAGACTTATTAATATCTTTTAAAGGTTTTTTTTTTTTTCTCTTCTAATTTGGAACCATTTCCGGAAAATGATTAAAACCAGGCTACATACTTAAGATGGAAAATGGCACCTGCTTCATCATCGTGTATTGCCAGACTTCCCGTCTCTGCATGTCCTCCTGGTTTTTGTTGGGATGGCTCTAAATCTTTTGTTCAGTTTTTATGCATTCTTGGCTTTGGAAATAGTTTGACAAAGTGTTTCTGAGATTATTTTTCTGAAGTTACTTAAATCTTTAATTGACTTTCAGTTTCTGTATTCTTGACCACTAACACACTAGGGGATTTTTAAAAGTCTCCCATTCACTTATCCTCAAATAACATGAAACCTTCTTGACTTACTTAAAAGGATTGTGTGAAAGCTGAATTTTTTTCTTCTCAATGTACTGCTTTGTATTTATAGCTATCAGTTGGAAAATAAGATCATTTTATTATCTTAAGATTTCCCTTTCTCTAGACTTCGTGCTTTCTAAAACCTACCATTTCTATTGTTGCAGAACAGAAACTTCAAAGGAAAAGCATGAGTTGTTAAAACGTGGAACTGTGTCTACCCTGGTTAGTTTTGTCGTTAAGGGAATAATGTCTGGGGCTGGACATTCTAGCCTTCATTTAGGAAGACTTATATACAACTCACCCTGGAGGGGAAAAAAACCAACCTACTCAAATATGCCTCGCTGGGCTCCAGCTCCCTACTTTAGGAGGTCAGCTGTATTGGAAAAGGCCAGTATGGGCATCTTGGGCTAGATGGAAGTAGAAGGACAAAACTGGCAAAGCCAAAGGGACTAATAGCCTAAAGCCCTTCAGGCTGTGATTGGTCAGAAGAAAGAAATGACAGAAAAATGTCTTGTGGTTATTCTGAACATGTTGAGGCTAGTATTCTTAGGAACTCTTTCCTGAGTGAGAAGGCTGTGGATTGAATGTTTCTGAACTTCTACAGTTCTAACATGTGGTCTGCTCTTCAGACACAGATTCCAACACAAACACCTCCAAGTAAAGAAAACTTTTTTTTGTATGAACAGTTGAGTCATCAAGCGTGTTACACACAGAAACCTCATTTACAGATGTCTCGAAGAAAAAAAGTGGTGGTAATATCTTAAGCCATCACAGGACTATAAGATAGTTCAAATTACATACCCTTGTGCTGGCCCCTTCTAGGAACTGGGAATAGAGTGGCGAACAAAAGTCCCTGCCCTCTTGGAGCTTACCTTAGAATGGGGAAGGCAGACTACAAACATACGCATAATGTGTCACTAAGAGTTAAATGCTGGGAATAAAAATAAAACGAGGCAAAGGTGTAGAGAGACGTGGGGGAGGAGAGAGGGCAGTCCTCCCTGCAGAGGTGACACTGGTGCAGAGCCTGAATAAGGTGACAGGCCATGCAAAGTGGAGTGGCAGTGGGTTAAAATGCAAAGCCCCTGAAAGGTGCTAAATTTGCTGAGGTGAGGACAGGCTGAACCCAAGGAGGTGATTTTCCTATGTAGTTGCGAAGAATACCAGGTCAATGAATTGGTACTTCCCCCCATAACTTCTTGGTCTCCGCATTCATAGTTAATGCCTCATCTTTGTTCAAGTCAAGGACAAAGAGAAAAATGAAATCCAAGGGCAGAGCCCTTCATATCTGAAGGCAATATCTCTCATCCTTTGATCAACCAGCCTAAGCATGGCTCACTGTCGGGCACCACCGCTCTTGTGCTATCAGAGCTCGTAAACTCAAAACGACATTTCTGATCCCGTGAGGACAAAGATACTACCTTTTTTATCCACTATTATATCCTTAACACCTAGAACACTGCCTGACACATAACCGGCCTTCAGTTGTTCACTGAACTTCATTGACTGAATCAGGCAAAACACTAAATTCAGCATGACTCCTCGAGAGCTCCTCCGACCTTCACTCAGCATCTGTCCCGTCCGCGCAACACCTCTGGTTTCCAAAGCCAGAGCAAAGAACTGTTAACTGGCCAGGCACATTGCTAGTAGCGAGGACTTTGATTGGGCAGCTTGTCAGGGTTTTCCCAAAGAGGGAAAAGCCATAATAATTTAAAATATAAAAGCAAAAGGTGACCTGAGGATTTCGCTGGTCCTAGATGTTCATAGTGAAGACCTTTAATCATCAGGGAGAGTTCAGTCTTGCTTAATGACTCTCCCAAAAGACAGGCAAGGCTGCCTTACAGTGGAGAAGCCTTCTGAAAGCAATACGATATTTAGATTCACTTTTTGAAAGTTCTGCAAAGCAGCATGTAGGTACAATCAGGTTCTTTTCTAATGGCAAATTAAGTTCCTCTCTACTCCACTGGACCTCTCCTCTTTAGCCGATTAGCTTCTTGTGGTGCTAGTTAAACTGAGTTTACACAAAGTATATAATAAGGTTTATGCATGTTAACTTATCAGCTATTAACAATTTGCTTTCACTCACAAATGTGGCTTAAGTCAACTGAACTCAAGAATTAGTTAAAACAAATGTAACTGGGGCTAGAACATGCATTCTCAACGTGGGCTGATATCACCTTCAAGGGGGTGAAAATTGATTTTTAGATGGGGAAAAGTATCTTACTGTTTATATTTATAAAGCCCAAATATACATGCAGTACATAACAGTATATCTGTGACATTAAGATTTTACTGGGGTAGGGAGTAATAATGAAAAAAAAAAAAGATTGAGAAATACTGGGCTAGAAAGATCAAGCAGCCTGGATCCTGCCCTGGTGGAGCCTACATTCTTTTTTTTTTTTTTAATTTTATTTTTTTATACAGCAGGTTCTTATTAGTTATCCATTTTATACATATTAGTGTATACATGCCAAACCCAATCTCCCAATTCATCCCACCAGCACCACTACCACCCTCCCTGCCACTTTCCCCACTTGGTGTCCATATCTACATCTGTGTCTCCATTTCTGCCTTGTTTCTGCCGGTTCATCTGTACCATTTTTCTAGATTCCACATATATGCGTCAATATACAATATTTGTTTTTCTCTTTCTAACTTCCCTCTGTATGACAGTCTCTAGGTCCATCCACATCTCTACAAATGACCCAATTTCATTCCTTTTTATGGCTGACTGATATTCCATTGTATACGTGTACCACATAATCTTTATCCATTCATTTGTCAATGGGTATTTAGGTTGCTTCCATGACCTGGCTATTGTAAATAGTGCTGCAGTGAACATTGGGGTGCATGTGTCTTTTGAATTATGGTTTTCTCTGGGTATATGCCCAGTAGTGGGATTGCTGGGTCATATGGTAATTCTGTTTTTAGTTTTTCAAGGAACCTCCATACTGTTTTCCATAGTGTCTGTATCAGTTTACATTCCCACCAACAGTGCAAGAGAGTTCTCTTTTCTCCACACCCTCTCCAGTATTTGTTGTTTGTAGATTTTCTGATGATGCCTATTTCTAACTGGTGTGAGGTGATACCTCACTGTAGTTTTGATTTGCATTTCTCTAATAATTAGTGATGCTGGGCAGCTTTTCATGTGCTTCTTGGCCATCTGTATTTCTTCTTTGGAGAAATGTCTATTTAGGTCTTCTGCCCATTTTTTGATTGGGTTGTTTGTTTTTTTTAATATTGAGCTGCATGAGCTGTTTATATATTTTGGAGATTAATCCTTTGTCTGTTGACTCATTTGCAAATATTTTCTCCCATTCTGAGGGTTGTCTTTTCGTCTTGTTTATAGTTTCCTTTGCTGTGCAAAAGCTTTTAAGTTTCATTAGGTCCCATTTGCTTATTTTTGTTTTTATTTCCATTACTCTAGGAGGTGGGTCAAAAAAGATCTTGCTGTGATTTATGTCAAACAGTGTTCTTCCTATGTCTTCCTCTAAGAGTTGTATATTTTTCTTTTATAAATTTATTTTTTATTTTTATTTTTGGCTGCGTTGGGTCTTTGTTGCTGTGCGTGAGCTTCCTCTGGTTGCAGCGAGCTTGGGCTACTCTTCGTTGCAGTGCGCTGGCTTCTCATTGCAGCGGCTTCTCTTGTTGCGGAGCACGGGCTCTAGGTGCACGGGCTTCAGTAGTTGTGGCACGTGAGCTCTAGAGCGCAGGCTCAGTAGTTGTGGTGCACGGGCTTAGTTGCTCCGCGGCATGTGGGATCTTCCTGGGCCAGGGCTCGAA
>NW_020185338.1:195381-220453 GCF_003031525.2 Neophocaena asiaeorientalis asiaeorientalis | reverse complement strand
TACTGTTCTCCATAGTGGCTGTATCAGTTTACATTCCCACCAGCGGTGCAAGAGGGTTCCCTTTTCTCCACACCCTCTCCAGTATTTGTTGTTTGTAGATTTTCTGATGATGCCTATTTCTAACTGGTGTGAGGTGATACCTCACTGTAGTTTTGATTTGCATTTCTCTAATAATTAGTGATGATGAGCAGGTTTTCATGTGCTTCTTGCCCATCTGTATGTCTTCTTTGGAGAAATGTCTATTTAGGTCTTCTGCCCGTTTTTGGATCGGGCTGTTTGTTTTTGTGATATTGAGCAGCATGAGCTGTTTGTATATTTTGGAGATTAATCCTTTGTCCATTGATTCGTTTGCAAATATTTTCTCCAATTCTGAGGTTGTCTTTTCGTCTTGTTTATAGTTTCCTTTGCTGTGCAAAAGCTTTTAAGTTTCATTAGGTCCCATTTGCTTATTTTTGTTTTTATTTCCATTACTCTAGGAGGTGGGTCAAAAAAGATCTTGCTGTGATTTATGTCAAACAGTGTTCTTCCTATGTCTTCCTCTAAGAGTTGTATATTTTTCTTTTATAAATTTATTTTTTATTTTTATTTTTGGCTGCGTTGGGTCTTTGTTGCTGTGCGTGAGCTTCCTCTGGTTGCAGCGAGCTTGGGCTACTCTTCGTTGCAGTGCGCTGGCTTCTCATTGCAGCGGCTTCTCTTGTTGCGGAGCACGGGCTCTAGGTGCACGGGCTTCAGTAGTTGTGGCACGTGAGCTCTAGAGCGCAGGCTCAGTAGTTGTGGTGCACGGGCTTAGTTGCTCCGCGGCATGTGGGATCTTCCTGGGCCAGGGCTCGAACCCATGTCCCCTGCATTGGCAGGCGGATTCTGAACCACTGCACCACCAGGGAAGCCCCTCCTCTAAGAGTTTTATAGTGTCCAGTCTTACATTTAGGGCTTTAATCCATTTTGAGTTTATTTCTGTGTATGGTGTTAGGGAGTGTTCTAATTTCATTCCTTTATGTGTAGCTGTCCGGTTTTCTCAGCACCACTTACTGAAGAGACTGTCTTTTCTCCATTGTATATCCTTGCCTCCTTTGTCATAGATTAGTTGACCATAGGTGCGTGGGTTTATCTCTGTGGAGCCTACATTCTAAGGAAACTGGTTTTTAAAGTCATGCATGATCTGCCCTCACTCATGAGCTTGAAGCCACCCCCACATCTACTACACTCCAGCCTTTTGTACTGTCCTAGTCTATTGCTGTTCCAACTATTCACTGCCTGTTCTTATGGGAAGATTTTACTTCCTGTCCTGCTGATGTCAGCCTTGGCCATATGACCTGACTTGCTTTGGCTGATGAAATGTGAGTGGAAGGGGCATGAGCCATTCCCAAGCAGAAGTTTTAAGCATCATCTTATGGTTTTGCCCCCTAACTTGTTCCTCCACCATGAGCCCAACATGTTCTAGACAGGGGCTGCTCCTGGAATGAAGAGGACGTAGAGCAGAGCCAAAACATGGCGCATGTCAACAATGGACATGTAGCTTGAACAAAAAGTAGAACTTGGCTTTTGTGAGCCCCTGAGATTTGGGAGTTTGGTTGTTACTGCCTCACGACCCAGCGATAGATGACTAATGGACCCACCAATGCCCCCTGCTTTCTCTCCACCTCCAGACCTCCCCTCTGCTTAAAGACACTTCTGTTCTTGGTTCCTGGCCCCTCCTGCTGTCAGCTTAGATGCTTCTTTCTCTATTAAGTCAGAATTCCTCCCTTCCCCTCCCCACCAAAAAAATACCAGGCTAGGTGTCTCTAGTAGGCAGAATAATGTCCACCCCCCAAATGTGTCCATGTCCTAATCCCTGAAACATATAAATATGTTATGTCAAAACATTGCAGATGTGATTAAGGATTGTAACAAAAGATTATCCTCAATTAACCAGCTGTGCCCGATGTAATCATAAGGGTCCTTAAAAGATGGAAGAAGAAAGCAGCAGAGTCAGAGATGTCATGACAGCAGAAGTCAGAATGATTGAATAGCTGGCTTTGAAGATGGAGGAGGGGCCATGAGCCAAGGAATGCAGGCAGCCTCTAGAAGCTGGAAAAGGCCAGGAAGCAGATTCTCCCCTAGAGCCTCCGCAAAGGATTACAGCCCTACCAGGACTTTGATTTGAACCCAGTGAGACCCACTTCAGACTTCTGACCTCCACGACTGTAAGAGAATAAATTTGTGTTGTTTTCAGGCACTTAGTTTGTGGTAATTTGTTACAGCAGCAATAGACTCTGATACGGTGTCCTTCCCTGGTTATGAACCCCAATCACACAGTAGTTCCCTAAACATAATACTGACGCTGAATTGAATTGCCTCTTAACTTTCCATCACGCCATCATTCTGGAATGAAGAAACAACTTTCTAAACCAGGACTAATGAGGAACAGTGATGGGTGACAAAGTAGTATAAACCTAAGGCTGGATGCTACAACTTTCTGGCTTGCTTAAGCCAGCTGTGGTGCTAGGCAAGTCACTAAAATGTCTCTGACCCTCGATTTCCTAATCTTTAAGAATGGAGAAGCTGGAAAGAATCACAAAGGATTTCCCCAGGTAAAAAGAGCATTTTCTAAGTTGAAAGTGTATCCGAGTGTTAGTTTTTCATCGGGTGCTATGTTTATTTTAAAGCTGGATGGGAGTGAGAAAGTAGAAAACGGCCCTACTGACAAACAGTCAGCCATGTTCCCAGCTGGACATGAACAATACTCAGAACAAGACATTGAAAAGGCCACTCTTGTGAGCCCCCAAATTACTAACCCCCCCCCGACAAGCATTCCTCCTTTCTGAGCAATTGCTGCTGTTTCACCAATGACAACTCAAGCCCCATTTTAACTCTCCTTCTAGGTGACAGTCACTGAAGTACTCAATCACCCAGTTGCCCCTGCTTCTTGACAGCATCCAACCCAGAACAGGCCCTTGGTTCTTTAATGCCCCCCACAATCATCCAACACAAACACAAACCCTAGAAGAAGCCCCTCTCGTCTCCCCTGCTGGCATGCTCCTGAGGACACCTTCTCCTTGGCTGCAGCAAGCTCGGTAAACCTAACTTTGAAAGTTTGTGTTTTGTTTATTTGTTTTGACTACAGGTGTGGTCTTTGGTCCTCATATTTAATTCTAAATTCACAGACGTGCAAACAGGTTCGGAGACCCATCAGGGTCCTCTAATTAACTATAAAAATGAGATCAAACATGTCTTTAGTTTGTTTTCATGTAGCCATGGGCTTGGACTATTTGGTTACTGAACGTGTCAGCTTACCAGATCTGTCTGGCACCAGGTCTTCTGTGTACCTTCTTGGCGAGAACTTTCCAGTAGCTTTTAGTCACTGGAGAAAACCTGCCATATTTTTTCAAATAATGCTTCGTCCTGTGGCAAAGCCAGATGCATTCTGATGAGAGTTTATCAGTGTGAGAGGAAGCAGGTGTGTGTTCCCCGCTGCCATCTGATTTCTTTCTTTGAGTTCTAGAAGCAGACACTCCATCAGCCACCCAGGCAGGAGATTGCCTTTCTACAGAAGGTAAACAAGAGGGTTTGCTTTATTTTCAGCCATAATATTGGACCTAAAAAACATTTCAAATCACTTAAAAATCTGATAATATTAGAGTAATATTCCTATTGTGAAAAATACAGAAAAGTGTAAAGAAGAAAGTATCATTCATCCATAGACCCATCACTCTAATAAGTCTTCACATCTGGGCCTGTTTCCTTGCAGTCTTTTCCCATTGTGTATGTGTATGTACATAGGAAGGTCCAGAAGTGGAGAAAAAACAGCTTATAGTGGAAATCACACTGTATATTCAATTTTCTATTTTAATTGTATTTCTAAATTACATACTACATGCTCATTATAAAAATTCTAAGCAATACCATATGCCATACCATACCAAAGTTCGGGCGCCCTTTTAGTGCCTCCCCATCCAGCCACTTCCCAGTGATAACTCCTCTTAAATTAGGAAGAAACGAGCTTTAGTGCTCAATTGTAAATACTCAATAAATAAGAATTTAGTGGTGGGTAGGGGTGGGTGTGGCAGTTGTAGAGTAGATTCTTCCCATCCCTTTTGTGGCAGACAGACCCTAAGTTGACCCCCAAGGATCTCCTGTCCATGCCTTTGTGTAATTCCCTCCTAATGAGTGCAGATGGGATCTGTGACTTGCATCTAACCTGTAGAATATGGCAAATGTAATAGGATATCAATGTCTTGATTTGGTTACATTATAAGGCAAAGGTGGTAGGATGTCAGCTTCCTGATTACATTACATTATGTAAGATTCCATCTTAGCAGACTGGATTCTTCTTGTTGGCTTGATGAAGTGAGTGGCTGTGTTGAGGAAGCCCATGGGTCAAGGGATGGTGTGTAACGTTTAGGACCTGATGGCAGCCTCCAGCTGACAGGCAGCAAAAAGCTAGGCCCTCAGTAATACAACTGCCAGGAAATGAATTCTGCTGACAACTTGCACAAACTTGGAAGGAGATTCTTCCCCAGTCAAGCCTCCAGATGAGACCTGGCCAGCATCCTGATTATAGCCTTGTAAGACCCAGAACAGAGAACCCAGCTAAACTGTGTCCAGACTCCTGACCCACAGAAGTTTCAAGATAATAAATGGGTATTGTTTGAAGGTGCTAGAATTGTGGTAATTTGTTACACAGTGATAGGAAACAAATACACCTTTTCTATGCATTTCCATGCTGTAGGGCTAGGTAGGACTCCTTGGGTGCAAGCAACAGGTACCAGCTCAAACTGGTATAAGCAAAAAGGAAATCTATAGGTTCACCTAACTTCAGGCACGTTTAAATCCAGGTGCTCAAACAGTGTCAACTGGTATCTTTCTCTTTCCTTCTTAGTTCTCCTGTGTCAGCTTGACTCACAGGTAGCTACTCCCCAAAGATGACCACACTGCTTCAGTTCACATCCTCTCAACCTGACAAACTCAGTGAAAAAAAGTACCACCTCTTCCCCACGGGTCCAGCAAGAGCCCTGGGGTAGATGTCCATCGGCTCTGGTTGGACTAACTGAAGACATATGCCCACCAATCCCTGGAGACAGATGGATGTAGATGGCCCCCACATCCAAACCCCATGAACCAAAAGAGGGAAGGTAGGTGCCAAAAGAAAATAAGGGTGCTGCTAGTTATGCATGTTATAATCAGTGCAAATGCAGTGATTACAAACAACAGCTGTCTACCATGGGTACACGCATATTTGTACATCCAGATGTATACACAACTTCATATCCTACTTTGATGACATAATAGTATCTGACAGTATTGTAGTAAATACCGCCCACATTATTTTTTGCCTATGTTTTTCAAAATAAACATGAAAAACTTCATACTCACAGAAAAGTTGAAAAGACAACACAGTGAATATCCATATGCCCTTCACCTAGATTCCCCCATTGTTAACATTTTGCACCATCTGTTCTCTCTCTCTTTTTTTTTTTTTTTCTCTCTGAATGACCTAAAATTAAATTGCAGACCTCATGGCACTTCATCCCAGGATAGATCCCAGCTTGGATCTGAGAAGAGAGGGAGTCTCCTATATACCAAGAGTACCATTGACACAGCCAATAAATTTAACATTGTACAAGGATATTACCTAATATCCAGTCCATATACACATTTTTCTAATAGTCCAAAAAATGTTCTTTGTAAGCTGTTTAAAACTGTTTTCTGGTCCAGGATCCAATCCAAGCTTACACTGGATTATCCCATTCCGCCCCCCCGCCCCGCCCCGGTCCCTTTCATCTAGAACAGCCCTTTCTCCCCCTGCCCCTTTTTTAGTCCTTCTTGTTTTGATATTTAAAAAAAATTTTTTTTACTGGAGGAGAGTTGATTTACAATGTTGTGTTAGTTTCAGGTGTACAGCAAAGTGAACCCGTTATACATATACACATATCCACTCTCTTTTTTAGATTCTTTTCCATGTAGGTCATTACAGAGTAGTAATGTAGTAATTGAGCAGAGTTCCCTGTGCTGTACAGTAGGTCCTTATTTGTTATCGATTTTATACATAGTAGTGTGTATGTGTCAATCCCAATCTCCCAGTTTATCCCTCCCCACCCCAATATTTTGAAGAGTGTGGGCCGGTTATCCTGTAGAAAGACAAACAACATTGATGTCTGTTTCCTCACAATTCGATTCAGGTCTCACATTATGGGGAGGAATTCCTGTACAAGTGATGTCAGGTCAGCACATCAATCCCGGAGCCACAGAATGTCAACGATGCTAAGTTGACCACTTAGTTAAAATGGCTCCTGCCCAGTCTCCATCATAAAAGCATATTTTTCCTTTTTTTTTTTTTTTTTGGTAATAAGTATTTTGTGGAGTGATACCATGAGACCATGCAAATACCCTTTTCCCCAACAAATTTTCAGTGGTTTTAGAATGCACTGTCAAAAAGAAAAAACAAGAAAGCACTGGTGATCCTTGCCTGAATTATTATATTGGTGGTTACAAAATGATGATTTTATAAATATATCATTTTTTTCTACCGTTGTTAGCTAGCCTTTTTCTTTCCCACCACTTTTTTTTTTAATACTATCACTGTGTACTTATGAATTATTTTTAAAAAAATTATTTGTGGGCTTCCCTGGTGGCGCAGTGGTTGAGAGTCCACCTGCCGATGCAGGGGACACGGGTTTGTGCCCCGGTCCGGGAAGATCCCACATGCCGCGAAGCGGCTGGGCCCGTGAGCCATGGCCGCTGAACCTGCGCATCTGGAGCCTGTGCTCCGCAACGGGAGAGGCCACAACAGTGAGAGGCCCGCATACCGCAAAAAAAAAAAAAAAAAAAACAACTTATTTGTGTTGAAATTCAACATGGTCATTATCCTTGTTGATAATTAAACTGTCCCAGGTTTGGCCAGGGGGAGCCCCTTCAAGCCAGCTCTGGCGTCCTTTCCACCTGTCCCCCTTTGGAGCACATGTTTGCTTTCCAGCATACCAAGATGTTCCAGTCTAATCTGGAACATTCCTTTCCTGGACCTGGAATCAGCCATTTCTGCAAAAAAGTTTCCTGTTCATGGAGAAAGATAGAAAGCAAGATCTCGACATTAGGACCTTCCAGACAAGTTTTCAAGTTGCTAACCACATAATATTTCCAGTAACTGGTTGGACCACCACTTAACTATTCCATTAATACTGGGTACTTTGGAGGGAAGGAATCTTTCACTATTCAAAATAACACTGTGATGAAATGCCTTGTGCGTAAATACATTTTTTGAACTGAGTGCCTTAGGACACATTCCAGAGGGGAGTCATTGGGTTAAAGGTAGAGGCACTTTTCTGACACGCTGTGCAAGTCACCCAGCTGCCCTCCAGGGAGACAGTAGCCAGCTTGCCACCCACCAGGAGTAGACCAATTTCTTAGTGCCTTTTCACCTGCAGCAAGTATTAGAATAGAAACGAGAGAGCAGTTCTTAAAATCCAGTGGAGAGCACGGTATCTCATTGGTTTAATATTCATTTGACTACTGGTTAGGTTGAATATAATCAGGTAGGACATTTTTCATGTTTATTATTTGAATATGTTTTATAAAATCAAGTCATTTTAATGGGAAGACTCAGTAAAAGAGGAACTGCGTGAGTACTGTCTAGGTTCTCCTAATTTCTAGATAGTGTATGTGTTTGGTATGATCCCCAAGTGGGAGGGGGACAGACTCTGCTGGGGTCACCAGCAAATGAGGCTCAAAGACCAGAGGCCCCCAGCCTCTGGTCAGTACCTGCTGCAGCACCCAGGGCACCCCCAGGTGACCGGTGCAGCACCCTTCCCTGCGTGCAAAGCCAAGTGGGGAATCACAGCCACAAAGGAGCCCTTAGTTCCTGCCAAACAGCTCTATAAGCCCCAAGTGGTGGCCTTCACCCCAAGGATTTTATTCTTAGAGGTCAGGGCGGCTATCAGGAGGAAGCAGCATGCCACCTGGGGTTTGACTCACTTCCTTCAATGTACTGATCAACAGTCAACGTTAGGGAATGCTGGAAAGCAAAGGAGAGAGCTTATCACCAACATGAGAGCATGCAATGCCACCATTTGTGGCTGAACGATTAAGTACATAGTCAGCCAGCAATAGGCCATCTGCTTCCAACCAAGCATGTATAGACAGAAGAGCTCTGATCCCATGCCAGCTAGTCATAGGTTTAATACCACCACTGTTTCAAAGTAGTGGATGAGTGTAAACAATATTTCAGGATATCTGCAGCAGCTGTAACGGGATATCAAAATATCTGTGACTTCCACTGGAAGCATATTCACAGGTATAAAATTGGGGTTGGTTGTCTATATTCATAATAAAAGGAAAATGCTAAATTTTATTCAATAATAAAGAAAATAATGATATAACTTTCCCCATTTAAGTTCATGGGTCCCCTGAATTCTATCCATAGACCGCTCAAGGGTCCAGCAGTGGTTAACAACCCCTGCATAGATGGAAGGACCCTGGGTCCCTGGGCCCCTGCTAAGAAGGTCACCTGATGACCACCTACTTGCTCTGAGTGAACAATGATAAATGAACTCTTTTTCTACTAGGCCACTGAGATTTGGAAGTTGTTTGTTACAGCGGCTAGCATTACTTGTTCTAACCAACACAGAAATCAAGCCTTAGATTCAAGAAGTCCAACGAAGCCCAGACAGATGTGCCAGGATGAGAACCAGGCAGTCTGACAGCAGGGCCAGTCTTTTACCCCCATCCCCACACCCACCCCACTGTCTTCCTGGGTGTGTGACTGGGTGTACGTCACAATCTCTCTGGGCTTCAGATACGTCAGCCTTTTGTTTTCTTAGTGAACAAATATGAGACAAAGACAAAACAAGACCTGGGAATGCTTTGGAGAAAGAAAAAAACACAGGTTCAAGGTCAGAGTGAAAAACAATACCATTAAGATACCATTCCTCAGCAACAAGTAGTGGGAATTACGCACCTGCAGCTCAGACAGACCTGGCTCTGCCAATTGCTTGGAGAGTCACTAGGCCTCTCTGAGCCTCTGTTTCCTTATCTGTAAAATGGAGACCTAGCCCCTGCAGTGATTGCAACGATTAGATGAGCTAGGGTATGCAACCGTGTCTGATTCTGCCTGGCATACATCAGGCGCTGGATAAATGCAGGCTCCCTTCTCCAGTGTCTCCTGTTCACTGGGAAAACCCGGGGGCTTGGAAGGGAGACTTGGAGCAGTTTTGCCAGGCCACCTGATGAAAAGAGGGTGTCTTCGCAAGCTCCATTTCCTTGCTCAGCCTATGCGGATTGCCGTTTCCTGCCAAGGCTTAATTAAATCCTGGAGCAGTGAGCACAGATAATTAACGGTGAGGCTCATTAGGTGTGACTTTGGTTAATGTCTATGACTGTGGAAGATCCTGGTCACGGGCAATTAGTATTTATCATGTAATTAGGATGCTCAGTTGGCAGGAAGGGGGTGAGCAGCTTGGCTGTGTGGGGCGGCAGGTGGAGGGCTGGGCCTCGCCTGGACATAGCAGGCTGGATGCGAGCCCGACAGGGACAGGCGTCCTGGGAGGGGTTGTGGCCGAGCTTCCCTCTGTGCGTGGAGGCCACATGGACAGCTTGAACCCTGAGCAGCTCTGCCTTCAGCCAGACGCTTTCAGCTCAGGGATTCAACAAGCAGAAGCCCGGCGGGGGCGTACGTGAACTTTGAGTTACAATAAAATGGGAAAAGAAACTATTGAAAATTTTACACTGTATTTATTTGCATTCTGAATAGGTAATATATTCACATAGCATCAAAATGTATAAAAAGACAAACTGTGGAAAACTTCTTCCCGCCCTGACCCCCATCTGCCCAGTTCCCACCCATCTGCACCCTTGGGTGAGACTGATAACTACGAACCCTGGGTTTCTGTGGATCCTTTTCAGATGTGGTGCTTTGCATGTACAAGCAAATCCAAATATGTACCCTCTCCCCACTTGAAAAAAAAGTATTAGCACAGAAATATACTGTTTTGATTCTTGTTTTTTTTTTTTTCTTTTTAACAATAAAGCTTTTCTTTAGGGCAGTGAAATGGCTCTGTGTGATACTATAACGGTGGATACATGTCGTCATAAACACGTCCAAACCATGGACAAGAGTGAACCCCAGTGTGAGCCATGGAGTTTGGGTGATGATGATGTGTCAGTGTGAGTTCATCAACTGTGGTAAATGCACCTCTCTGTGTGGGTGTTGGTGGAGGATGGGAAACATCTGTACCTTTGGCTCAATTTTGCTATGAATCTAAAACTGCTCGAAAAAATAGTCTATTAAATTTTTTAACTTCATTTTTTAAAGAGCCGCAGGGAATTCCACTGGACGGATGTCTCCGTTTTTTTAACTGTTGACCCCTAGTGGACATTTAGGCCATTTCCAGTCTTCTGCTCTGACAAACAGCACCCCAGTGAATAACACTGAAAGGACAATGGCCACTGTGATCTTTACGTGGGGGTGTGTCCCTGCAGGCCAAATGCTGTGACAAAGAGACCTTGGCTGGCAGGACAGGGTGGGCCACCATCCCTTGGGCCACTGTCCTGTGCTCTGTTTGCAGGAAGGAGAGAGAGAAACCCCAGGTAAACGAGCCCTTTAAACAGTTAGTTGTGTGGATCACTTCTGTCCCCATTCCATGGGTGAGGACATAGTGGCACGGCCGCAGCTGGCTGCTGGGAAGTGTGTCCAGCTGGAAGCATGCCTGGAAGAAGGGGGCACAGAACTGGCAGCACAGATAGCCAGCAATCAGTCCCAAAGGAAATCCCCAGACCTGCACATACTGGACCAATGGATAGAGACTGGAAGATAACGAGTTCTTGGTAAAATGTGTTTGATAGACAAACATCTCTTGAACTGTGAGCTCAAAAGAAAGACATGAAATTTGGGAACCACTGACCAGATGATCCCTTCTGGCTCTTTAAAAGAAATCTCAAAAAAAAAACAAAACAAAACCTAAAATCCAGAAAACAGCAAGTGTTGGCAAGGATGTAGAGAAATTAGAACCCTTTGTGCACTGCTGGTAGGATTGTAAAATAGTCTTACAGTTATGGAAAAATATATGGAGGTTCCTCAAAAAATTAAAAATAGATGACCAGGGCTTCCCTGGTGGCGCAGTGGTTGAGCGTCCGCCTGCCGATGCAGGGGACACGGGTTCGTGCCCCGGTCCGGGAAGATCCCACATGTCGCAGAGCGGCTGGGCCCGTGAACCATGGCCGCTGAGCCTGCGCGTCCGGAGCCTGTGCTCCGCAACGGGAGAGGCCACAACAGTGAGAAGCCCACGTACCGCAATAAAAAAAAGAAAAAAAAAAAAATAGATGACCATATGATGTATCAATCCCACTTCTAGATATGTATCCGAAAGAACTAAAAGCAGTGACTCAAACAAATATTGTTTGTATGTTTTTTGCTATATATTCATAACATTATTCACAATAGCTAAGAGGTGGAAGCAACACAGATGTCCATCAACACATGAATGGATAAACAAAATACGGTATAAAAATACAAAGGAATATTATTCAGCCTCGAAAAAGAAAAGTCGGACACGTGCCACAACTTGGATGAATCTTGAGGACATTACTCTAAGTGAAATAAGCCAGTCATGAAAAGATAAATACTGTATGATTCTACTTATATGTGGTATCTTAAATGATCAAATTCTTAGAAACAGAAAGTAGAATGGTGGTTGCCAGGGGCTGGGGTAAGGGCAGGGGGGACGAGAGAGGAACGGTGAGCTGATGTTCAATGGATACAGACTCTGACTTGCAAGATGTAAAAGCTCTGGCGCTCTAGTTCATAACAACGTAAATATACTTAACACTGCTGAACTGTGCACTTAGAAACGGTTAAGACGGTAAATTTACGTGTTTTTTTGCCACAATAAAAAATCTATGAATGCACAACTGAAACTAATACAACATCGTAAATCAGCTATACTTCAAGAAAAAGTTGTTTGTTTTGAAAAAAAAAATTTTAATGCATTCAAAAAGAAAGAAATCTCTGGGATATCTCTAAAATGTTCATGCTCTCTGACTCAGCTACTCCACTTCTTAGCAAGTGGTGGGGGGAACCTATACAATTATTTAAGCATCAACAGTTCACGGTGGACTTATTTATATTTATATTAGCATAAAATTGAAAACAACCCCAGTGTCTAGAAATGGAAGCGTAGTTAAAGAACTATGGCATCCCCAGTCATAGAAAAATACTGAAGACATTTAAAAACTGCACAAGAAAAAATGCTTACAGAGAATTTATGAACACGGAGAAAGCAAAGTTATAATTAATGAGAAAAGGGGAATCAAAATGGTATGTACCGGGCTTCCCTGGTGGAGCAGTGGTTGAGAGTCCGCCTGCCGATGCAGGGGATGCTGGTTTGTGCCCCGGTCCGGGAAGATCCCACATGCTGCAGAGCGGCTGGGCCCGTGAGCCATGGCCACTGAGCCTGCACGTCCGGAGCCCGTGCTCCGCAACGGGAGAGGCCACGGCATTGAGAGGCCCGTGTACCGCAAAAAAAAAAAAAAAAAAAAAAAATTTTATTTTATGCTACATCAAACCAAAAAAGATCTTCGTGTACACACACACACACACACACACACACACACACACACACATACATGAAGGAAATGACAGCAAAGTGCTCACAGCATAATCTTCAGGCATAAGATTACAGGGGATTGTTTTTCTTCCTTTCTTCTTGGTTTCTCTCAGTTTCCAAAAGTTAGCATACAATTTTTTATCATGAAAAACCCCCCACTTGTGGATAAACAAACTATGGTGCCTCCAGACAGTGGAATATTATTCAGCTCTACCCGTTATGCCTTCAAATGACAGGGAGGATTCTGAAAGGTGTATGCTGAGTGAAAGAACCCAGACTGAAAAGGTCACACTTTTTTAGTTGTATGATTCCAACTACAGGACATTCTGGAAAAGGCAAAAAAATGATGGAGACAGTAAAACGATGAGCAGTTGCCAGAGGTTAGGAGGGAAGGGGAGAATGAATAGGTGGGATGTTTAGGGCAGTGAAACTACTCTGTATGACCCTGTGATGGAGGCTACATGTCAATGCGTTTGTCCAAACCCACAGAATGTGCAGCACCTGTGAGCTCTGTGGGGAGTCGCTGTTTAACGGGTACCGAGTTTCTGTCTGAGAGACGGCTAGTGGAGATGGTTGCAGAAGAGCGCGAAAGCACTTTATGTCACTGAGCTGTACACTTGAAAATGGTTAGAACGGTAAATTCTGTGTTATGTGTATTTTACTACAACTAAAAAAAAAATCGTGAACCCTGTAAACTCTGGACTTTAGGAATAATAATTCACTGATTGTGACAAACGTGCCACATGAATGCAAGGGGTTTGTAGGGGAAACTGAGGGGTGGGGAGGCAGAGGCTCTACGGGAACTCTGCACTTCCTGCTAAATTTTTCTGTAAACTTAAAATTGTTCTAAAAAAAATAAAGTCTATTCATTAAAAAAAAAATCCTCACTTTGCTTTTCATTAAAACCACAGCCTGGATTTTGTCAACAACTATCTTGCAGGCTGTATGTCTTCCCGGTGGATCTGGACGGGCTCTTGTGCCTGGAGAGAAGGGTCAGCTATGAATCACTCCTTGGATTGGAGAGGTGACCAGTCTCAGCCTGGTCTTGAGAGCAGCCATTTGTCATCCTGGTGGGACACTGCTCTCTCCAGGGACGCTCATGGCACGGGGGACACTTGTGAGTGTCGCCTCCCCTGGGGAGGTCAGTTCTCAGGCAGTGTCAGAGCGAGGGAGGGTGAGGGTGAGGGGACGTGCCTGGCCATCAGGTACAGGGGTGGAGGGACAGAGACCATGAAGCCACCCTTCCCCCTGCACTGGGGTTCCAATTCCAGCCTCCAGACCTCAGTCACCTCATCTGCAAATGGGACAATAACCTTCCTTTGCTCCCCACTCCTGCCAAATCACCTGGATCTCTGGGGTACCTAGAGGGGTTACAGCCCTGTGCTGGATGCTACATACATCCTTGCCCCAATCCACAGGGGAGAAGGCAGAGCCCATGGAGAGGGCCAGTGACCTGCTGCAGGGCACAGCCTCCATCCGCTTTGGTGGGACTGAGCTTTGGGCATACTGACGTACTCTGACAATTGCCTGGAGTGATTCCTGGGGGCTTAAGGTAACCTTGAACTTTTTTCCAGAAGGATCCTGTACCCAAGGGCCCTGAGGTAAAGGCTGGTCTTTCCCTGCTTTGTATTGATTGTTTTTAAATAATTTACCATTGTTTTTAAGTAATTGCATTTGTTGTAAATAATTTACCAGATAAACGAATCAATGTTCTGTGTGGAACATTTAGACCATACAGATAGAAGAAAATTAAGATTACCTCTAGTCACACCACCCAGAAATATGGCTCTGGACATCATGAAGGACACCCTTTTGGTCCCTTTTCCTAGGGCTCTTTACTCATTCATTATACAAACTCTTATTACCACTTCCTGGTTGTCAGGCACTGTCCTAGGCCCTGGGAACACAGTATGGCAAATAAGATTTGGTCTCTGACCTCAAGGAGATTTAAATGGAGACACACACACGCACACGCCCTCTCTCTCTCTCTCTCTCTCTCTCTCTCTCTCTCTCGCTCTCTCGCTCTCTCGCTCTCGCTCTCTCAGTGGGTTTGGCTTCGGTACTCAGAATAATGATCACCAGGAAGAGGACGTCTTGGGACCATTTTCCCCACTTAATGTATTAGGAACACTCTCCCAAGGGATTAAATATGGCTTCACAGAATCACCTAAATGGCTACATAGTGTTCCATTCTGTGGACGTGCCATCCTTTATTTAACCAGTCTATTGTTGAACATTTAATGCTTCAGTGAAAAGCTTTTATAGCTGCATCTTTGTGCACAGCAATGGTTCTTTCTTTAGGCTAACTACCTAGAAGAGGAATTGCTGGGTCAAGTCATGTTGCTATTTATTGCCTACCTCTCCTCCAGAACACGGAACTGGCTTTCTCTCCCTTTGGCAGGACAAGAGTTCTCATGTCCTCCTGCCAGCACTGAGCATTGTCAAGCGTTCTAAGCTTTTGTTTTTCACTTTTTGATATAATTTCAGATTTTCAGAAAGATTGTAAGAATAGTGCAAAGAACTTCCTCCTGACCAAGATTTACCAAGTGCTAACATTTCCCCCATTTGCTCGTCTTCTCCCTTTTTTCTGAACAATTTGAGACTACGTTGCAGGTATCATGACTCTTTACCCCACGTATTTCACTGTGTTTCCTAACAACCTCTTATGTAACCACTGGACAATGATAAAAAAAATCAATAATTTAGCCTTGATACAATACTACTATTTTCTAATCCATAGTCCATATTCAAAATTTACCAATTATTCTAATAATGTCCCTCCTGTCCAGGATCCAAATGCAGGATTGATTATACACTGGGTTTAGCTGTCACTTCTCTACGGTCACCTATAACCTGGAGCATTATACATTTTTAATACCTTGGCCAACATGACAGGTCCAAAGAGTATCCTGTTGTAATGTTCATGTCCTTGATTTCTGGTGAATTGTTCATTTGTCTATCTCCTTTTAGGCACTGCCTACTGGTGTCTCTGTGTACCCCCGGAGAGGGAGATGTCCTCTTTCTCTCATGTATTTATACCAGTACGTTAGGAATCAGACGTGGTTCCTGGAAAAAGGGCTGACCAGTCATCGCCCCCCCGCCCCGCCCCGGATCCTCCCGGTGTCCTGTCTCCAGATCGGCCTTTGGCCAGGGTTTTGAAAGAGCGCAGTTGTCTGATCGGAGCAGGGACACCCCATCCTTCCTTCTAAACTCTGGGGAGGACGAATGTGATTCCTGTTGGGTTTGACATTTCCTGTGGGATCTGACCCTCTGCCAAGCTGGGCTCTGTTTCCGAGAGGCCACCTGCTGAGTGTCAGCGGCCCCCAAGGTTGCTACTGATCAATGGTTCCTGGCAACCAAGGCCGGTCTGTGTCCTGGGAGGAGGGACTGTGCGCAATGGAAAGCCCCCCAGGGTGTACCACAGGGCTGCACCTGGGCCAGCACGGGCCTGCACCTGCCTAAGATGGACAAACGCTTAACCCATCTGAGCCCTTTCATCTTCCAGGAAGACGGAAAATGCCAAGGTTCACAGGCTCTGAGACACCAGCCAGGATACAACTGTCAATGCCGGCACCACTCCAAATTATCTTATCACTTAAGTGTTATTTTGTATATAGATTTTATTAAATCAGTTGTCACTCTTTTTGTGCAGTCATAAAAAGCAAGCTATAAAAAAAAGCAACGTCAGTAGTCACAATCTGACTGTCCTGAATCACATTTTTTTCCTTCTCTCATGTCTTAATTTTTTTCTAATAAGGGAAAATTTAAATACACAAAAGTTAGTAGAAATAGGGTAATGAATTCCCAGGTAATTGTCATCATCATCTCTGGTCTCATCCACACACCCCCTCCTGGATCAGTATACAGTAGACTTCAAGACATCATATAATTTCCCCTGTGAACAGTTCAGGTTTTGTTTGCAAAATATAAGGTCCTTTTGTTTTCAACATCATCCTAATATCACATCACACCTAAAAAATAACATGGGCTTCCCTGGTGGCGCAGTGGTTAAGAATCCGCCTGCCAATGCAGAGAACACGGGTTCGAGCCCTGATCTGGGAAGATCCCACATGCTGTGGAGCAACTAAGCCCGTGTGCCACAACTACTGAGCCCATGTGCCACAACTACTGAGCCTGTGCTCTACAGCCCGTGCTCCGTAACAAGAGAAGCCACCACAATGAGACGGCCGCACACTACAACCAAGAGTTGCCCCTGCTGGCCACAACTAGAGAAAGCCCACGTGCAGCAACGAAGCCCCAACGCAGAAAGAGAGAGAGAAAGGGAGAAAAAAAGAAAGAAAGGAAGAAAGAAAGAAAAAGGTAGATGTTTAAAAAAAGAAATCACGTTATTATTATTTTTTTATTTATGTTATTTATTTATTCTTGGCTGTGTTGGGTCTCTGTTGCTGTGCGTGGGCTTTTTCTCTAGTTGCGGCGAGCGGGGGCTACTCCTCGTTACGGTGCGCGGCCTTCTCTTTGCTGTGGCTTCTCTTGTTGCAGAGCATGGGATCTAGGCACACAGGCTTCAGTAGCTGTAGCATACGGGCTCAGTAGTTGTGGCTCACGGGCTCTAAAGCACAGACTCAGTAATTGTGGCGCACAGGCTTAGTTGCTCCGTGGCTTGTGGGATCTTCCCGGACCAGGGCTCGAACCTATGTTCCCTGCATTGGAAGGCAGATTCTTAACCACTGCGCCACCAGGGAAGTCCCTATAATGTAATTTCTTAATACCATGAAAATATCAAGTCCATGTTAAATGTTCTTATTTTTCTATAGTTGGTTTGTAATGGCCTTCGTGTAAGTCTCTATTTTGTTGATACACCTCTTAAGTCTCTCTGTTATCCCTCCCTCATTTTTCTCCCCTTACAATCTGTGGAAGAAACCGGGTCATTTGTTCTGCAGAGGTTTTCCATTTTGGCTTTTTCTGATTGCATTTTACAGCGTCATTTAGCATTCCTCTGTCCCCTGTATTTCCTGCTAACTGGCAGTTAGAGGGTTTTTTAGACAACCAAGAGGAGAAAGTATCCCAGGTGCCTCTCTTGGTCAATGTGAATTTCCCTTAAAAGGGGTTTGGAAAAGCATTAGAAATGACTGAAGATATTGGGACGGTGGGATTGGGACCCGCTGGGTAAGCAGTTTGGGGTGGGACACGTCCCCCTCTGTGTCTCATCTCAGCCGAAGAGCTGAGCGTTGCCTCACTGCACCTCCCTGGTGCTGAATTTCTGGAATCATTTGGGTAAGAAGGCCTCCGGGGTGCATCACTGATTGGCAATAATGAACTTGGCCCCGGCTTCTCCAGCCTGAGAACTGAAGGCAGCTGATTCACCTGGTACCAGGCGACCTCAGCTTCCTGTGCAGACACCGTCAGACCCTTGAACGTGGTGCCCAGGAGTGGGGGCTGGGAAGCCGGCCTGTTTGCAGACGTCCCAGTGGTGTCTTGAGACACGTTCCTCCTGGTCACATTTACTGGAACATTTATTTCCAAGGACCCCTGAGTGCTGCGCCTTCCTTAAATAACCCGGAGAGGGCACCAGTGGGTCTCCTCGCGCACAAGTCACAGTTCCTAGAAACAGTTCCAAAGGTTTCTTCCCTTCCGTTTTCTTTTCTTTTTTTTTTTCCTTTTCTTCCTTCCTTCTCTCCCCCTACCTCCTTCCTACTCTCTCTTGTTTTTTCCCTCCTCTTTTTTTTTTAAAATGAATTGTTATTGGACTATAGTTGATTTACAATGTTGTGTTAGTTTCTGCTGTACAGCAAAGTGAATCAGTTATACACGTATACACATTCTTTTTTAGATTCTTTTCCCATATAAGCCATTACAGAGTACTGAGTAGAGTTCCCTGTGCTATACAGTAGGTTCTTATTAGTTATCTATTTTATATAGAGCAGTGTGTACATGTCAATCCCAACCTCCCCGCCTTTCCCCCTCTTTAATGACCAACTCAGTCATTTTTCAGTGCACTAAGGGGAGCTGCTATTCAACAAAACCTGCAGCAGGTGGGGGGTTGCGTGAAGCTGCGTTGCATGAAGCAGGGCCAGCCCCGTGGAATTGGCCTTAGTACCCACACAACACAGATGAGGGGTCGGGAGGTCCGGGTTCAAGTCCTGCTTCTGCCGTCAGCTGTGGAAGACCTCCCTTCCCTCCTCCTCCAGTGGTCCTACATCCTGACCCTGCCACTTAGCCGCTGTGTGAACTTGGGCAAGTTGCCTGACCTCTCTGAGCTTTCCTCACAAGTAATATAAGGCAGGTAGTGGACCCCTACATCACGGGATTAAATAAGGTGACGGTCTGAACACAGAGCCTGGTGCACAGTCAGCGCTCCATAGCATTATTACTTAGAAAGACAAGGTTGGGCTCAGGAACTGCTTTCCCTCTCGGGTCTGAGAAATGCTAGTCTATTAATGATTACAACCTGTGAGCCTACATGGTGGGGGGATGTCGTTTCATTGTGGGTTGAAGCTTTACTTTCCCCCATAAAGTGGCCTCCTCCCCCCCAGGTGATGCAGACCCAACTGGCCCCTGCGAGGTGGCTCTGATCTTCTGCTGGGGCGGGATTATCCCCTCCGTGGGCCACACTGGGTCCCTGGCTGGTCCTTTCAGCAGTGGAGGGAGGCAGTGAGCAGACTAAGTGATGGTCTCTAAGTCGAGGCCCGACCCCGAGTGTCTGATGGAAAAAGGGTCTGGTTTCCAGGCAGGCTCGGAGCGCCTAGATGTAGGGGTCCCTGTGGGCTCCCGTGGGTGAGGCCCTAGGCCACGAGTTTGGGGGAACAGCAGTGACAGCAAACAGGCCTGAGTGCCCAGCCCTAACTTGAGTAAACTAAGAGGAACCGGTCTGTGTGGCAGGGCCTGTGCTTCCCTCGGCATCACGCCAGTGGGTTCTGATGTTTCCATCAGTGTAGGAAGAATGGGGCTCAGGTGGCCTTTGCCACACCTCCAGAGGAACATTTTGCCTCAGTCTCCCTTGAGGCTGGGACCTTCTGAGTCCACCCCATAGGCCAGGTTTGAGGCAGCTTGGAAGAAAAGTTCTCATCTCCTGCTTCTGGAGTCTTCCCTTGAACCCAGAGCAGGATCCGGGCTTCTCAGGAGCTGCTGGCATATCAGGGCTGGGCGTGGAGACCTCACCCTGCCTGAGGGGAGTGACTGGGGAAGGCAGTTGGTGGGCAGGGAGGTTGCTCATCTTCATACAATGAGAATATCTTCTCCATCAGGAAAAGACGATGATGGGGGAGAGGTAATAGTGGAAGAAATAACAGGCTGAGAATTTTCCATCATAGATGAAAGCTATAAATCCTTAAGTTGAAGAAGCACAAGGAGTCTTGAGCAGGGTTAAGATAAATGACTCCACAAATGGACACACTGCAGATAAACGTCAGGACCCTAAAGTAGAAGAAAAGATCTTGGAAGCTCAGCAAGAAAAGACAAACTGCTTACAAAGGAACAACAGACTGTTAACCACAGCAATGGAATCTAGAAGATAACGACGCGCTTTTTAAATTTTTTTTGGTATGCGGGCCTCTCACTGTTGTGGCCCCTCCCGTTGCGGAGCACAGGCTCTGGATGTGCAGGCTCAGCGGCCATGGCTCACGGGCCCAGCCGCTCCGCGGCATGTGGGATCTTCCCGGACCGGGGAACGAACCCGTGTCCCCTGCATCGGCAGGCGGACTCTCAACCACTGCGCCACCAGGGAAGCCCCTTGACGTGCTATTTTAATAATAGTTTGAAGTGCTGGGGGAAATATAAGCATCAATTTAAGAATGAGGGAGATACAGAGACTGAGAGAGTTATCACTACCATGAGTTGAAGGCTCCTAAAGAAAGAATAAAACCCAGTCCCAGAGGAAGAATGCATTATAAGAAGGAAACTTGATCAAATCAGTTCGGAAACACGGGTACATTTAAACAAGTATTCACTGTAGGAAACAACAATCATAAAAATGACTAATTTGAGGAAGCTAAAAATAGAAACACTGATCAATAAAGACATGCAAGACAACATGTAGGGCAGAATTGGAGAAAAATACTTGAAGTTTTTTTATTATTTGGGATAAAAGAGAGGTCCTGGCAAACCTTAGACTTTATTATATCAAGTGGGTTAAAAATTTAAGAGTAACCTCTAAAGGAAGGAAAATAGAATGTATGACTTCATACCAGTAGAAGAGCAAAGGGGCTAAAGAAAATTTCAACAATCCAATGAAAGACAACAAAGAAGGAAAAAAGATGAAATAGGTAAATAGAAAACTGGAAATAAAGGGTTATATATAAGTCTAAACCCATCACTATTTGCAATAAATGTAAATGAACTAAATTGCCATTTAAAAGGTAAGGATTTTCAGACTGTGTTTCAGAAAAATCCACTGCCTGCTGGTAATAAGAACTCAGACTCTTCTTAATTTCACAGACTCAGACCCCAACTCCAAGATATTTGTCATTTGTTATGAGCACTTCTTTCTTTTCCAACATTTAAAATGCTTTTGTCATCTTCCAACAATCAGATATGATTATACCATTTATACAGATGAGGAAATCAAGGTTGTGATAAATTTCATAACATCCCTGTTTCCTCAGCTAGTATGTTGTAGGATTTCAACCCAGGTCAAGAGGACTCCAAGTTTAATGCCCTTTAAAGCCCTAAATCTGCACTTTCTTATTCTTCCCCTGTTCAAGTGTCTCCCTTGGCTCCCTTATAGCTACAGATCATCCATTACAGTCACTTGATCTGTTTGATTGATCTGTTTACTCCCATGCACTGGTACAACATTGTCTTAATTCTTGTCTTTTTATATTTTCATACTAGGTAAGGTTCATTTCTCTTTCAACTTTTTTAAAATGTGTTTTTACATTCATTTTCCTATGTTAACTTTAAAATAATTACGCCAAAATTTAAAGACACAGAACTTTACTGGTATTTCATTCAATTTGTTCAATATTCACATTTTCTTATATTTCCCTCATTCATCAATCTTAAATGACACTTATTCTCCAGAGGTTCTGCAATAATTTTCTAAGGAGGTCCTACCCTCACAGATATTCACTGAACTTGGGTTTTCTAAGTAATTAAATTATACCTTCTTCAGATAATGTTACTGTGTTTATTCCTTTCTGGGAGTTATAACTCTTATTCCTGTTTTCTGTCTTTTTGCATTGGTAGAACCTCCAAAGCACTATCAAATAATAATGGTGACTGTGGCAGACCTTGTGAATTGTCTACCCCAACCTCCATTCTCTCTTTCCTATTTAATTACAGAATCCTGATTTTTAGCTGGGTACATTGCTACTCAGCATTCTTTGCAGCTACATGGGGCTACGTGTCTAAATTCTGATCAATGAGATGTAAGTGTTAGTGTTATGTGGGACTTCTTCAAAGTCCCTGTCCCCTGCTCCCTTCTACCTCCTACTGGCTGGAAAAGTTGATATGATGGCTGGGACTTTAGCTGCCATCTTGGATCACTTGTTAGACAGAATATAGACCCTCAAAGATGTCCACGTCCTAATCCTTAGGACTTGTGAATTTGTTAGTTACTTGGCAAAAAGAACTTTTGCTTGTGTGATTAATTTAAAGATCTTGAAATGGGACGATTATCCTGGTTTAACAAGATGGACTCAATCGTAATCACCAGGGTGCTTATAAAGAAAAGAGGAAGGGTACTTCCCTGGCGGTCCAGTGGTTAAGACTCCACACTTCCACTGCAGGGGGCTCCAGTTCGATCACTGGTCAGGGAACTAAGATCCCACATGCTGCGTGGCGTGGCCAAAAAATTAAAAAAAGAAAAAGAAAAGAGGAAGGCAGGAGAGTCAGATGAGAGAAAGCAATGTGAAAAAGGCAAGTTGGAATGAAGCAGCCACAGTCCAAATGCCTCTAGAAGCTGGAAAAGGCAAGGAAATGGATTCTCCCCTAAAGCCTCCAGAGGGAACACAGCTCTGCCGACACATCGATTTGTGCCCAGTGAGACTCTTTAGGACTTCTGACCTCCAGAACCACAAGATCATAAATTTGTATTGATTTAAGCCTCTGAGTTTGTGGCAATTTGTTAAAGCAGCACTAAGAGACTCATACAGACCTAAGGGTGGAAGGCAAGCACTAGGATGGTGGGAAAATATAGCAGAAATTTTGTTCCACAATGACAAGGGAGTTGCCCTGGATTTCCTACCTCCAGATTTCTTTTGCCTGACAGAAATTTTTTTCTTGTATAAGGCATTATTTTTTCAGGTCTTAATTCATAAGATTAATATTTGATACAGGGATAGAGGCCACCTCATTTTAATCTTGATTTTAATGAGAATTAGTCTAGTCTTCCATCATAACATGTGATACAAATACATAAGTTGAGATACTTATTCTTTATTGTGTTGGCAATCTCCTTATACTTTTAATTTTTAGTTTCTAAAATAAAGATGAATTTTTACTGAATGCTTTTGGAGAACCTACTGAGATAATTGTATGTTTTTTCTTGTACGAATTTAATACTTATACACTTTATTTGTAGCTTTCCGTTCTTGAAATAAATCCTACTTGGTTATGTCATAGTATTCTTTTAATATATAATTGAATCCAAACTATTGAGAAATGTAAACATTTATTCCAGACATCAATGTGATCAACTAGAAATCTGTTATTAAGAGGGGAGGAAAGGGGCTCCCCTGGTGGCGCAGTGGTTGAGAGTCCGCCTGCCCATGCAGGGGACATGGGTTCGTGCCCCAGTCTGGGAGGATCCCATGTGCCGCGGAGCGGCTGGGCCGGTGGGCCATGGCCTCTGAGCCTGCACGTCCAGAGCCTGTGCTCCGCAACAGGAGAGGCCACAAACGGGAGAGGCCACAAACGGGAGAGGCCACAGCAGTGAGAGGCCCGCATACCACACAAAAAAAAAAGAGGGGAGGAAAACTGAATATAGTTTTCTCTGTATTCATGACCAGTCTATAGGGTTTGCTCTGTCTACTTCAGATATCATCTAGGGTTATGTCAGCTTTGTAAAATAAATTGGGTAGCTCTCTCTATTTTTCTATGTCTCCAACAAGTGTAAATATTCCTTGGGATTATTTGTTCCTTGAAAGTTTGAGAGAATTCATCCATAAAAACATCTGAGTTGAAAGCATTTTTTAAAAATAATAACTTGGCCAGTTTCTTTCATGGCCATTACTCCACTCAAATTTTCTATTTCTTGAGTGAAAAGTGTTGGGCTTGGAGTCCTGAATTTGGGTACGGGCTTTACCACTTACTGGCTGTCTCTGTTCATTCATTCATTCCATTACTGCCTTTTAACACTAATGCCAAGAGCTGTGCTGAGCACTGGAGATAACAGTGGTAGACAAAATAGTTGAGTCTCTGCCCTCAAGGCCCTCAAGGTCTTCAGGGGGAGACAGACCACAAATAGGCAAAGAAAAAAGAAAAGAAAATGCAAGTGCTTATAAGAAAGAAAGAAGAAAGAAAGAAAGGAAGAAAGAAAGAAAGAAAAAAGAAAGAAAGAAAGAAAGAAGAAAGAAAGGAAGAAAAGGAAAGAAGGAAGGAAGGAAGAAAAAGAAAGAAAGAAAGAAAGAAGGAGAGAGAGAGGGAGGGAGGGAGGGAGGGAGGGAGGAAGGTAGGAAAAAAAGGGGCTGAGGCTATGAATAAGGGGAAAGCCTCTGAGTGGATGGGTGGTTGAAGATGACCTCTTGGGCAGACACTGTGCCCAGATGCCCTCAGATCCTATCAGCTTGTTCTGTGGCCCATCCCCCTGCATCAGCTCTGCTTCTCAGGGCTCACACCTGCTTCCTTTAGGGAACTGCTCTTGGGTTATTGGAGTGGGAAGTGCCTGAGGTTTAGGTTCCTCCCCCCAGGGACCAGTAGCCACAACTGACCGATACAGGAGTACAAAGCCCAGGCAGTCCCCTTGTCTGGAGTCAAGGAAAACTCCAAGCAGTAATTTACTCTCCAGGGCTCCCCGTGGGGTCAGGCCTGAGATCACACACTTGCTCAGTGTCTCCCCTTTGCCTGTCCTGCATCCCAGCTCCCTTCAGTCTCCCTTCCCCACTCCAGCATTGCTTAATTAATCACTCACTCACGCCTCCCCATCTCAGGGTTTGCTTTATGTGAACCTGACCTATGACAGCCTCTGTGAGGAGATGATCCTAAAGTTGAGACGTGAAGTGTGAGAAGTAGCCAGTTAGGGGAAGAGCCAGCGAGGGTCAGGGCGAGAGAGGCTGGATTTGCTGGAAAAGAGAATAACGTGCAAAGGCCCTGAGGTAGGAAGAGGCTTGCTGAATTTGAGGCTTGAAAGTGAGCGTTTTGTTCGGGAAATGGTGAGTAGGTGGGAGGGAAGACAGGGCAGCATCCCGCACCAACATCCTTAGATTTTATCCTGTAGATAGTGGGCCAAGGAAAAATTCTGAGCCAGGGAGAGGCAGGATGAGGGCTATGTGCTACGCTGTGAACCTGGGAGCTGAGTAACGCTGCAGAAACGTAGAGGACATCAAGACTGGGGACAGAGAGATCGTAGGGGCGGGTGGGGGGTGGCAGTGATTTTGGCACAG
>NW_020185338.1:161329-195071 GCF_003031525.2 Neophocaena asiaeorientalis asiaeorientalis | reverse complement strand
GGCAGTGATTTTGGCACAAAGTTATGTGGGCCTGAACTTGGTGGCTGGGGGCGGGGGGAGGGGAACAAACTGTGGAGAGAGATTAGGAGATAAAATGAAGAAACTCAGTAGGCTGGGTAGCATAATGGAAAAAATTTCAATTACAAAAGTAATACATGAAGATATAGTTATTAAGAAATGATTTCCATAAATAGGAAGCAAAGGCTTGGGAATAAAGCGTTCCTGGATTTGAACTCAAGTGAGGAAGTTCACCTCTCTGGGAGGCAGTTTCAGCATCTGGGAGATGAAGGTGTGCCTAGGCCCCAAGGATTGTTGGGAGGAATAGATGAGAAACATAGAATTCATCGCATTCCCCCTCTCTCATCCCTTCAAAACAAAAGGGCTGAACCAGAAAGACATTCCCAGAGCTGCCTTTCAGCTCTGACATTCTGTAGTTTTTAACATCCTACAAACCAGGAGCTGAGAGCACAAAAGCCCTGTGTTTGAAGAAGTGTGCTTTCCAAGTAAGCAGAGCACGGCTGCAGTCAAAGGCGGTTTCTGAACGGCTTCAGTGTGATTAAATTCACCACTTAACCAAATTGCTTTCTATTGCCTTGCTGGATGCAGTTGCAAGGAGGTGAAGGGGCTTAATGTGCAAAGCTCGGCTTGCCTGCCTAATTAATGAATTAACTGTTCCCTCCGCCTGCAGCCTCCTGCCTGCTGGCACCCAGCTTGCTCGCCTACCCCTAGCCGTTCCCCTGGGCAGAGGTCTCTGGTGTCACAGATCACCACGAGGATGGCCAGCATGGTGTCCTCATTGCGTGAAGTCCTGGCCCTGGCACTCCTCCCCCATTAGCATTTTCTCCCCAGAGCTGACAATGTTCACAGTAGTCTTTCAGAAAAGAGACAGCATGGTAGGGTAAGAAGACTACTTACTCAAAGTTAGGCTCTGGGACCAGCTCCCCCACTTACTAGTGTGGGACCTCCGGCAAGTTACCTAATCGTAGAGAAAGCTCCAGGTCCTAAGCACTTACATGCAACAAGAGCCTTGCTGGGTGCTCTCCCACACTATCCCTTTACACTTCCCCTTCGTCAAGGCTATCAGCAGCTCCAAGGGTGGATGTTCTGTTGATCTCTGCATCCCCAGCTCCAAGTCCAGGGTCTGGTGTACAGAAGAGTCTCAGGAAATGATCTGTGTAAAGTGATGAATATAAGAAAGAATGAATAATTGGGGAAATGATTGGATGAATGAAGGGATGGAGGATAAATGAGTGGAAAGATGGATGGATTGACAGATGGAAAGAAGAAAGGATAAATGGATAGAGAATGAAAAGATACATGGATAACGGATAGAAGGATGAATGATGGTTGGTTGGAAGGATAGATGGATGGAAGGAAGAATAAAAGAATGGTTGCATGGATGGTTGGATGGGTGGATGAAAGGATGGATGGGTGGATGGATAGAAGGATGCATGATGGTTGGTTGGAAGGATGGATGGATGGAAGGAAGAATGAAAGGACGGATGAATGGATGGAAGAATTAAAGGGTGGGTGGAAGGATGACAGGATTGAAAGATGGACGGGTGCCTGCAGACTGTTCCTCAGAGGGAGGTACCAATCTGAGAGGTCAGCCCCCAATTTTTTTGTCCAAAGCCATTCAACATGTGCCTAGAAGTGACCAGGAGTCTTGAACTTAAGTATCTCTCATCCCCACCTATAAAATAATGGGTTAGACTAGCTGATCTCTAAGGTCTTCATTTTAGTTCCTGCCCTTGGGAACTTAATTCTTAAGAGAAGAGGGAAAATGATAATATTCAACATTGACAGTTTGAAAGAACATTCACTCGCAAACGTCATTTCGTGATAATGCCTCAAACAACCTGTGAGAACAGCAGGGCGGCTATATTATGAGATTATCTTCCCCATTTGACAGACGGAGACACTGAGGTTCAGAATAGTAGCACCTGGTATTTAGAACACATGCTCTGGAGGCAGACAGGCTAGATTCAAATCTAGGACCAGAGTGACCAGGGATGACTTAATTAACCTCTCTGTGCTTCTGCTTCCTCATCCAAAACATAATGGGGAGGGCATGGCAAGGATTAACAAAATCATTCATTCATTTATACACACTTATAAGGACACACGTGCTGTGTCCTGTTCTAGGTGCTGAAGACGCAGCAGGGAACAAAAGTTCCCAACCTCTACGCTTGTGGAGCTAATATGCTAACGGAGGGAGAAAACAACAAATAAACGTGAGTAAGTTATAAAGTGAGGCAGCTGTAGTAGGTGATGTGGAGAACAGTGGCACAGGGAAGGGGGAGCGAGTGTTGTCAGTGGGGCCGGGGCTGCAGTTTTAAATTGGGTGACCAGGGAAGGCCTCACTAAGAAGGTGACATTTGGGTGCAGACATAAGGAGGTGAAGGAATGAGCCAGGTGGTACCTGGGAGCCCTGCATTCCAGGCAGAAGGAGCCATACACGCAAATCCTGTGATAGGAGCGGACCTGGCATGTTTGAGGAGTAGCATGGAGGAAACAAGAGAGGACTAGTTGGGATGAGGTCAGAGAAGTCAGCGGGGAAGGTGCACAGATCCCACAGGGCCTTGAGGCCATTGTGGAGACCTCAACCCTCAGAAGCCCCTGGGATTTTCTGCACAGAGAATTGACATGATCTGAATTAAGTTTTCAACGGGTCGCTCTGGCTGCTGGGTCAAGAGTAGACAGAAGGGGATTAAGGGCGATGGTGGGAGGAATTGTTAGAGGGCAAGGGCTGGGAGGGGGGACTTGAGTCAGAGGGGAAGCTGTGGAGGAGGTGAGAAGTGGTTGGATGCTGAACACGTGTTGAAGGCAGAGCCAGCAGGGTACTGACAAGCTGGGTGTGGGTGAAAAAGGAGTCACGGGGATGGACCTAGAGAAGATTCTGCTTAGTGAAATAAGTCAGAGAGACAAATGCTGTATGACATCACATATGTGGAATCTAAAAAATAATACAAATGAGTGTATATGCAAAACAGAAACAGACTCACAGATACTGTGGTTACCAAAGGGGAGGGGGACAAATTAGGGGTATGGGATTAAGAGATACAAACTACTATGTATAAAATAGATAAGCAACAAGGAAATACGTATAGCGGAGAGAATTATAGCCATTATCTTGTAATAACCCATAATGGAGTATAATCTGCAAAAACACTGAAACGTTGCTGTTTCAGCGTTACAACTGTACAGCTGAAATTAACACAATATTGAAAATCAGCTGTACTTCAAGTAAAAAAAAAGATCTTTGGCCTGAGCACCTGGAAGGAGGTCATTGCCGTTTCTTCAGATGGGGAGGTTGCAAAAGGATCGCATGTGGTCAGGGAATTTGCCACGAAAATAATGAGATCATCAAGGGAGTTATACTAGATGGAGGGAGTCCAAGGCCTAAGGCTGGGGGGATAGAGGAGCCAGCAGTGGAGACTGGGAAGGAGAAATCAGTGGAGTAAGAGGAAAACCAGGAGAGTAAGGTCCCTGGAAGCCAAGAGAAGCACGTGTTTAAAAGAAAGAAGGGGTGTCGAACGCTGTGAAAGGTGAATAGCTGATGACTGAGAACCGACCGCTAGAGTTAGCAACGTGGAGGTCATCGGCAACTGTGTCCAACAGTAGAGCAGTGAAAGCCTGCTTGAGTCGGTGCATGAGAGCATGAGAGGTGAAGAAACGGAGGATGGTGTGGTGGACAAGTCTAAAGGAACTTTGATGTAAAAGGAAGGAGGGGTGTGGGATTGAGGGAGCTTTTTGTTCTGTTCTTAAGAGGGAGAAATTACATGTTCATATATTGAAAGGAACAATCCTTCATCCATCATCCACCCCCCCATACATCCATCCACCCACTCATCCATCCATCCATCCATCCATCCAGCTTCCACCCACCCATCCATCCCACCAGCACTTCCTGAGTGCCTCCATGTGCTGGCCCTGAGCTGGGAGCTGGGATACATAAGCCATCTGCCCTTAAGAGCTCACAAGCTGAGAACTGGGGACACAGTCAAAATTGGTAACTGTGGAGTGCAACAAATGCTGTGATCAGGAATACAAAAAAGATTATGGGAGCAAAAAATTATGGAATGCCTGGAGTATTTAGAAGGCTTCACAGTGGAGATTGATCTTTGGGCTGGATCTTAAAGGAAACATAGGAGTTTGTCATGTAGACAAAGGAAGGGTAGCTTTGTAGACACACACAGAGAGAGGAACCCCGTGCAAAGAAGTGGGGAGGGCTTGGGTTGGAGCCAGGATTGAAGGGCTTTGCATGTTCTTTGCAGACACAAGGGAGGCTATGAAAAATCTCGGGCGAGGGACTGACATGTTGAAGCATAGCTTTTAGAAAGCGGGGGCAGCCTGGAGGGTGGGCTCGGGTGTGGAGAGGACGGCAAGGTCCGTGTCCAGGAGGGGGTCGAAGGCACGGGTGTGAATGAGACCACCAAGAAGGGCGTAGAGCGCACAGCTATGAGGGCCCCGAGGCGATGTCAACCTGGAGAGAGGATGAGGGAGAGGAGTGGTTAAAGGAGGCTGGACCCTCTCCTGCCCTCGACCCTGGTCCAGCTGGGCTCAGTTTGATGTCCACACCCTGCCTGTCCCTCCCTCTCAGTGAATTGCATCTATCTCCCCACTTCCTGGAACCCAGGAAGTATCTGGCTTACCCTCCATCACTGCAGGGACACCCCCGCCCCCAGCATCCAGCTTCAGCCTAGACCATCTCCCCCCACCCCCAAACCCCACCGGGAGACAAGAAAGGGGCCTGCGAAGGTCTCACTGCCCTGCGGGGAGTGTCGGTCTCCTTTCCCCTCCTGCTTTCCTGCTCCTCCCCGGCCTCACCCTTGCTGACCAAGGATTCTCTACCCCCTTGGGCCTTCGAGGGCCCCTGGGCCCCAGAGTCGGAATTCTCCATTTGCAAAAAGAAATGACATTCATCATTTTTGTTTTTCAGATTAAAAAAGGAACAAATGCTTGTTTTATTTTTTAAATCAGATAATCCAGAAAGGAAATTTAAATTATTTACAATCCTATTTCCCAGAGAAAATCACTGTTACCATTTTGCTGTGTATCCTACCAGAATGTTTTCTTTGCTAGGCCCAAGTGGGCGTCCACACACACCTCTTTGTGAAACAGTAACAGCTGAGAACTGTACACTGTTCTATGACCTGCCTGTTATTTTTCACTTACATGGTGAAACCAGTCGGCACACCTACATCTCCAACATTGTTTTTTCTTAGCTGAAGAATATTCTGTGGTGAGAAAGGGCCTTGATTGAATCCCATCCCTCTGCATTTAGAGTCACCTCCTCCAAAACACGTTTCCGGTATAAACAGTCCGCTGTGTACATCTTTGTCCGTAAAGCTTTGAGCAAGAAAACAGGGCTGTTCAAACTTGGGGGTTAATATGGCCCCTCCTACTCACATCATGGAGGAAATTGATTTTTATTTTCAAAGTCTGTGGCGATTAAATGAACAATGGTTGCCAGGCAACCCGTGAGTGGGGCCTCAGAGTGGAGGCCAGAGCAAACAGCAGCCTCCACCCGCCCTGGGACTCAGAGCATCTCAGGCTCGCTTCTAGGTAATAAGCCCCCTCCCACCCTGTCCGGAGCCCCCAGCCCCAGCCATGGTCCCCATCCCATCCTCTCCCCTCCCAAACCGACTGCAGTGGGTCACCAAACGTTTGCTGAAAACAACCCACGTGCGGTGCGGTGTTGGGTGAGGCTGCTGGGATGCACGTAATACCCCATGTCCTGGTCAGAGGTAAACCTCACGCACTCTTGAGAGGCTTAGGAATTTCGGGGTGTCATCCTATAGAGCCTACAGTGTACACCAGCCATTTTCAAGGTATTTCTTTTTTCTCGTTCTGCCTCGGGTTACCCGGTGGGTAGGACCCACTCCCATCAGTAATGAGGTATCCAAAGGGCAGGGGTGGGGTGGGAATATCCGTCTCTGAGGAACCAAGTGGAGTCTGAAAAAGGCCCCTCCGCCACGCCCACAGCTGGGGGATCTGGGGTAGCTTCTCAGGGCAGGGGGCACGCCTTTGACCAGGAGGAGCCATTGAAGGATTCTGCGCGGTGTGGCGGGGGGGAATCAGAAAAAATCAATAATGCTGTACTTCTCCCTCCATGAAGCAGGATTGTTGGTGGGTCTGGAGGCCCAGCCTCCATCACGAAGAGGGACCGCAGGGCCCGCCTGGGCTCTGGGAGTGGCGTGGAAAAGAGCAGAGACAGCCAGGAGGCCGCAGGATCGGCACCCAGGGAAGGGGGTGGGGTGCCGAGGGAGGAGGGAAGGACCCCCCCTGCAGCCCCAGGGGACAGTGTGGGAGAGGGAAGGAAGCGAGTCAGCAGAAGCGAGTTCCAGCCCTGTCCCTCTTACTGCATCACTCCCTGCTGTGTAGGAATCCCTGCCCTTCCTCACCCAGACAGAAGCTTAACGCCGTAGGTGCAAGGAAGGCACCTTCAGTGTCAGTGTGTGCTGGGACTTTACCCACGGTTTCTTCTTCAGCACTAGCGTTGGGCACTCTGATTTCCTCCATTTCACAGATGCAGAAATTGAGCATCAGAACATTTGGTCGTCTTGGCCGAGGGAAAAGAGCCAGTATCAGAACCTGTCTGGTCCACAGCTCCCTCCTACACCACTTTCTTTAAATACGCTTTTTTAAAAACAGCTCCTGGGCCTGCACATTTGCTGTTAGAAGTCGCTTTGTGCTAGAAAGAGTAGCTTTGGCCCGTGTCCCATCACAGGTGACTCCAACCCTGCCCCTCTGGTCTAACACCTGTCATGGCTCATGACACCCATGACGGAGAAGAAAACCAAAGAATCCACCCCAGTTATCATCATACCCCCAAGTGGGCCATCACTGTGCCTTCTAAGCTCAAGGGGAAGGGAGGAGCAGATAAGCCCACCGCCGTGGTGTTACCTTAGGCCTGAGGCTGTTCTCAGGGTCCTCCTGGCCGTGGTTCTGGGGCGGGGGGTGGGGGGAGCCACCTACGGGGGTGAGAGAGATGGTGCTACTTTCCTTCTGGATGTCATTCACTCACACAGGGCTTCTCTCCAGAATGGCAGGGGTGCTTAGGAAGGTGCCCTAGTCGCAGCCACTAGGTGGTGCAGTTCTGCACCCCACCGCAAAGTGGCCCCCAATAATCCCCGCCTGCATGTGCAGAGCACCCTACACTGACTAGGGCTGACCTACATGAACCACAGGACATTGCAGAAGGGACAGTGAGTGGCTTCTGAGGCCAGGTCTTGATGGGAAGCCAGCTGTGTGTCATGAGCACACTCAAGCAGCCCTATGAGAAGCCCACGGAGTGAGGAACTGAGGCCTCCTACCAACAGCCAACACCAATTTTCCATTCGTGTGAAGGAGCCACCTTGGAAGCAGATCCTTCAACTCCCGTTAAGCCTTCAGATAAGACGGCTGCCCTGGTCGCCATCTTGTCTGCGACCTCACGAGACCCTGAGCCAGAACCATTCTGGGATTCCTAACCCTCAGACACTGTGGGACAATAAATGCTTATTGTTGTTTTAAGCCAGCTACATGTTGAGGTAATTAGTTACACAGTAATAGATGACTAACACTAACAGAATACCTTAGGGAAACTGGTGAAGCCTGAGGACTGTGTCTGGGGGATTCTGGAAAAATCTTTATTTATTTATTAAAGATTATTTATTTGTTTTTAATTTTTTGGCCGTGCCAGGCAGAATGTGGGATCCTAGTTCCCTGACGGGGAATCGTACCTGCACCCGTTGCACTGGAAGCGTGGAGTCTCAACCACTGGACCACCAGGGAAGTTCCTGGAAAAATCTTTGAAACAAAGTTTTCACAGCAGGATTCAAGAATGGCACCCAAGAGACATTAGCCATGGTAGATGTATTAGTGAGAATTCTTTCTGTTACAAAAGACAGAAACTTAACTCATGAACTTAAGCAAATAAAAATGTAAGGGAGGACTCATCCTATCATTAAACTGTGTAACTTGGAAGGATGGGGTGGAGTTAGCTGTAGGCATGATGGGATTTGGGTTTACAGAATTCCAGGGTCCCAAAAGTGCAAGGGCCTGAGTTGGGAGTGGACTAAGGAGAGGGCTGAGGGTCAGCAGGATTGGACTCTCCAGCATCCTCTGGGCTCTGAATAGGATGGAACGCTGATGTCAGAGGCTCATCTCCAAGGTCAGGAGAGCAGAGGGTCCCAACATACCTGTGGGCTGTTCCCCACCTGTTCCTTATATCTCAGTGTCCTCAAGCTTCTGCTCTCCACCCTCCCAGGCCTCACTCCACCCCTCCTCCTTCAGCATCAATACCTCCTGGGTCCAGTACCTCTGGACATTGCCACCTGGCCCATGGCCACTGGCCCTTACCCTCGCCACGGCCAACACTGCCCTCAGTTACCCCAGCCTTCTGGATTGCAGGAACAGGCTGCACCATCCACCTGACCACCTGAGTCTGAATCTTCACTTCATCCCCACTCCTCCCTCTCCCCCCACCCCCAGCCCCACTGCCCTCTAACAAGCCCCCAGATCCGTCCACAACTGTCTGTCCCACCACCTCCATCCTGCTCCAAGCCATCACCACTTCTCCCCCGGATTACAGTAACCATCTCCCAACTGGTCTCCCTGCTGCCTGTCTTACGTCCCTGCCTCTGTCCTCTCCCTGCCACCCGCCACTCTGCCGCCTCTTACTTCTACCTCGGCATGACTTGGCCAAGGCTGTGCACTCCACCTGAAGTTTAATTTCCCACTCTCATCTGCCAACTGAACTCCCCTTTATCCTTTAGATCTCTGCTCTGGTGTCCCCTCCTCCAAGAAGTCCTCCTGGATGCCTCAGAGCTCATCATTCCCTCCTCGGTGATGTTGTTGAACCTGCCACACTCTGGTTTGTAGAGTGGTTATAAATACGGTGTCCTGAGTCAGAAATGGGATGTTAGCGTTGCCACTCACCAGCTGTAGGACAGCCTGGGCAGGGACAGTGTGGGACCAGCAGCCAGGAAAAGTTCTGGCAATAGGAAAAAGAAGGCGTTCCCCACTTTAGGCAACAGAGAGGGAGAGAAGTGCAGGCAGGGTGTGGGTGCAGAGTGAGGCTGGCCCGGAGTGGGGGGCTGGGGCAGGGCTCGGGCACTCGTGGGGCACCTGCCTGTGCCCCCCCGCATCACCTCGCTTCACCTTTGTAACGAGAGGTGAGTATTATCGTGCAGTTTTGCACGTTTAGAAAGTGAGACTCGGGGAGCTTGGGACGCGCTCAGTGTCACGTAGCTATGAAGAACAGAGACAGAATCCGAACTCCAGGTCTGTCGGACTCCAAAGCCTTTCAGCTCTGACACAGAGTCTGTGTAGACCCAGTTGGAGGGTCCTGGGCTTCTCAAGAGGGGAGCAAAATGAGAGCTTAGTCAGCCTGGCCCGTGGTGGAATATCCCCTCCATTATGTTGGGTGATAGACTTCTAGTAATACGCTCCAAGGTGGCCCTGGCTTTGAGGTTTCCTCTTCTCATTTGTTGAATCAGTACAACCCTGCTTACCTCTAGGTCAAAACAGGACACCTTCCCTCATCCAGAGCCTACTCTCCATATCATACCTTGAAATCATCTTGTAATTGCAACGTAAGTCCCAGTTTATCCCGCCCGCCCCTCCACTTCTGCTGGTGCAACATGAGGATGGCCATGGCCAACAGCTCACAGCTCCTGGTGTTGGGTGAAGGGTGTGAAAGGGGATGGGGGTACTCTTCCCTTTCTGGGGATAATTTTGTTTCTCTACTCAGCTCATCTCAGCAGCCAGCCACCTTCAGCATCCCCAGCTAATGAATCCTTCACTTTCCATCAGCTCTGATTAGATTTTTCTGAGCCTCCAGTCTGAGCAACAGGAAGTCTAGCTTGGACTCCACCTAGGAGGGGAAGTGGCCGACTCAAGGAGGTGGAGGAGGTGCAGAGCTATTGTCAGTGGGACAGGCAGAGAGAAATCAATGGACTCCCTGGAACTTTCATCCCTTGGAAGACACACAGGACAAGTTTAATCACTCAATAAATATTTAGCGAGCACCTACCGTGTACCACCTCTGTTCTCAACATGGCAGTCAACAAGACAGATGAGGTTCCCACCTGTCCTCATGGAGCTGATGTTCTAGATAAACAAATAGAAAACATTGTTTGCTGTGATAAGTGCAATGATGGAAAATAATGTCTGATCCATCTCTTTGTTAGAGTTTCACAGAGGAAAATAATGTCTGATCCATCTCTTTGTTAGAGTCTCACGGAGTTTTGAAGCCAGCTCTCATCCCCACTCTGAATTTCTCCTGCAGGCAAAAGCCCCCACCCTTCCCTCTTCCACTCCTCACGTGGCACATTTTTTATTATGGCCTGTCACCTGCTCAGCACAAGGCTGGCCTGGCTCTCAACTGTTTGCTATTATTCTTTTACAGAAAAGGAAGCTGAACCACATAGTGAGAGAGCGATGGAGCTGAGATTAGAGACCATGTTCTTCACCCTGCCTGTGGAGAGGGCATGAAACTGACAGCTAAAGGGGAGGCTCTGTGTTTCACTGACCCATCAGGAGCCACGTGGGGATCTGGTGGCTCACACACCCTGGACACACGGGCCGTGTCACAGAAAGTGTCCTCTTTGTACCGTTCTCACTGGAGATCTGAGGATGGCTGGGAGTCAGGAATGTGGGCCCTGGAATTTTACATTTGGACAGAGTTGGGTGGGGATAGATTAATTAAGGCACCTGCAGGTAAAATGCCCTCATCCTGAAGTCACAGGTCATCCAGGCTGCATTTATCAAACTGCTATCAGTGGATCCTCTCTAATGTGAAAACCTCCAAAAGCAAAACAGACACCAGAGGAGCTGCTTTGTTTGAAGCAGGAAGACAGAGCATGGCCAGTGTCCACCAGCCCCAACCCATGACACGTCTGTGCAGCCAGGGCCTCTGCAGAGTACAGTTTCAGAACCACTGAGCTCGTCCAACCTCTTCTTTGGAGAAATGGGTGACCCGAGGCCAGATGGTGGATTAGGGACAGAACCTTTAAGGAGCTCACTTGAGATTGGCCAAGTGGAATGTAATGGAAATGGCCACCGTTTTGGCCACACTGCCCTGCTTTCAAACATAGGGAGGTGAGTAGAGGCCTCTATCAGGGACAAGAGTTACCTGGACTGAGAAGAAATGCCTGGATTCCAGGCTTCCAGCCCAGTTCTGGGCTTGGTTTGTGTATCAGTCAGGATGACTGAAGGTTATGCTGCAGTAACAAGCATCCCCCCAAATCTCTGCTTGAAACAACAAAAGTTTCTCTCTCTCTCTCTCTCTCTCTCTCTCTCTCTCACATACACACACACACACACACACACACACACACACACACACACAAATTCACTGCCAGTCTGGGCACCTCCAGGGTCACCGTCCCCTGTGAGCTGACCCAGCAACCAAGCTAACCAAACCGCTTTAACCTTCTGGCACTTACTTCTCAACACTCAGCTTCAGGGTTGGCCAGGGCAGGGAAGGGGACAGGGAGTATCTGGCCCATACTTCTTTCATCCAGAAGTAAAACACATCACTTCTGCTCACATTTCTCTGGCCAAAGAAAGTCACATGGTCACACAATTTAAGAAGGGGGGCTGTGATCATTGGAAGATGACAGTGCATGTCCAGAAATGGTTGGCAAGCCCTAAACCTGCCAACTACTGTTTCCAAATCAGCAAAATAGGCAAAGTAATATCTATCATCATGCCTTCACTTATTCATACATTTACGTATTCAACACACTAATTTTTACTGGGGAAGGAGCTGGCGAAACAGTGATGTAGTGTTGGAACTCGGGTCTCCTGGTCTCTAAGCCAGGGCTTCACCCTCCTCTCCTACTCACGCTCTCTGCCAGCCTGGCTCACATTTTGGTCTTAGTTTGGCTTCTCCCTAAGACAGAGCCTGAGACAAGGATTTGGGGGCAGGGAGTTTACTTGGGAGGTGAGCCTGGGAGGCTACAGTGAGGGAGCGAGAAAGAGAGAGACAGGGCAGGAGGGATGCCAACCGCATGTGCATGAGTGAGCTGGTCACTGACATGGGCAACCGGGGCTCCATCCCACCAGGGATCCTCTGAGGAACTGTGTAAAACACACCTCAGAACCGTCCTGAGTGAGGGGAGGCTTGGGCTTGGAGACCCACTGACCACCACTGCCCCGCTGACAGAGGGAGGGCTGTTCCTGCAGAAGTGAATCCCCCAGTTCACTGGGTACAGTGCTGCTGTTGAGGTCCAATGGGGGCTGTGGGATGAGGTGCAGGGCACCAATAGCATCCACTATAGATGCTGACGGAAAAGCCATGTCCGTCACGAAGCCATATGGAAACCCAACACAAACAGCCCTGCATTGGCCAAACAATGTGGGCGAGCATGTCTCATGGGCCAGCTGCTGAGATATTTTATTCTAACCTCCTTTCCCAATTTGGAAGGAGGTAACTCCTCCACATGACAACAACGAGGGGAAACAGCAGCACCGTGGTGCCAACTGACTCGGGCGCAGGGACAGGATGGCGGGCAGCCACAGGTGCCCCAGGGAAAGGTTTCATGCTGGGCTGGACACAGCCTGTCCAGAGGTCAGAAAAATGTGAATGTGACACAACAAGGACACACAAACAGGTCTATCAGGGCACTTCCCGTGGTCAGCATGTCCGGGAGTCGGAAGACACCACCCCTGTGTTTGGAGCCTCCAGCCTCTTCGAGAACCTTCCATGGTAAGAGGCAGCACGGTGCAGATGGAAGAGTTCCAGCCTCAGAAGCAGATGCTCTGGGTTCAAGTCTTGACACCGCCACTAACTGCACACCCACCAAGGCTGATAGATCAGAAGATTGTGTGTGAAGCACACAGTTGAGAGCAAGTGGGAGCGGTCACTGATCCTCACGGCCAGAGCAAGGCACGGTCCCCACTGTACAGAGGAGGCAACTGAAATCAGAAAGCCTCAGATCTTGTCCTTCAGAGCATCAGAGCAGGGCCCCCCTGAGTCCCTGTGAATCCAAAGCTCCTCCAATCCCACGTTTCTGGAACGAACCCAAAACCAGCTCTCCAGGTGGGGACACCACAGGAAGACCTCTGCACGGGTGATGTGACCCCAGGACGAGGTGAGGCAGGAGGGATGACCACATGACTAGGCCATGTTCCTGGAAAAGTACAGGAGACTCGTAGGGTCTCAGAAGGAGCCAGGGAGTGATTTGGGACCACAAAGGGCACGAGGAATCTTGTTCTTGGGCTGGTCTTGATTTTTCCATCAAGGTGGGCTTTAGGGTCCTTTTGGAGTCAATGATCTTATTGTCAACAAGTTCTGACAGGTCAGTGAGGGCGGGAGAGTCAGGGGAGGTTCCAAGGGGAGCTGACCTGTGGGGTTGGACGGATCGGGGGGAGGGAAGGCATCCTTGTCCCCTGGGCTCTCACGAAACTAGAACAAGTGAATAGAGTCCAGGCTTATTTCAGCAGCGAGGACCCACCGGCTCCTTCTCTCACTTCCACCACATCTGGATGAGAAGTAGCGTTTCCTGGCACCCCATCCTGCTCACATCCCGTGACCAACTCAGCATCTACCTTCCATACGATGTGTAGGAGGGAAGGGGTGTGGTGGGTGATGGGACGAGGTTGGAGGGGAAAGGAGTCGCATGTCCACACTGAATGTTTCTCAGAGACCTCCTCCCGTCCTGGGGCTGCTGGGCGGTCCCACAGTCCCATGTACCTCGATCCTGAACGTTTAGTCCAGCTAGGCCTATGCCTTGGAGCCAACCTGTGAGCCCTGGGACAAGGAGCCCATGCTTGTTCTCATGGAGCCTAATATAAAGCACACAAGGATGTGAACGATTGATGCCGGAGCCAGGGACCAGGGAGAGCAAGAGGCGACCTGCCCTGGGGGAGGGTCTTACCTCTCAGATCAGGTCATATGTGGATCACCCAGAGATCCAGTGATGACTGATAGCTGTCCAATACCATCTGTAGTGCACAAAATCCTCATCCTTCCTCTGTCTCCGTTTCCTCATCTTATACAGGGAACAATGACAGTACCTTCCTCACAAGGCTGTTGTGGGGTGAATGAATGAATAATGGCACGTGCTTAGAACAGGGCCTAGCACATAATAAATCCTCAGTGAACGCCAGCCGTGTTTTGGTGGTGGTTGTTATGGTGATGTTTATTTATACATTCATTCAAGCCCAGAGCCTTATAAGTAAGGGTTTGTGTTGGATGAATGGTTGAAATAAATGCAAGTGGATAAAATATTGGCAGCAAATGACATCAAAGATTGAAATAGGGCTTCCCTGGTGGCGCAGTGGTTGAGAGTCCGCCTGCCGATGCAGGGGACGCGGGTTCGTGCCCCGGTCCGGGAGGATGCCACGTGCCGCGGAGCGGCTGGGCCCGTGAGCCACGGCCACTGAGCCTGCGCGTCCGGAGCCTGTGCTCCGCAACGGGAGAGGCCACAACAGTGAGAGGCCCGCGTACCGCAAAAAAAAAAGATTGAAATAGACACTTGATTTGCACTTGATTTGGTCTGATTAGTTATCATGATCTGGTATCCTGGGAAACTGCTGAATAGGGAGGCTCAGAATAGACAGTTTTCCTCTGTACTGAGTACGCCAAGGTACACATGGGGCTTCTGCACTTTGCAACCCACAAAGTGGGCAGGTTCCCTACCCATTTTGCTCATCTCTCTCCTTACCAGACAGTAAACTCTTCCAAGGCAAGGACCATGACTTACGGGCGCTCCGAAACCAAGTGTCACCATGGCTGCGGGGACAGAGCATGTGCTTACAAATTTGTATTGAATGAATGAATGAATGAATGAATGTTGTCTGATTGACTCAGAAAATGACAGGACTAAACCTTCGATAAAGGACCTCAGAGCCTCGGCCTGTGAGGGACTGGGGAATCAGGGGTTAATTATTACCCCTTGAATTGGATTAGATTAGATGTTCACCATTCACTGAAATCGGATTCGGCTGTGTCCAGTTCCAAAGTGGTGAAGAGGTTGGACTTTGGGGTCCACCAAATCTGGGAGGAAATGTCTCAGGCACACCCCAGCTTTGTAAACATAGTCAAGTTATTTAATTTCTCTGGGCCTCAGTTTCAGCATCTATAAACTATACTTGATGATATTTGCTTCTCAGGGACGCTGTGCAAACAAAATTGTCCAAGGTGTGTAAAGCCATTTGCCCCCCGGGGAGGGAGCCATATCTTTTTTTTCCCTTTAAAATTGTTTTATTCAATACAAATTATGTCAGTAGTGTAAACTGTTAAAAGAAAGAAGTTTTGAGTGAATGGGCCAATTTGCCAAATTGGCTATTTGGCAAAATGATTCTTAGCAAGTTGATTTTTGGCAAAGTAGACATAGTGTTCTCTTACCCCCATCACCATCTCTGCCAGGGGTGGAGGCAATGAAACTTCATTATAGATTCTATGAAGTGGGGATGAGGGCAGCCCTCTCCTCTCTCAAGGGATTTGGAACCACTTATGGTGGTGTAAGTGATGGAAGAGTTCTTGGTAAACTGTAGAGTGAGGTGCACATGTGAGGATCACGAACACGGCCGGAGTAGCAGAGAGAACTTGAACCTGGAGCCCAGCTGGAGTAAACCTCTCAGCCGGGGGGATAGGACTCAGAAAACACTCAGAAACCCAGTGGCGAGCTTCATCCACAAGGCCCTGGACTCAGGAGTCAGACTGCCTGGGTTCAAGGCCTGCCTCTGCCTCTCTCTACTGTCTGCGACCCTGGGCAGTGACTTAATTTCACAAGGCCTGAATGCCCTTGCTGGTGAGGTAGCGTTACAGTAAGTACTTTGTGGCGCTGGGGGTTGGGACGAGCCTGTGAAGTTCTCAGTCCAGCTCCTGGGACACAGTGCTGCCTGTTCTCCGCAACCTCACTCTCCCACCCACTCTCCAGGGGCAGCAAGACCTCCTGCCTCAGCTGGTCCAGTCTTGGGTTTGCATAGTATGAGGAGAAAATAAACCAGAAGGACAGCAAGGGAAGGGGAAGCAGGGTGACCCATCTTACAGGGGAGGTCATTATCGTAGGAGGCAGGGACCATCGTAACCCCCATTTCACAAGGGGGGTCACTGAGGCGCTGCTGGCACCAGGCTTCACATCCAGGCCTGTTCGTGCTCAAGGCTGGTGCTCATTCAGCTCAGCCAGGATCCCTCTGTGGCGCTGACTCCAGACACCGTGTGGGTGCCCGGGGCTGGAGGAGAACACACGGACAGAAACCAAGTGGGTGCTTGGCCCAGCCCAGCACCCCATCCCCATCCCAACTCCTACTCCTTCCCCATTCCTTCCACCCCCTAACTATGACCTCGTGCCCTGGGGTGCTCTCCTGGGCTGGTGTCCCTGTCAGCCTCTCCAGGATGCTGGGACAGGGACGGGAATCACCAGCTTGGCCTGTGTCCTTCTCTGCCACAGATAACAGGTAATTGCTTTTGTCCCTTATCTCACTCTCACTCTTTATTACTTCCCTGGGGAGATGCTATAACCACGGCCTCCTCTGCAAATTAGGTCAGTCTCCTGGCTGCAAGCAGGAACCGAGGGGCCACTGTCAGGGAGGAGTGAGTTGTGGAGGGGAGATTATATCTTTGGGTGGCAGGGACACACTGTCCCTTGGCTCAGGACATGCCGACAGGCCACGGATGACTCCTGGGGGTATAGCCAGTGCCCTGCCGAAGAAGTGCTGGATCCAGAGGTAGAAGTGTGAATCTTGTCGTGGGCTCTGCCCTAGGTTTGCTGTATGACCTCAGGCCCAGCACTTAACCTCTCTGGGTTCTAGGTTTTTCTTGGGTCAGATGGGGACAGTAACTCTTTCCCCCATGATAATCAAGCCAGCTTGGAACCGGGAGACATCGATTCCATGTATTCTCAGTGTGTTCTAGATTCTTGTGGCAGCTTCTTTCTTTAAAATAGCTTTATTGACATACATTTGCACATATTTTAAATGTACAATTTGGTAAGTTTCGACATATGTGTACCCCTGGGATGCCATCACCACAATCAAGATAGTGAACACGGGGCTTCTCTGGTGGCGCAGTGCTTAAGAATCCGCCTGCCAATGCAGGGGACACGGGTACGAGCCCTGGTCCGGGAAGATCCCACATGCCACAGAGCAACTGAGCCCGTGAGCCACAACTACTGAGCCTGCGCTCTAGAGCCCGTGCCCTACAACAAGAGAAGCCACTGCAATGAGAAGCCCGTGCACCGCAATGAAGAGTAGCCCCCTCTCTCCACAACTAGAGAAAGCCCGCATGCAGCAACAAAGACCCAATGCAGCCAAAAATAAATAAATAGAATTAATTAATTAAAAAAAAAAAAGATAGTGAACACATCCATTCCCTCCCCACATTTCCTCTTGGCCTTTTGTGATCCCTCCTTCCCCTCCCCACGTCCACACTCCAGGCAACCCACCGGCTCATCTGCCTCCTTTCACTATAGATTCATTTGCACGTCCTAGAATTTTATACAAACGGAATTATACGCTACATATTTTTTTTGTCTGGCTTCTATTTTGAGATTCCTCCATATTGTGTGTTGCAACATTTTTATTCATTTATCTGTTGATAGATACCTGAGGTGTTTCCAGTTTGGGGTGATTACAAATAAAGCTGCTATGAATATTCATTTACAAGTATTGAATGCTTTCATTTCTCTTGGGTAAATACCTAGGAGTGGAATGGCTAGTCGTATGGTATAGGTGTTTGTTTAATTTTTCAAGAAAGGAAAAATTGTTTTCCAAAATAGTTGTACCATTTTACGTTCCCACCAACAGTATATGAGTTCAAGTTCCTCCACATCTTCACAAACACTTGACACAATCAGCCTTTTTAATTTTAGATGTTCCAATAGGCGTGTGGTGGTATCTCATTGCAGTGCTTCTTCCAGAGAAGCACATGGGTGTCCATGCCCCCTGCCCAAGTCCAGGTTGTCTTTCTTAATTAGGAGTTGGGGCAGAGCGTGGGGACCCCTGGAGTTCTCTGTGTGCATCTTTCATTCTTCCCTTCTGCTACTGGAGAGGCCGTTGGGGACACACGGTGACCTCCCAAGTACCTTTCCTGCCTTGGAATTCTGGGACAAACGTACCTGAGACCAAGCTCTCACCTTTGGTAAAAATTCTCTGGCCTCTCAATATCATTGTCCTATGTCCACTTGGGCGTTTAATATTTATTGGCATTCAATGCCTTGGGAATAAGATCTCTCTCCCATGGAGATCCTGGGATCCCAGGATGAGGTGGTGGTGGGGTAGCCTGAACCACCTGGCCTGGAGCTGGGAGCTGAGAGGACTGGGTCTGGGGTGGGACCCATGGCTTCTTCAGAGCACCATCGTCAATGGTATGACAGCAGCTGAAGGGCTCAGAGGCCCTCCACGCTGGGAGGCTCCCTGGTTCTGAGGCCAAGTCAGAGGGCTCTTGCCCCCCAAACCTTCTGTCCAGGCACAGATCTTCTCCGGAAGAGCTGGCACGCACAGAACAAAATTCGTTGTTTACATTTAGGACCAAATGCTTCTCACCATGTGTCTTCCATCAGAGAAAGCTGAGATATGGTTAAAGTCACCTGGAAGTAAGAATGGGTGTTTCAAATGTCTTTCTAAGATGCAGTGGGTATCACAGGCTGAGCCCTCCCATTATTCTTAGCGATCGGAAGCGAGGCCACCCACAAAAAACTGTCTTGCGTTTCATGTGGGAAATGTCCTAGATTTTTTTGTTTATCTTAAAGAGCTTGGGAGGAAGGATTCATGGAGATGTGGGAGACATGGCCAGTGATTCAGGAGGCATGATTTCAGCAAAGAAAGGGACCGCTCAGAAAATCAAGTCCAAAGCCCTCCCTCCATCATTTCAACCATTTCTAAAGGAAAAAATTGAGGTCCAGAAAGGTGAACAGACCTGCCCCAGGCCATCCAGTCATTATGAGGTAGAGCTGGGACAATGTCTCTAAAATGAGGCAAGACATGGGGCTGCACTAGTTCCCATGAAGTAAGGAGGGTCCTTAACCACAAAAATAACATCGTGAGGGACTCGATGGAGGAGGCACACGACTCCCCTACCACCCAACTTCTCAGAGGTGGAAAATGTCTAACGCTTCGGGAATAAGATGCCATGAAATAAAACAACTACATCAACTGAGAAACAAAACCACAATTCTAATTATTCTATAATTATCTAAAAATTTCAAAAGCTTGAACAAGCTTGGGGGGAAAAAAAACGATCTTAAAGACTATGGCCCCTGGGACCTGTCAGACAAAAATCATTAACCAGTGTCCTGGGTTCCCTGGAGGGAGGTGATGGTTCAGAAGCATAGACAGCAGCCCACGAAGCCACCCTTAATCTTGTTTCATCTGTGCCTCTAAGAGAGCACTGCCTTCCCCTACAGCCACAGAGTAAATCAGAGAGTTTGTGGAGCATCATTTGAACTCAACTGCCTCTACCTGAAGAGCCAGGGCGAGTATGTTCACAGGGTGACATGACATCTTTAGGGTTCTGAAAGCACCCAGGTCCCCCAGACATCTCCCCGACCAGTATCCCACCTTGTGAGAAATTCCACCATCGTTCTTGTATTTGGGTTAAGCTATTTTCATCTCCGTGACAAAACACAGGTCATGTTCCTATGATTGTAGGGTTGAGGATGATTTGAAGCAATGTCCTTCTCCTCCAAAGGCTTGAAATCTAGTTGAGCAGATAGAATATTTACATGAGGTTAATGCCCAGGCTAATACGGTAGCTGATGACGGTCAAATAGTAAGGGCTAAAAGATCTCTGAGCATAGTGAGATCTGAGTGGTTTATGCCCAGGCTAATACGGTAGCTGATGACGGTCAAATAGTAAGGGCTAAAAGATCTCTGAGCATAGTGAGATCTGAGTGGTTTATGCCCAGGCTAATACGGTAGCTGATGACGGTCAAATAGTAAGGGCTAAAAGATCTCTGAGCATAGTGAGATCTGAGTGGTTTGGGCTGGTCAGAAACCCTTTCCGGAGTGGAAGGTGTCGAGAGGAGTTGATCTGAGCCTTGAAGTTTGAGGAAAAGAAGCAATAGCAGAAGGCGTTCTTGGCAGGGGAACGCATGAAAAAGGTATGGGGGCAGGAGTGTGTGTGACAGTACGTATGACACGGGGGGGGAGGGGTGAGAACAGTAATTAGTATGGTATGGCTGATGGGGGAGGGGAGTGGAATAATAAGAGAGGAGGCCAAAGAAATATGAGGGGGCCATTCTGAGGGGGCGAAGGAAGGTGAACCTGTGGCACACCCTCACACTCTAGTTCCTCTTGCCCCTGAGTAATACTTCCTCACCTCCCTGTGCTTGGTGCCCCATCACCCCACTTCCGTGGGTCCCCCACACCGCAGAGTAAACGCCTGACAGAGCCGAGACTGTGGCACCTCCGCTTGGGGGTGCAGGTGGGAGAAGAGAGCTTTGACCTCAGCAAAGAAGCACGGAAGCAGAGTCCAGTCTGAGAAGGAAGAGGGGTATCTGGGGCAGGTGGACAAAGCTGAGGACTCCAGGGTGGCACCTGGACTTAGGTCTCGGTAGGAGGGAAGGTCCATGATTAAACCCCACCCAGTCCAGGACTTTCTGCCGGCTCCTGCAGGGCGGGGACACAGGGGGGAGAAGGGTAGCCCACATTGCTCGTGGTCTCTGAGCCCGGGGGCTGGGGGAGGAGGGGAGAGAACAGCCTGTTCTTCGGGGAAGAAGGCTGCCCAGCTAACTGGCTCTGAAAGCATTTGGCAGGAGAGAAGATGCTCGAGTGGCCTGCAGGCCCCAGCCGGCTAGGAGCTCCCCGTGCATCCATCCAGGCCGGTGCTCCCCAGCTGGGCTGCCTGCGGAGGGGCAGGGCCTGACACCGGAGAAATTGCTCACCACCTGCCCATCTGTGGAGAGCAGAATCAGCACCACTCGGGGCACCAGCACCCCACCCCTAACACCCCTTTTCCGGGCCCCCACTTTGCAGGGCACTAGATGCAGCTGTGAGGAGCTTGAACATCAGAGATACTCAGTCACCTGAAGGATAACCACATCCTAAAGCTACTACAATGACAGGTGCAGTGACGTGGCACTCACTGTGGGCAGGCCGTGTGTCAAAGCACCCAACTGTACAGCAACTCCTTTCTTTTTAAAATTAATTAATTAATTTTTGGGACTGTGCTGTGTCTTCGTTGCTGTGCGTGGGCTTTCTCTAGTTGTGGCGAGCGGGGACTACTCTTCGTTGCGATGCGCGGGCTTCTCCTTGCGGTGGCTTATCTTGCTGCGGAGCGCGGGCTCTAGGGGCACGGGCTCAGTAGTTGTGGCTCACAGGCTCAGTAGTTGTGGCTCACAGGCTCTAGAGTGCAGGCTCAGTAGCTGTGGCACATGGGCTTAGTTGCTCCATGGCCTGTGGGATCTTCCTGGATCAGGGCTCGAACCCGTGTCCCCTGCATTGGCAGGCAGATTCTTAACCACTGTGCCAACAGGGAAGTAGCCCCAGGAGGTAAGTAGTATCATCAACACCCCCCATTTTACAGATGAGAAAACGGAGGCACTCCCAGACATTGAGCTGCCCAGCCCTGCCGATGCTGAAGAGTGAAGGACGTGGCTCGTTAGTCAGTCCAATACAAAATGGACCACGCGAACCAAGTGCTCCCCCAGGGGACAGAGCCTGAGGGAGAGAGGACAGGGAGAGAGCTACGACAGCCACCTGGGACACCCAGGAACTGTGCTGGAGCTTTCCCTCCTGTTATCAGCTCCCGAGACGCCCCAGACATAGTTGGCACTGACAGATGTTGGTGACTGAATTCTCTCGGTTCAATTCATAGAAATCATGCAAAAAATTATTTTGGCCATTTTGTAGAATAGGAACAGAGGCTCAGGAAGGTTCAGTGACTTTTGCAAGGTGACACAGTAGTACCAGGAAGAGCCAGGATTCAAACCCAGACCAGACTCTAAAGTGCAGCCCTTTTCACCATCCTAAGTGGCTTCCTCCAGCTGGTCAGGGGCTCTAGGGACCAGGATCGCCCTGAAATCACCTGAAGACTCTTCCCTGGGAGGCTCTGGAGGCCAGCCTTTTGGGGGCCTGTAGAACTGAGACGTTGGGGTCTGGGGTCCCGTCTCCCTCGGCGTCCTGGCCGCGGGGCCTCATCCCAGAAGCCCTCTGCGTTGCTTTGACCCTGTTGGGAGGGCAGGGCTGCCTCCCGCCTCTCTCCCTACCACAGTGCCTCGGCCAAACAGGCCAGCTGCTCTCCTCTCCTCTGCCCTGAGCCTGCCTCTCAGCCATCCTCTCTCCGCCAGACTCCTGGTTTCCTGCGTCTGGTCTCCTCGGCATGACTTTGGGTTTGCATGCCACAAAGCAGTTCTTCCACAGCATTGTCTCTATGGAGCCTCTGCAGATCCACCTCCCAGGTGATCTCCCCCTTGGATCCAGAAGTTTCTGGCCCAGAGGTGTCTCCCTAGAAAAGACATCCCACTTGGGAGTGAAGTGCCACTGTGGCCCCCTGTGGGAATCTGGGTGCAGGAAGGAGGAGGAGAGGTGGGTTAGGGGAAGACCTCTCGTGTCGCAGTTTGGCCCAGGCCGGGTCCTTCTTTCCAGTCTGCTGTGCCTCGAGCCCCCGTGAGCTCGCCTCTGCGTCCAGGGCTTGGCACCCATGGCAACCTCCCCCTACCTCTCCCACCACCCTCCTGGGCTGGGGCCCACTGAAGCCTGTAAACTGCTTTATTAGATTAAAGCGAACATCTGCGAAAGAAGAAACGCAAAACCTTAATTGGAGGCCCCTGGGGACGTTTGCAGAGACAGATGGTAGAGGATCTAATGAAATCACCTCATACAACCTCTGTGCAGAACTCGCAGATAAAACACCATTGCCCAGCAACAGAGCTTTGCTACCTGGAGGCCCGATAAGGGGCTTAGAGGAGCTGTGTGTTTGGAAAATGTGATTTTGCAGGCAGGGCCAAGGGTATGTTGACTCTGCCCAATGCCCTGGGCTCCCCCATCACATGAGCAGCTGCCACTTTCTCTGGCGTACAGGCAGAAAGCTGCTCTGAAGGACCCCCCTGGCAGGGACTCCTCACGTGGAGGTGTCCTGAGCCCCACAGCCAGAGGAGCAGCGGTTCACTCCCTGAGATCTGGTGCTCCCCAAAGGGGACATTTCAGGGCACCTGGGGCAGTGGTGGCAACGGCTTCCTCTTCTCTCCCTGACTCCTGGTTCAGAAGCATCTCTGCAGGCCCTCTCGAATGAAGTGGGGTGTCTGGGCTGCTGGGAGCTAGCTAGGCCTGATGGGCACATCTACACAACACCTTGGGGCCTCTGGGTTCCTCCCACCTTCTGCTGTCCGTCTTCTCCCAGTGATTCCTGTTTTCTTCAAAGTAAAAGCCAAAGTCCTCACCAAGGCCCACGAGGCCCTACCTGATCTGGCCCAATATTGTCTTATCCCCGACTGATCTCTGCCTCACTCACTCTCTTCCAGCCACCTTGGCCTTTTTAATCTGCCTCAAATCTGCCAGGTGTAGTCCTGTCCCACGGCCTTTGCACTGACTGTTCATTCTGCCTGGAATGTTCTCCCAGATGTCCACGTGGCTCTCTCCCTTGACCCTTCTCAATAGGGCCCTACCCTGACCACCTGTTTGATGAGGCCACAACTTCTCACCCAGCTATTCTCAGGCCCCTTACTCTGTTCTGCTCCTTCTTTTTTCCCAACATCACCACCTTCTGACCTACTGTATAATGTGCTTATTTATTAGGTTTTATTGGGTTTTTAACCATTTTTTAAATTGAAGTATAGTTAGTTTACAGTGTGTTAGTCTCAGGTGTACAGCAAAGTGATTCAGTGATCTATCTACCTATCTATCTATCATCTATTTTTCTTTTCCATTATAGGTTATTACATTATAGGTGTTACATTATAACCATTATAGGTTATAATTTCCATTATAGGTTATTACAAGATATTGAATAGAGCTCCCTGTGCTGTCCAGTAGGGCCTTGTTGTTTATCTATTTTATACATAGTAGTGTGTATAATTTATCTCTCTCCCTGCCCTCACTACCTGCTCTGGTAACCATAAATTTGTTTCCTATGTCTGTGAGTCTATTTCTGTTTTGTAAATAAGTTCATTTGTATCATTTTCTTAGATTCCACATATAAGTGATACCATATAATATTTGTCTTTCTCTGTCTTATGTTTTATTGTTTATTGCCTGTCTCCTCAGCCTCCAAGAAGTTAGGGGTCTTTCTTCTTTTCTTCACCAGCATACTCCAAGCCTTGAGAACAAAGCCTGGAACACAATAGGTGCTCAATAAATGTTTGTTGAATGAAGGTCTCCCCTTCCCTGTCCCCTGACAGCTTTGGTAGAACTGGGGAGAAAGAGGCTGGGTCCAGGGAGGCCAGAGTGCACCTCCCGAGGTAACTGTGCACCCCTGGGGAAGGCCTGGGGCAGCACTCCCTGCATAGCCCCACCACTAGCAACCCTGGGGGGAGGGGAAGGCGATCTTGTCCAGGAAGGAAAACCCAAGGCCCGGCGCCAGGAGCACTTGGCTCCCATTACAGCCCTGTGTGACTTGGGACAAGGCACTGCCCATCTCTGAGTCTCAATTTACTGTCAGATCATATTAACATTTACCTTCTTTATCTAAAAGCAGTAAACGTCCACATTCCGGCTTTCCACACGACAGCCTGAGGTCGACTCCTGCCTCTGCCGCTCACCAGGCTGTGTGGTATTAGGCAGGTTTGGGACCCCTCTGAACCTCCACCTCCTGATATTAATGATAGGGTTTCATCACAGGTGTGTGAAGCAGTTACTGTGTGCTAAGGGGTCAGGTGCTGCGGTTCAGATCTCATTTACACTCAGCACAATTGTGTGCCCTGCGTCTTCACAGCTATGTTTCAGAAGGGGACACTGAGGCAGAGAGTAGGAAACGAACCAGGGTCACCTGGAGACTCGCTGGTAGCTCCTGGGTAGACTCTGCACCTGGCTCCAGGGCTCTCTCCACCCCCTCATCCCAGCGCTGTAGCTTGCCTGATGCAACGTCCGCTCCCCAACCCAGAGGATTCTGGCCTTGGCCCTTCCTCACCGTCGGGACCACACCTTGGTCAGAGGCATGGAAGTGGTCTAGAGCTGACAAGATACTTCCTGGGTAGGACAGGAGTCTAGTGAGCGACCCTCCAAATTAATGCGAAGAACAATCGAGCTCCAGAGCCAGGGATGGAGGGAAATCTATCAGGGGACAGAAGGGCTGGAGTCTTAGAGGCACTGAGCTCCACGTGGCTCAGGATGGAGGCCCATCAAGAGATCGAGGGATAGACGCTGTCAGACCACCCACACCCCAGACAGACCACGGGGGAGTGGGGGAAGGGGCAGTCAGCATCTTGGCGTGGGTTCTGCAAGTCGAGGGTCAAGGATTCGAGGACTCGTGGTGGAGGGGTGGGAAGGAACCGGGGGTGGAGGGTAGGGGGCGAGGAGAGGAAAGGAAATCAATAAAGAGTGTGCTAGTAATAGTGTGTGCAGGCAAGCCCGACCCCAGGGTGAGGAACCAGCTGAATTCCTCAGGGAGCCGATGAGAAGCTGTACCAAAAACCCCTCCTTGGAATAGCGCCCAGGGGTGAGGAAGGTGGGGTGCTTCTAAATGAACCTCTGACACTTGTCTTCCATTGGCTTCCCCCCAAATATTACCTTCCCATATTTTGACACCCCTGGAAGCCTAAAATCCTTTTCCTTTCTCTAGTCACTTCTCTACAAATTTATTTGTTAAGATGCTATATAAGCCCAAGTTCTAACCATCCCTTTGAGTTACTCATCACCTAGATTTCTCCTGTGTGGGGTGCACCACATGCATTAATAAACTGTTCTTTTGTTGAAAAAATAAATAAATGAACATCTGAGGGCAAGTCCCTGAGCTTTCGGCTTCCGGTGAATGCGAGCAGAGCAGACTTCTGGGTTTCTGTGAAAACCCTTTGGGCACCAAGGGGTAGATCCTGGCAGTGGGTGGTGGCCCAGGACCCTGAGAGGCCCAAGAGACATGGGCAGGGCTTGGACTGCGTCTGCTAGAGTTAAGCTCACTGGCTTGAGGGGAGCAACTGGGGCTGCAGCCAGCCCCGAGCCTGCCGCTCCCCATGGGCACAGACAGGCTGCCTCTGGGGTCTCCCTTGGTGGTGTATTCTGGGGGAATGCACTTCTGTGAGAAGCACCTCCGAAGTCCTGGGAGACCAGCTCTGGTGGGGGCTCTGGTGCCCCTCCCCAGTGGGCGCCCCCAGCAGGACTCCCACTCCCCCAGCTTAGAGCCTGGAGCACTCCCAGGGATGCTAGCTGGGGGGCAGCTTTTGCCCCACAGAGAGACTAGGATGCTGATTCTGTCGCCCTGCTCTCACTCCTCAGACTAGAAGGCAGCCACCTTCATGCAGCCAATATTCAAAGACAGCAGTGGCCATAGAGAGTGCTTTCAAATTTTTTATCGTGGTAAAATACACAGAACATAAAACTTACCATTTTAGCCACTTTTAGGTTTACAGCTCAGTGGCATTAAGTACCTTCACATTGTTGCACAACCATCACCATCTATCCCCCTAATTTTTTATCTTCTCCAACAGAAATGCTGTTCCCATAAGGCAAACCCCCCATCCCCCCATCCCCAGCCCTGCTCCTGGCAACCTCCATTCTATTTTCTGTCTCTGAATTTGACTAAAGAGTGAGTCCTTAAAAAGCATTTCAGTGTCGTTCTCACTGCCCAAATCTGCCTTCTGTTCTCTCCTCCTCCCCACCAACCCCAGGTTGGCCCTTGGACTCTGGAGTTAGGGGGTAGCATTTTGGCTGCCAGTCCCATACCTCTTTCATCCATTTCTTCACTCTTTTCATTCACTGAAGCAATGGAACAATTGAGGGCCAGGAGAACCAGTTCTGGCTCTTACAACTTGCTGTGTGATCTTAGGTAAGTGCCTTTCCATCTCTGAACCTCAGGAATGGGACTAGAATCTTGGCAATACCAGTGTCACTCACTGAGTTTCTTACAGACCTGGAAACTGATCGTTTTAAGGCATTAATTCAGACAACTGCCCATTAACCAGGAGACTTCTATGCCCATGATCAAACCCTGAAGTGTTGACATCCTTTATAAAGCCTGCATGGTTTGAATGAATTTGAATGGTGTTGTCTGTGATACGGAAATAAATAGTGCCTGGCATTGAGTAGTCCTTTTCCTTTGACATAGTGACAAGGGGTCTATAAACACTCCCACCATCAGCACCTATTCACCTGGACACCCTCCACCCCAGTGTTGCTGTTTGTTGTCAGAACTGTTCACTGTCCTTATTGGCTATTTCCTTGTTTCAGTTGGGGTTCAGGTGCAGAAAGCAGGATAGTAAACGACTTACAGAATCACTGGGAGGACTGAAGAAGTTGACTATAGTGTGTTTCCAGAAACAGCTCACAAAGCCACACCCCAGAACTGAGCTGCCACGGGAGCTGCCCATGCCAGGATCAGGAAACTTCTTGCCAAGTCAGAACGCTACCACAGCCACTGACTCGAGAGCCACCCACCTCTGCCATGTCCACAGGAGCAACATATTGGCTCTGCACCCTGTCTCTCTCCACACAGTTCCTGAGCAAATACCTCTGATTGGTGGAACCTAAATCACATCCAAGTCTTCAGCTGCAAGGGATTCTGGGAAATGTAGTTTTTAGTTTTCCTACTTCTGCCCACCTGGAGAGGGTTGGAACGGAGGTTGAACAATCTAATCCACAGTGTCCTCCATATACCCAAAAGGTAAAGAACTCCTGACTTTGCTTTGCCCCCTGCCTCCTGCTCTCGGTGAGCTATGCTATAGCTCCCACCACCTACTCAGCTCAATGCTTCATCTAACATACAAAACCAAGGCAGTATATATACTTAGCTATAATCATAACACATTCTGTGCGTGGGTCAAAATTTGGCAGTAGATCTGGGAAACTGTCAGGGGGAGCCAGGAGCAGTGGGTAGACTGAGAAATACTGGTTCCCTAGTACTCTAACATGATCCTAAGATGGGCTGCTAAGCCCACCTTCAGAGCAGACCGTCCTTCTCTCTGATTCCTCTTACTGCATAATTGATGGAGAGTTAACCACATCTTGGCCCTAGGTTTTTGCATTTCAGCAGGAGTGATTCACAGAAAGAACATTTGTCTGGGGTGGGTGGGGGGAACAAACAAACAAACAAAAAAAACAAGGACCTGACCATGGGCACCAGATGAGAGGTATTTGCTTTAAGCAGAAGCGGCTCCAGAATGTCAAGACAAGAGGAGCTCAGGGGCAGCGACCAGATTAGAAATGGGGGCTAGAGAACTTGTTCAAAACTTTATATAAAGCCAGGACATGGTTTTGTATGGAGATTGCCTGTATAGACTTGGAGCAATAAATAGAGTCTTTCACCATGTTTCATCCACCTAAAGCTGGAAAAACATCAATTGTCTTTCTCAGAGATGAGAAACCTTAGAAAGCCTGAAGGCAGTAGTTTTGGATGGGCGTTGATGATGAAGATCAGTTAAACATAAGGCTGGTAGAGGGCGTAAGGCATGGGAAATAGAGGGAGGTGACACAGACAGACGACTGGTCCCCACACTCCACCATTTCCTAGCTGTGTGACCTTGGAAGAGCTCCTCCATCTCTCTGAGCTTTGGCTTCTGCATGTGAGAAACAGAGATGTTGATATCTTAGGCACAGGTTTATTGTAAAGATGAAATAAAATAACATGTATAAAGCCCTGTAGCAGATGTCAGTGTTCCACCTATGTCCCCTTGCACCACCTCAGAGGTTACCTGTAGACAGTTCCCATACATGCCAACAGCTTCCAGTGTTTCTCTGTCTGAGGGTATTCTCTGGCAGTGGGAGTTTGCTTGGCCCTTTCACAGAGCAGATAGGAAGTGCGGGGAAATCAATGTCTTCAGGTGAGACCCTCAATGAGGGAAAGGAGTCGACAGGTAAGTATCCCAGCATCCTCACCCCAGTGGAAAAATCCCGAGGTGTGTCCTACACAGTTTCTCAGTAAGTCCCAGCTAGACTGAGTCTCCACTGCCCTGAGTGGTAACTTGCTCATCAATACACATTTCACTGGTTCTTTTCCTTGTCTCACTTTCCTACTCCCTTGCTCATGGAATAACTTCCAAATGAAGCACTCCCAAATCCTCGCTTAGGGTCTGCTTTTAGGGAAACCCAATCAAAGACAGGCATCTGGGGCTTCCCTGGTGGCGCAGTGGTTAAGAATCCGCCTGCCAATCCAGGCGACACGGGTTCGAGCCCTGGTCCAGGAAGATCCCACATGCCGCGGAGCAACTAAGCCCGTGCGCCACAACTACTGAGCCTGCGCTCTAGAGCCCGCGAGACACAACTACTGAAGTCCGCGCGCCTAGAACCCATGCTCTACAAGGGAAGCCACCGCAATGAGAAGCCCGTGCACCGCAACATAGAGTAGCCCCTGCTCGCTGCAACTAGAGAAAGCCTGCGCACAGCAACGAAGACCCAACGCAGCTAAAAATAAATAAATAAATAAAATAAATTTATTAAAAACAAAGACAAGCATCTAACCCAATGCCTGGCTCCTTAAAAGGGACCCATCAACAGCACCATACAGGGTTCCTCATCAAAACCATAACACAGAAATTATTTGAGTGGCTATTTTTTCAGTTCTCCCAAGAATGGTGCATAATTCGTACCATTCTAGATGCATGCAAGAGACACTAATTCATGATGAATGCCTTAGGGTATTGGGCTTCATTCTCTTGTAAAACTGCATCCGTAAACAAGTATAATAATTGTGTCTACCTCATAGGACTGTATTGTAACTCTTAGAACAGTGCCTGGTTTTTAGCAAGTTTTCCACAAGGGTTAGTTGTTGGCATCACCCCCATGGGTTGTGTGGTACAGAATGTACATCGTCCTCCAGTATCCCGTCTTCCTTTAGTAATCAGAACCTCCCCGTGGCTGCCCAGTCTCCCTTACAACTAGGTGTGTCCAGTGCCTAAGTCCTAGCCAGTGGGCTGGGAGAAGTGTTGCAGGCAAGGTCTGCATCAGAACTTTACAGAGAAGCTGCTTGGTCTCCATCTACCGTTTGCCCCCTTTGAGATGGTTGAGAAATGGTGGCAACCAGAATAGCTGCCTTGATATCAAAGGTGGAAAATGTTTGTTGAGGATGACACAGCCACCCCGTGGATCCAAACTGTTCACTCTGGGACTGTTGTGGAAGAGACAAATAAGACCCCATCTTATTTCACTGTATTTTAGGATCTTTCGTTCCAGTGGCTTATCCTTACCTAACCAATCCAGCCCAAAGCCAAAGATGGGATCGATGGATGTGAGTTTTCTCCTTCTTTCAATTTTCCATTGTGCCGACCACATGCCCAGCACTATGCCAGAAACTGAAGTCGAAAGATGAGCAGGACGCAGACCGAATCCCAAGGAGCTCAAAGTGTAATGAGATAGAAGGATCTAGAGGCAAGAAATGCCGACCACGTGTGATAAACACTCACACAAATGTTGTGGAGGCAGAGAGGAGGGAGCAATTACCTCAGGTCCTCAAAAGGATGGAAGCATTTGCCAGGCTATAGGGGAGGGAGTGGAATGATAATGAGAGGCATTCCAGGGAGTGGTAACAGCATGTGAGAAATCATGAGATGGGGGGAAACGTGGGCACTTGAGCAAAACAAGCTCTAGGTCCAACTTTACCATTCACTGGCCATGTGGCGTCTTGGAAGCTCATGTTAGCATCCTGGGTCTCAGTTTCCAAATCTGCAAAGTAGAATAAAAACAATCCTGCTCTAACTTAGGCTGAGGGTTACCGTAAGGGCTCAGTGACGAAACATTCTGAAGAGCTATACGGCATGGTGTAAGTGCTAGTTACTGGCGTCGTCACTTGTAAAACCTAGTTTGGGAGACTTTTGCCGGTTGGTTATATGTAGCTTCACTGGGCAAACAGGATCGGGCTTCTGGAGAACTAGTGCTCCTGGGAAGGTGGCAGGCGCTCTGAAACTTCCCAGGAGAAAAATCCACTCAGCTTGGAAAGTGGTTCAACTTTCTCCACGGCAGTTGGGCAATGCACATCAAGTGTCTTAAAATGTCCATTTTCTTCGACTGAGGAGTTCACCTACTGTTATATGAAATGACATGAAAGAATTGCAAATGCTACAGAGGTTTGTGTACAGGGTTGTATGTTGCAAACCTTTGCACCACATTCAGGATGACCCACATCAGAAGGGCACTTATGTTTTCAGTGTTTGACTGAAGTTTTTCACTGGGAACTGTCTTTTACCAAGGGAGTCACCTCCACAAAGACTATAGAACATACACTTTAAAGTGATCAGTACTTCTCTCTGGGTTGTGTGAGTACAAGTGATGTTCTGTATTTCTGTGCATTTCCAAGTTTTTGAGACAGACTCCATGTTAATGTTCAGCTCTGTTCTCCAGGCTGTTTTCCCTCTACCTCCTTATTATTCCTTGAACACGCCAGGCACATTCCTCCCTCTGGGTATTTGCACTTGCCGTCCCTCTGCCCGGAGCCCTCTGCCCCTGGACACATGCAACCCCCTCCCCCAGCAACTTCAGGTGACTTGCTAAAATGTCACTTCCTTGGTGAGGCCTCTTTAGATCCACCCTCTTTAAAATATAACCCAACCCCTTCCCCCAGCACACCCATCCCCCTTCCCTGCTTCATTTTTGTCCATAGCACTTGTCCCCACCTGACATACCGTGCATACCTACAGCAGCTAAGAGCTGTCCTAAGCACATAGTAGGTGATTAACAAACAGTGGTTAAATGAATGAACACCTGCATGAACAGGACCTTTTTAGTCTCTTCTGAGCTTCTGCCAGCTTTTCCTTTAGGGGCGGGAAGTGGGAAGTAGCAGCAGATGGGAGGGGACTGTTACAGGAAGAAGGGGGGGCTCTTGGACGATGCCAGCTGATGCCAAACTGTTGCCCAGATACCCGCTTCACTATGACAGTGGGGTCAGGTGGCAAAGGGTGAGAACAGTAATGTGGCCAGAGCATAAGGGCCTCAGGGCAGAGAGAAACAAACGAGGAAACCAGCCTTACACACAAACCATCCAGGTTTTGAGAACACTCAAGAGGATGTGAGAGCTGTTCTCAAACACACAAATGGGTTATCAGCCACAAGAAGGTGATCCTAAGGGGCTGAACGAGGTCTAATGAGTACAAGTTACAAAGACCTCTATTTCGGTTTGATATCAAGAACTGTCCCCTACCCCTCCCTCCCCACCCCCCATGAGCGCTGTCCAACAACGGCCAAGGCCCAGGATTCACTCATCTGTGGGTTGAACTTTCAATCAGTACATTCAACAGTTATCAGTTAAGGGCATTTACTCTGTCAGGTGCCCTGCTCAGGACTATGAAAGCAATGAAGACTAAACGTTATTCAAATAAATAAATGCATATTAGAAATCGTGAAAGCACAAAACTGGGTTGCCAGAGAGAGAGGCCTGATTCAGACAAGGGGTCGGGGACCTCTAGACGGCCTCCTAGATATTTGAGGGAGCCCCGAATGGTGAGCATGCCTCTAGCCAGTGGGATCGAGGAAGCAAGACCCCCTCAGGAGGGGGCCCTCAGGAGCAAGGAGTGGTGCGCTAGAATTGGCAGGACCTCAGCGCACTTCGGCGGCCCACGAGGTCCAGAGACTGGAGGTGACTTGTCCACGGACACACAGCAAGTCGGTGGAGCTGTCGAGGGGTGGACGATCCGCTGAGTCCCCCGTGCCGCCTCCTGGAAGCCAGATATCCTCCTCGCTGCCTCACCCAAGAGCTGTCTGAGGCGGTGGCCATCAGCAACAGCCCGTGAGCCTGGGGGTGTTGCGAACTGCGGCCAGACCCCCGGAGGGTAGGGGCGGGTCCTATGACGTCATTTCCGGGGCCCGGGGTGTATATAAGTGGGGCGCGAGGGTGCCACTGCTGCAGTGCCCGAGCCCAGAGGGGAAAGGCGGTGGGGGGATCGACAGGCGGACGCACACGGAGACCTTGCGACCCCCATCCCCGCGCCTGTGTCGCCGAGGCCGCCCGGAGCGACCAGTCCAGCCACCCCTCGCCCCAGTGCGCGCCGCGCCCGGCCCCAGACCGCCAGCTGCTCGGCGCCCCGGGTTCGCCATGCGCTCCGCAGCGGTCCTAGCGCTTCTACTCTGCGCCGGGCAAGGTGAGCGAGCGCGGGGCCTTTGGGGAGAGGGTCCCGGGCGTCCCTGCCTGCTCTTGCCCTGCCTGCCCTGAGGTCCGGGCACGGCGCAGCGCCGCGCGCTCCTCCATGCCTTCCCTCCGGCGCGGCGAGTTTTCAGCGCCACGGACAGCGCCTCGCCTCCCACCCGATCCCGCAAAGGGGCCCGGGAGCTGATCCCGCAGGCCTGACTCTTTGACTCGGACTCCCGACCCCGCGGGGCAGGGTCCCCTGACGTCCCCACCCCGTGTCAGGGCTGCTTCAGGGCCGGCGCCGGCTCTGCGTCGTGGCCGGCCAAGGTCATCGGGGTAGGTGGGAGGACCGCTGCGGGCTCCCCACTCGCCTGCCTCCCCCTGCATCCTCCCTCTGCCCCCGTCTGTCTACCCTTGACTTCTACCTCTCCCATCCCCCGTCACAGTCCTCCTCTTCCATCTCTTCCGCTCCCCTCACCCTCTTTTCTGTCACCTCTGGGGTCTCTCTGCCTCTCCCTCATCCTCCCCCAGCCCGATCCCACTCAGCCATTGGCCTGTTTGCACAGCTCTTGCTTTCGGCTCACACACCCCGTCCAGAGCACGAGCTTTCCCAAGGGGAAGGGTTAGGGCTCTCAGTGCAGCCTCTGGGAGCCATCTCCGGGGTGG
>NW_020185338.1:124712-161010 GCF_003031525.2 Neophocaena asiaeorientalis asiaeorientalis | reverse complement strand
CAGCCTCTGGGCCCCATCTCCGGGGTGGGGGGGTGGGGCAGCAGCTGGGGAAGGGAAATAAAATCAGTTCAGCATCTCATTTGGGTGGAGGTGGTCTTAAGAGGGAGCGCGCCTGATGGAACCAGTCTGGAAGGACCGCGTTCTCCCCTCGGAGCAGAGGAGTGACCCCAGCTCTCTCTTTTTCTTCCTAGTCATTGCCCTCCCTGTGAACAGCCCTATAAATAAAGGGGACACTGAGGTAAGAAGGGGTGCGGGGATGCCCCGGCATGGGGGCCAGGAGCATAAAGCCAAGAGCCAGCACTGCGGCTGCTGAGCCTGGGGACGGCTTCGCCAAAAGAAGACATCAAAGTCTGCTAGATTTCCCTGTTCTCCTCCTGTGGGGCCTTCCCCCGCCTCCTCTGAGTTGGGTGTGCAGCCCGATGGGGCCTGTGTCTTACCTGCGGGGCCCAGGTGCCAGGCCCCCTGTCTTGAACACTCCGAATCTCACAGGCCCACCACGGGCTGGCAGGGGTGACTTCTCTGAGGCTGTGGTCGTCCACCGACCTGCGGGAACAGTCTTCATCTGCCTGGCTCCGGCCTCCCGCTTTGCTCTTCCCCAGAGCCCTGCCAGCAACACACCCGCCCCGTCCCCCAGTCACTAAAGCCCTGGCTGGCTCTCCCAAAGGGCCACAGTGAAAACACTCTTGATCATGGCTCCTGCACCCAGGGTCCCAGCCAGTTGGGGCTGCTGGTGGAGGTCACCCAGGAAAGGGCCTTAGAAGACACTGGTGGGGGCTTCTGTGGCCAGCAAAAGACACTCTGTGTTGGGTGTGTACTCGAAATTCATTCATGTCTGAGTTGGGGCTGTTTTTCCAGTCTCTGATGTTCACAGATACCTCCACTTGGGAGTCAGAGAAATTTCTACTCCCTGCCTTTTCAGGAGCTGTTTTCTTCTATTCCAGAGAGGCTGTAGTTGAAACCCAAAACATCAAAGAGATTTCAACCTCAGTTTGCTCATTTCCTATTCATTAGTTACAGACAGCCCTAAATTTAAACCTATACCACTCATTGTTAGCTGTGTGATGTTGGGACGATTCCTTAACTTTTCTGAGCTTCCCCTTTTCCTGTCTATAATAATATTTCCTTTGAGGGGAGTTGTAAGGAATTGGAATCATGTGAAGTACCTGGCACATAGTTGGTCCTCGGTAAATAAGCATTTTCATTCCTAGAGCTTCCTTTCATGACCTCCCCATCACTCTTGGGACCCATAACCAATTGCTCTCTCCCAGAATCTGTCCTCATGGACTGGTGGTTACCTGATTTCCCCAGTGCAAGACTTTTGGTTGCAGGGAGATATAGGGTGCAGGCTATAAGCTCCTCCCTGCCAGGTGCCCTTATGGGACACACTTTGTATTCAGCAGCCTGGGGTCAGAGACACCGGAGCAGCTGGTGAAGACCTGCACGTTTTAACCTAGGATGCCATGACTACCGTAGAGCCTGTTTGCCATCCTGGATCTTCGGATGGGCTGCCTTGGCATCCCGTAGACACAGCCTCCCGCCCCCCCACTCCCCACCAGTGTTGCCTGTTGCGTGTCTGACACCTCCTGCTCCTCTGGCCAACTCTAGGCAGCTGAAGCAGGTTGGGAGTCGTGAATCCCTCCCTGGGTGTGTGTGTCACTTCATGCATTATAGAGTATTTTCCCATCTGTGCCTCATCACCCTGGGAGGGGAGTTGGGAAGGTCTTCTCACTCCCATTTTACAGATGAGGAAATTGAGGCTCAGAGAGGTCAAGTCGCTTGCCCAAGATCACACAGCTAGGATATCACACTACGGTTGGCACCATCTTCAGATATCATTCACTTATTGGCTGCCTGATTATCCATAGCACCTTGCTGGGCACTAGACAAGACTTTCAGAGATATGGCTGCTGTCGGCCTGGGATGGACACCCAGATGTAGCAGATAGATGTGTGCCCACATCCAGCCAGGGGATTCACCTGGTGGGTGACTATGGAGCCAGACTGTGAGGCTGTCACTCCCTGCATGTGACAACACCATGGATATCTAGAGAGAGTTTTCCAAGTCTTGTTTCCAGACAGGGTAGAGCCAGGAAAGGTCTTTGTTCTCCACTGGGTGGTCCAGAAAGGCCTCCTGGAGATAGCTGACCTTTTGGGCATCTGCAAGACTAAAGTACTTTTGCAAGACACACCCCTAATGCCCAGGAGCAGCTTCCCCATCTTCAGAGAAACCCTTGGGATGAGAGGGTATGGGGTACCCACCCTCACCTTAGAGGGGCTCCTGCCGGCCTGGTGATTGGGGTGCCTGGCACTTGGTAAGCACTGTGTAAGGTTTTTTGGTTTTGTTTTTAATTATTACTATTGCTGTTACTATGTAGCTAAGAAAGCAGAGCTGTGCCCCTGAGCTAGGTGTCCATGGACTCCTAAAGACACAAGAGAATGTCCTTATGTCCTCCGTAGAAATTTACCCTGGAGCTTCAAGGAACTGAGCCCCATGCCCAAACCAGCCCCAACCTGCCCCAATCTCTTCCCAGGTGATGAAGTGCATCGTGGAGGTCATTTCTGACACGCTCTCCAAGCCCAGCCCCATGCCTGTCAGCCAGGAGTGTTTCGAGACACTCCGAGGAGGTATGGGCCAGGCTTGGGGTGAGGGGCTGCTGCCTGCTGGGCTGGGGGGCAAGGACATGGGGTGTGGTTTTGGATGGAATTCAGTGATTTAATTCAGTAGTCACTGACCAAGTGCCTGCCTCAGCCAGGCCTGTGCAGGGTGGTATAGAGAGATGAAGGGCTTACAGCCCCTGTGAGCCCAGAGCTTACAGACTAGCAGAAGGGACAGATATGAACACAATTAACCAGAATCCTGGGCAGAATGAAACCAGGGCTGGAACAGCGAGCCACCAGAACGTGAGGTCCCTGTGGACAAGGCTTTGCGTGCTATATCCCCAGCGCCGAGAACAACCCCTGGCACCCGGTAGATACCCTCTAGATGTACGATGAATAAAAGAACAGTGTGGGTGGGTGGGCATGAGAAGGACAAAGCTTTCCAAGCAGGCAGTCAATGTTGGATAGGTCCAACATTAGCACTGGGGTTGGGCTTTAAGATAAAAGTTGAAAATCAGTAAGTAGAAAAATGAAAAAAGAGCACCCCGGGTGGCGTGGAAAACACGGGCAAAGGCATGGAGATGAAAGAACACGTTGTGCTTAGAGACACCCCTGCATCACCTCAGGGGCTGCCATCTCTTGGTGAAGGTCTGGGTGCAGGGACTGTGGCTGACCTTTCTGATATAATAGCAGATGGAGAGATACCTTGGAAGGGAGGTCATTTCAGAAGTGTTATCTCAAGACCCAATCTTGCTGCTACCACCCAGGTTTTGAGTTTCCAGAAGAAATTCCTTGTGCTCAGCTGAAAATATTGATGGCAATCTCTTTCTGGGCTGTTCTCTGGAAACCACCCGTAACGACTCTTTCTCATTGCAGATGAACGGATCCTCTCAATCCTGCGACATCAGAATTTGCTGAAAGAGCTCCAAGACCTCGCTCTCCAAGGTATTTTCCAACCGCTGCATGCCAATCTGAGTAAATTCCAGTAACTGAGAGTCAGAAAATCATGGTGGCAGGTTGAGCAAGGTCTTGTTTCTGATACCCAGTTATTGCCTTTCAATTATAGGGTGGCAAGGTGGGGTCCTCTGTGCCACCTGGTCCGGTCTATAATTAATGTAATTAAAGAGATCAAGGCCCAGAGAGGTTGAGTGACTGGTCCAAGGTCACATAGTAAGTTAAGGACATCCCAAGACCAGATGCAGCTCTTCTAATACCCCATGGTCTCTGGAGTTCAGCCATTTTAGAGGGGACACTTTCAAGACTAGGTTGCAGAGAGGATCCCTTTTCTCTGTTAACAGAAAAGAAAACTGGTCTCCAGGAGAGAGGAGGGGCCCCTTTGCCCTCGTGAGCTTCTGCTCAAGGGGGAGATGGGAGAAGCAGGGTCTTGCTTGCCCCAAAACACAGACCAGACTTTCAGTGTGCTTTCAGAGCGAGACATGGCTTTCTCCAAGAGGTTAAGAAAATCTACTGATGCTCTTGGGAATGGAGTGATTTTGTGAGGTAGTGAGCGCCTTGTCACTGAGGATGTTCAAGCAGAGCCTGGATAGGATGCTGGGAAGGAGGGTTAGGCTGATGTCATCCCACAGAGTTAGCTGCTCTGCCCAGCCCCAGGCTCCATCTTGGGTTCATGTGAAGTAGAGGCCTCCCTGGCAAATTGGAAACAATGGGTTCTGGCCCTGCATCTGCCCCAGGCTGACTCCCTGGGGGAAGTGGCTTTTATTTGGGGCAGGGCCATAGGCACCCTTGTGCTTCTCCCTGAGAATGGCCCTCAAGCATGAATCTTGCGTCTCCCTCTAAAGAAAGTGAGGGCCCATCTTTAAGGCTGGGCTTGTGTCTTGGATGGGGTAGGGTGGAGGGCATGAAGGCTGCTGGGGCTCAGGGAAGGCCCCCACCTTGAGGCTTCTGGGGCAGACTGGGCCATGTGTGAGAATGGAGAGGGATCTGGGGAGGTGGCAAGTGAAAATAACCACAGCAGGAGGGCTCCCTGAGACCCTCCCCAAGTTAGCACGCCATTCTTTCTCTCACTCGCTCGTCCTCCTGGAAGACAACATCCACCGCATATCGTTGCTAGGAGTACAGTATGATAATTTTTAAATTAAGTATTGAGTGACTGACTTACTGCATTTAAATAATTCAATATAATGTCAATGGAGACTACTACAGGGGATGTGTCCTGAAACATCTGTTTACACACATACACACACAGTGTGTGTGTCTAATATAAACAGTGTCCAATATACAGGTACATTATTATTTTCTATTAAAAGCGTATGGGATAGTGCTCCCCTGGTGGCGCAGTGGTTGGGAGTCTGCCTGCCGATGCAGGGGACACGGGTTCGTGCCCCGGTCCGGGAAGATCCCACGTGCCGCGGAGCGGCTGAGCCCGTGAGCCATGGCCACTGAGCCTGCGCGTCCAGAGCCTGTGCTCCGCCACGGGAGGGGCCACAACAGTGAGAGGCCTGCGTACCGCAAAAAAAAAAAAAGAGTATGGGATAGATCTATATGTCTCTCTGTCCATCCATCCATCCATCTACCCATACATCCACTCATCCACCCACTCCCTCTTCTGTACTCTCATGTCTTCTGCACACCTCTATCCTAGCATTTACCATGCAGCAACCCTGTTTTATAGATGAGCAACCAGGTCTTGGATCGCCCAAGTCACCCAAGGTCACAGAGCAAGGAATTAACCAAGAAGTGTGGACCCCAGTCGGCCGGGGGCCAGATCTGCACGTACCCCCGGCCCACAGCCCCCATGTCAGCCTGCTCTGGCCACCCCAGAAATTCTCACCATGGGAAAAAATCACCAGCAGCTGCAGAGTTGGCCTGGCCCGGGCCACCATCAAGAACCAGGGATGGGTGGAGACAGAGCAGACAGCATAGCCTGGTGCAGGGGCTGATGCAGGGAGAAGGGTCTCTGGTGCTGACCCTGGGCTTGGATGCAGACAAGAGCTCAGCCTGGGCTTATGGGGTCCAGGGGGAACAGGGGTTGCCCGAATCAAGAGCGCCCATGAGGGGACAAGCAGTCACTATTACCTCTTGCTGCAGGGTCCCCTAGCTACGAGCCAGGTCCTGAGGGCCCTCCACTCTCTACTTCTGCCCCTGGGACCGTCTGCTCCATCTGCGCCTTTGTTGCTCCATGAGCCAGCAGGCAGGGCTTGTTCTTATTTTCTGGGTGAGAAATGGAGTCTGGAGAGGTGATGGGGCCAGGAGGGGGCGGCCAGCCCTTACCAACCCCCACCAGCTCCTACCCCCTCGGTCTCTCACGGGGCAAGCCCAGAACATGATGTGCCCACTTTACAGATGAGGAAACAGAGGCCTTCCCTCTCACAGACAAACATGTGGAGCTCAGACCAAATGGGACCTTTTTCTCCGTTTTTCATACAGGAGCCAAGGAGAGGGCACATCAGCAGAAGAAACACAGCAGTTACGAGGATGAACTCTCAGAGGTTCTTGAGAAGCAGAATGACCAGGCCGAGCTGAAGGGTCAGTGCTGACCAGTCTGGCCAGGGACCAGGGGAGGGAGGATGAAAATAACAGTACTTATGATAGATCGAGGGTTCCTGGGAGTCAGAAGCCCCTCCTTTAGGCCCTTGTAAGGTAGCTCATATTTCCTTCTCTTTACAAATGGGGAAACTGAGTCCCAGGGAGGTTGAAGTACCTTCCCAAGGCATAATTGGAGTTGTGACTCTGGGTCTGTCTCACTCCAAAGCCCTTGATCGGTCCCATCTGCCCACTTCAGGGACTGACACTCTCGGGCAGGAGGTCTCTGGCCTGGCAGATGGGCAGCTTCGACTCTTCCCAGTGGCCACCGCAACGGGGTCCCCACCCCCAGCGCCTGCCCTCCTGGGAATTAGTGGTGCCTTAGCATAGCCTAGTGGCAGCAGGATCCCAGAGGGGTAGGTTTGAAACCCTAAATGAACCTGGATCATCTTTCTTGAAACCAGAGAGCTTTTAGGGGTCACGGATCATGGCTTAGGTCAAGGGGATGCTCTGCTACTCACCTTTCTGCCTAGAAACAGCCACACAGTGGCCCCTGCAGCCCTGCTCTTTGCATGTGGAAGGTGAGTGAATAGGGCCAGTTCCTAAGAGCGGGGATCTCAGTGGTCTTCTGTCGGGGCTGAGAGGGGAAGCCTGCTGGTGTGGCCGAGGTGCCCTTGCATTGGCCAGGCCTGTCACCCTAGTGGCTGCTGGGGGCACAGCAGGGACTCCCACATTTTGGCTCCATGGAAATGAGTGTCTGGTTGACTCTAGATGTCTGCCATGGGCTGTAGGAGGGGAATAGTGTAGCATTAATGGGGGTGGCAGCCACATGTCAGTGCAAAGAGCACCCAGTACTTGGCATTTGGAAGCTTGGGTTCAAGGCTCAGCACTGCTGACTGCAAGCACAGACCACCTTACCTTTCTGAGAATCGGTTTGAGTTTCTGTCAAATGGGCATGGGAGCTTTTCCACCTGGAGTCCTGGAGTCAAATGATGGAATGTACTTGGTAGTGTCTTGTTCAACAGTGATCATTCTAGCAGTGGGAAGGATTTTTACTAGTTAGAAGGCTGTCTTCAAAGCAGCTACAAGAAAATACCTTTTAATGAAACCTGACAAACATTGAGGAATTGAGCACTTTCACAGGATGCTCAAGACAGAATACCTGCACAGAGGGGAGAATGAAGTTGCAGTAATGGTGCCTCTTACACAGAGAGGTTAAGGAACTTGTCCAAGATCACACAGCAATTCAACTGCTGTCTTAATTTTAAATTCAAGGCTCTATCTTCTGGGGTCATTTTCAAGGTCTTTTTAGAAAAAAGAAAATCACATCTTGCTTCGAGAGGTAGAATTACAGAGAAAGAAACATAATCCAGTTGCCCTCAGGTCAAACCTAGACATGGAGAGGGCAACCCTAATTCTCTCATGGGTGTCTTGGGCTGGGCTTACTGGAAGCCAAGAGATACAGTGGTTAAGATATGAAATTGGTCTCTGGGGAGATCCCACGTGCAGCCTGGTCCTCAGGGCCTGACTTTGCTCTGTTGTTTCTGTAGAGGGGACAGAAGAGGCGTCCTCCAAGGATGCTATGGAAAAAAGAGGAGATTCTAAAGAGGTGGAGAGGAATGGTGAAGATGCGGATGGACCCAGGCCTCAGGCCTCCCCGGAGCTTGGGCAGGGGTCCAAGCCTGAGGAGGACAACCAGGCCCCAGGGGAGGAGGAGGCCTCCTCCAATACCCACCCCCTAGCCAGCCTCTCCAGCCAGAAACAACCAGGCCCACAGGCCGAGGAGGACAGCGAGGGCCCCTCCCAGGGTCCAGTGGGCAGAGAGAAGGGCCTGAGTGCCGAGCAAGGGCAGCAGGCAAAGAGAGAAGAGGAGGCCGAGGCTGGAGAGGAGGCTGTCCCGGAGGAAGAAAGCGCCCCCACCGCAGCATTTAACCCCCACCCGAGCCTCGGCTACAAGGAGATGCAGAGGGGTGAGAGTATGTATGACGTCTGAGACACCAACAAATGTGTTGGGGAGAGGGCGATGGGACGGAGGGGGGGCCTCACCCACAATCTCATTCCACCTTCACGACAACCCTGAAAGGTAGGTATTATCTCCATTTGCCTGATGGGAAACCAAGGCTCAGAGAGGTTAAGTAATTTGCCCATGGTCACACAGCTAATTTGTGTAAAAGCTGAGATTCCAACCCAGGCTCGTCTGACTCCAAAACCCTGCATCTCCCACTGTTCCACATAGCCCCTCCCCAGCACCCCCACCCCACCCCCGGAGGGGAGAGGGACTTTGCAGCGTGGGTAGGTGGGCTTTGGGAACAGAGGGACAGCATGACAGGTGGCAACAGGCTGGTCTGGGGACACTGTTAGCTTCACCCAGGGTTTAGGAAAGCCCCTGGCTCCTCGTGAGGCCCTGGTCAGGGTCTTCCCTCCCTCCCCAGGTGGGTGACCCCCGGGTCAGGGCTTCTGGGGTGAGAGGGCCGAAGGAAGAGGCAGACTCTGGCCAACCCACCCCTCAGAGCTTTAATGGGTCTTGTAAAGCACGGTGTCAAGATGGCTTTTCCCTCCCGATGGAATCCGTTGTGAGGGGCTGAGCTGGACCCTGCCTACGGGTTCTGTGGTCCCAACCGTGGCCACAGAGAGGCCCCAGGGAGTGACAGGGACTGGGGAAAGTGACGGTGCCTCCCTCATTCCCCTGCTCTTGTCCACCGCCTGCTCCAGGTTGGCCCGAGGCTCTGGCTGTGGATGGAGCCGGGAAGACTGGGGCTGAGGAGGCGCCATCCCCCAAGGGGAAGGGGGAGCGGGACCATTGCCTGCAGGAGGAGGCGACGGCAGGGGCCCCGCAAGGCCTCTTCCGGGGCGGGAAGAGCGCGCAGCCGGAGCAGGAGGGGGAGGGGCGGCTCCCCAAGGAGTGGGAGGATGCCAAGCGACGGAGCGCGATGGACCAGCTGGCCAAGGAGCTGACCGCCGAGAGGCGGCCGCAGGGGGAGGCGGCGGAGGAGGACCCGGACCGGGCCATGAAGCTCTCCTTACGGGCCCGGGGCTACGACTTCAGCGGTCCTGGGCTGCAGCTGCCACGAGGCTGGAGGCCATCCTCCCGGGAGGACAGCGTCGAGGCGGGCCTGCCCCTACCGGTGCGTGGCTACCAGGAGGAGAAGAAAGAGGAGGAGGGCAGCGCCAGCCGCAGACCAGAGGTTAGTATGGGCGGGGGGAGCCGGCCCTGGGCCAGGCCCCGGGAGCATGGGCCCAGCTGGGGGTCAGCTGCAACCAGGCATGTGGCCCCTGCACCACTGAGGGGACACTGTCCCCCCTGGAGTCTGGGACTGGAGGGGCACTCAGACAGGGGGCTCTCGGAAAGCTGGGAAGGGACAGGGGAAAGGGTGTGTCAGTCAGGGGGGCAAGTGAACCCCAGCTCATGGAGGGGGGCACCCAGGAAAGCTGGCGGACAGGAGACAGAAGCTGGAGAGCTGGTGAGTCAAGCCCGTTCCCAGAGATGCTGGGCGGGGACTTTGTCCTGAAGGCAATAGGGAGCCTCTGCAGGCTTGGGAGCAGGACAAGGGAGTGACTGACTGGTGGAGCTTGGAGCTTTGGATGGAGAGAGCTTGGAAACTAAAAAGACCTGGCAGGGACTGGCCTGGGGAGGGCTACTTGCTGCCTGGGGGATCCAGGCTCAGGGCAGCATTGGCCTTGAGAGCTGGGAGGGCACGGCAGGAGGGGACACTGGAGTCATCCTGGGAAGGCCCTACTGTTGGTCCAGCCATGTCCTCTCCTGTACCCGTGCAGCCCAACCACACCCTCCTCCCAGGTTCAGGCCCTGCCTCCCACCCCGATGGCGAAGGCAGCAGGGGCAGGGCCAGCTGGACCTCAGGGCCTGGTGGTGATGGGTGGGGAAGGCACGGACCTGTGCCAGAAGACCTGGGTCCTGCCTCCTAGCTGGGTGACCTTGGGCCAGTCACTCCCCTTCTCTGAGCCTCATCGGTGTCCCCATTTGTGAAAAGGGGGTAAGAGGTCCTTTCTGCTCACCTCATCATCATGATCAGAATGCACGCGAGCTCTGAAAACCTGGCCATGCCCAGGGCTGCTTGGGAAGCTCAGTGGGGTGCAGGGACATGGATGGTCCCATAGGAGGGGATGGGATGGGACTTTGGGGCAGGCTGGCGACACCACCTTGGGGCTGGAGGAGGCCTTGGGGGGGTCTTCAGGTCTCAGTGCCCAGGTGGGAATCGGGGCCTTATGGGGGTGGGACATGTTCAAGGCTCTGGCCCCAGTGCTCTTCTCTGCCCACCCAGAAGAGGATGTGGTCCCTTCCTTGGGTCCCCGAGCCATTCTCTGGGCCTGGGACCAGGGTCCCAGCAGCCTGAGAGGAAGGAGCCTCCTTCTTGGGAGCTGGCGCTAAGAGAGGTCACCTGCCTATGTCTCCAAGGACTGAGGGGACGGGGCTCCAGGAAGCAGCAGCCTGCCCCCCACCCCTCCCCAAGGCTGGGCACCTTTGATCGTTGCCTTCCCCACCCACAGAAGCTGGACAGAGCCAGGTGCCTTGGGGCACCCTCCAGCTTCCCTTCTCCACAGGCAGAGGGAGGCTTGGACTGCAGGGTGGAGAAACGGAGACCCCTGAGTCCTGTGGACAGGACGGAGCAGGGCCCCATCCACTTAGCCCAAAGATCTTAGAAACAGCCCCAGAATTACAGAACTCCTGCCCGGGGGCTACTCCAAGATGGGGGCCTCTGGGGTCCCTGTTTCCATGGCAACCGTCATCCATCTATTCTGACTGGGCCCCAGGTGGGTGCCCTCTGCTTGGCATCAGGCAGGGACCCCAGGAAGACCACCCCTCTCAGGTCAAAGCTGGGGCGTGGCCTTCCCTGACCCCTGCTCAGAGTCTGAGGGCATGCTCTGTGGGTGTCAGTCCCAGAGGGTCCCCTGCTGCCCTGGACCACCCTGGCAGCTGGAGCTTGGGCACCCAGTGACTGGGACTGAGGATGCAAGCCCAGCCCTAGGCAGGTCTCACGTCCTGAAACCTGGGCCACAGACTGCTGACCCCTCAGGTAGGAAGGCCCGTGGCAGACAGGAAACCCAGGCACGGCCTCACCCAGGAAGCCATCGTCACAGTCTAGGCCTTGGGGTCGGGGCACTGGAAGGTGCTCTGAAGGGCACCGGAGGCTTCGTTTTCCGTGTGCCTGCCCAGAGCCATTCAGGGGGCGGTGGGCCTGCGTCCACCAGGGCACATTTCTGCGCCCAGTGCCCCTCAGAGCAGCCCCGCAGGGCGGCATCACTGCCCCCATGGAACAGATGAGGCCCTTGAGACCCAGAAAGGCAAAGCCACCTGTCCAAGGCCACACAGCTAACCCGGGCACAACCAGTCTGTCTGCACGCCCCACGCTGCTGGCACAGGCTCCCTGGGCCAGTCCCCGTGGGACTCTTCACATTCTCTCCTAGGACCAGGAGCTGGAGAGCCTGTCGGCCATCGAGGCGGAGCTGGAGAAGGTGGCCCACGAGCTGCAGGGGCTACGGCGGGGCTGAGGCGCCGGCTGGCCCCACCAGCCAGGGCCCCGAGGCACCCTGTGGTCCTGGCTCTGTTGTCCCCTTGGCAGGTCTTGGCCAGATGGCCTGGGCGCTGCTTCCGGTAGGGAGACCGCCCCCAACCTGCCCAAGCCCAAGCCACCCTGTTGCCCCTACGCTCCTTTCCTCCTGTACTTGACCCCTGCCTCAGTGTGGCCCCCGCAGGGCGGACCCCTGACTTTAAACAATTTTCCTCTCTCTGAACACGGGCAGCTTTCTCGAAGTTTCCCTTCCACCATTAGAGCCATTGGGCACGACTGCAATAACTTCTGACTTTTGGGTGAAAGCTGAGAACTCCTGACTCTAACATACACTGTACAAAATTTATCTAAGGATAAATAAATCTGCTCTGGGCTCTTTCCTGTTTCTTTGAACCTTCCCCCGCCTTGACTCCAAGTGGGGTAGGATGGACCGGATTTCAGGCAAAAGGACAAGGGGGAGGTTCACTTCCCCTGGGGTGCCTCTGGGCCACTTTCCAGCCAGGGGATCGTGGGCAAGTGACATTGCTGCTTGAAGTATCAGTTTCCATCTGTAAAATGGTGCCGACACCTGCCCCAAAGCATGTGTGGGATTAAATAACACTCTTCCCCTATCTCCCAGCCACACATGAACTGGGCCATGCAGGGTTGGGGCCAGTTTGGGAAAACAGCCTCTGTTCTCTCTCTGCTGGGTGGAAGCCCTGACAAGCCCCGGTTTAGTGCCTGTCACCAAGGCCACAGGCCCCAGCCAGCTTTGGACTTCCTGACCTGGGCCTCTGAGCTGCAGGCCCCCCTCGGCATAAATCTGTCATCCCCTCTGACCTGATACGTGCACAGGACTCTGGGACGTCTGAAGTTCTTGAACTTAATGGTTCACTATAGCACGGCAGTCTTAGTCGCAGTTTTGAGAATGAGGAAACTGAGGCTCACAGGGTGAGATGACTCATCGAAGTCACAGGCAGGAATGATGCCCAAAACGTTTAACCACGGGGGCTGCAGGATTATGCAACCAGAACAGACAGGCTGGTGTGCTGGACCGGTGTGGACCAGCTGAATATCAGGGCCGATCATTCAGTCATTCAACAAACACCCGTGAGCAGCTGCTATGGGCCCGGCAGGCCTGGGCACACAGGAGTGGCCCGGACAAGCCCTGACTTCAAGAAACACACTGCCCAGAGAATGTGGGCCTGGAATCCCCAGCCTAGCTGTAGAGCTTGGACAAGCATTCCTGGTGCTCTTGGAGCCTCATCTATAAAATGGGGACAATACTTATGACCTCCTCACCAGATCATGGTGAGGATTCGAGGGTCTAGACAGCCTGGACCAGAAAACCACTACAATGGCGATACAAGTCACTTGAGGGTTCTTGGCAAGTCTGGGCCTCTCCTGAGTCCGGCGAGGGGGCTGCTGCTGCCTCTCATCCCCTGAAGCACGGAGGGACACCCTCCAAAGAGCTGGCGCCATGAGGTGTTTATTCACATGTTTCAAAGGGACAGGTTTACGCCCCATCCCCAACAATTACCGAAATAACAAACACAGCACTAACTGTATTTAGTCAACTATCAGGACACCCACCACCAAGACCACTTAGCAGATAAAGAGAACACAGATACCCCATCCCAGAGATGGGCCACCTGTGTTGTCATAAACACACGGGGCAGAAGTGCAACCAAGTCAAAAGAGCCAGAGGTTCTTGGTTTTTACAGAAGCCGTGATTTTACACATAGTACATACAGATTCACATAAACATTATATACGCGTATGCACACAAACTCAGTACGAGCCAGCTTGGGGTTCTGGCAAACGTGGCTCGTGAACAGGATTGAAACAAACGTTTGTCACAAAGCACAGGTGTCAGCGCCGAAACTGGAACTGCCAACGTCTTGGTGAAATCACTGTGGGAGAAGCTTTTCGAAAGAGAAAGCAAGCTTCAAAGAGGTGGGGTCCACACCCAGCCCCGGCAGCCGAGGTTGGTCTGGCTGTGGGAAAGAGTCCCTCCAAGTCGCCAGGTCATGGGCAACTCTGGAAGTAGAGCGGAAATGCAACCATTTCTGGAAAAGGCCCCAGGTGGTCTGGGTGGGGCCTGGTGGTCGGAACCAGAAGGAAAAGGGCCCGGGTGCTTCCATGCCAACAGTCGGCTCTCCAGTAAACAGCATGTGGGTGGAGGGCCATTCCAAGATCACACTGGCAAGGCTGTGCAGAGAAGGGGCAGAGGCAGAGCCTTGCGCACAGAGGGCAGGACCGACAGGAGAACCGCCTGTCTGGAGGCCTCGGCCGCAGCATCTCACGCTCAGGCTCTGGCACGGGCAGGGCGGTGTGTGTGGCATCAGGGCGTGGCCAGGCTCACCGAGGAGGCCAGAACCTTCGTCAAGGGTGGATACACTCCTCTACCTCGTGGTAAGCCACGTGCAGGGGCTGTGCTCCTTCAGGACAGCCAGCACGCCGCTCAAGGTCTCTGGAGCTCAGGGGCCCTTGAGCCATGGCCCAGGAAGAGACACGAGCTGTCGGGGATCCCGCTGGGTGAAGGGTCAGTTTCTAGGGGGGAGAGGGGAGGGCAGATGCAAACCCCAGGGACACCAGTGAAGCCATTCAATGGTTCTGTGTGGCCAGCGGCCTGCGAGTCCCTGAGCTGAGGACCAGTCTTCCAGCAAGGACAGGGCGCCGCAGTGTCCCTCGGTCCTAGAGGGGCCGCAGGGCAGACGACAGCTGCTCTTCCCAATTGGATTAAAGGACGGCTTCCTGCCAGGGTCCTTCAACCTTCCATACAGCGCACATGGCAGTCCTCTGGGTAAAGAGGAATCCTTTCTGCAGGTTGTTTTCTCCCTCACTGATGGCATTAACTCAGACAATGCCCCATAAAACTCCCCGGGGACTCCAGCTGCGTCCGTCTCCTGCCGGTGATGCTGCAGGATCTCTGGTCCAGCCCGACCCACCCCGCGCTGCAAACCCATGCTGCCAAGGGCAACCCCCCCGCCCCCCACGCTCTCGTGGGGAGGAGACATCCAGCTCCTATACTCAGTTGGGGCTGAGTGCTTGTGGAACCACATCATGATATAACCTGCAAGCAGAACCCGGCCCGCAGCCTCCGCTCCAGGCTGCCCAGGGCAGAGACCTTGCAAGTGACCCTCGGAACCTACCCAAGGCCTCAGGCAAAACGTGGCCCCGCCACTTGCTCCTGGAGCCCTTCGGCAGCCCCAGCCACTGACCACCACCCAGGTGCCGCAGGGCACGGCCCCCAACAGGCCCACCAACTGGCAAAACAGCTTGGGGAGGAGAGTCCCAACTGCCCCCGGGATGCCAGCAGGGCCGGCTCCAGGCACCACATGTGTACACCACAGCAGGCCCTCCCCGCGGGCCCTCGAAGGTGCTGAGAGTGGCCAGAGGCAGCAGCACCCAGCCCTGGGGAAGAAGAGCCCGCGAAGGCTGAGGGCCTTGAGGGGGTCTGTCTTCCCCTGATGCGGAAGCCCCAGGGCCAGGGACACGGAGACCTAAGAGGAGACCGACTCCATGGCCGGTGTCCCGGGACCTGGCCAGCGTGCATCAGGTGACACTGAGGATGGGGGTCGCTTGGTGAAACCTCATTGCTGCTCACAACCCTCTCCCCGTCTACGCTCCCCAACACAGCTCCCTCCACCCCTGCAGAGACGCTGGGCCTGGGGAGAGGCCCGCACATGCCCTCGAGAGTGGCCAGTCCCTTCCCCACCACCCACCACGCAGCTCCTGGGCCTTTATGAAGCCTAACCCCACCCCTCGGTTTCCCCACCCTGCTGGCCACCCGCATCGAGGCTGGTGGAAAGTGCCACGTCACTGCAAAACAGTTACTTGATATCTGGGCCCTGGACGCTAACGTGTGGGACCCGGAGGGGAGGCATCGATTAAACAGGACACCATGTGGCCAGGGGCCCCGCCTGGCACTGGGTCACCCTGCACCCCCGACCTGTCCTGGCTCGGTTCAGGACTGGAATTTTACTCAGAAAGGTAAAGCTGTTTTATTAAAAGACTGGAGGAGGGCACAGGAGCTTAGCAACGTTTTGTAAACACGTGTGAAATGCAGTTTGATTTCAGTAGTTTATTTTGGAGACAAAGCAGTGCAAGAGGCCGGCCACGCTTTCCTGCTCCCCCGGCGCTTGGGGTTAGGCTAGGAAAGGCGACGTACAGACATTATAATCAGGGTTCAACACTCAAGTCGTGTAAACACGGTGGTCGGAGGGCCCGTGGTTTCTAGGACAGCTGGGCACTTCTGACGGCAGCCGCCCTCCCCCCAGCCCTTCCTTTCCCAAAGTGGGCGACCGCCACGTCCCTGCTGACCAGGCCTGAAGGTGTCTGAGCGCCCAGCTCAGCGGCCGCTCTCAGTCCATCCTCCCTGGACCACGCAGGACGGCCCAGAGGCCTGTTCCTCTTCCTCAAGAGGGACTGATGAGAGAAGACCCAAGGCTATGCTCAGGGGGTCCTATGCATCCCGCCGGATGGTCACACGGCCCGAGGACTGACAAAGCCCCTCACTGATCCCCTTCTCTGCAAAGGGGGCTGCCGGCCTGCCTGGACCTCGGGATTGGACTGATCAGCTGGTGGTCTGTCTGCTGCCATCAGGGGCTGGGGTGACTCTAATAGGAGAAGCGGGTAATGTGCTTTCTCGCCTCTGGGGCTGCAAGCCCCCTCGCACCTGGCTGGCTTAGTGCTTGGGGCTGGCAGCGAGCATGAAAGGGGTGGATCAGGCCTTCTGGGTAGGTGTGGAGCAACGCGCAGCCTCCTCCTGCCTGGGGGGAGAGCCCCAAATCGCCTCGATGCCAAGGAGACGCTCATCTGGGTTGACGTCACGGAGACACAGGCCGCACTGTAGGGGCCAGGGCGTCAAGCCTGCCCTTGAGTTCCCTGGTCATGACTGCCCGGCGACTCTTGGAATGATTGGCCCAAAGTCACAGCACAAATCCTTGGCACAAGCAGGATCAGCCCAGAGGTTCCCAGCCAGGCAGGCTCCTCCCGGGTCCAGGGAGCAGTGGCGCTTGGTCAGGGAAGGAGGCCCCGTTGCGTGGGACACGTGCTGACGGGCCTAGTGGACTCCAGGGAGCTGCAAGTGGAGAAAGGCAGCCGACCCAGGGCTGTGGCCTTCCCAGGGAAGCCTCCTCCTCCTCTGCTTTCGTGAGCGGGCAGCAGGTGGACCACAGCCCAGACTCCCCGCGTGGAATCCGCAAGGAAATGGTATCTGGGGCCTCCTGCTTCCCCTGGCTCCTCCTGCTTTCGGGAGGGGGCAGCTGCACACCGGATGGGGCTTTAAGCCAGCGGTAAGGGAAACGGGGCCAGGCCTGGTGTGGCGGCTTGGAGAGAAGAGAGACGGGCAACCGTTTGCTGGCTCTGCTCAGCCGCCGACAGCCTGACCAGGGATGGCCTGCTCCAGGGTCCCCGAGGCCTGGGCCACAGCAGCCATTGAGAAGAACAGACGTGGACGTGCTCGGGCACTCACACACGCACGGCGACCACGCACACGCACGCACACCCCCACACACGCACGCATGCACACCCCACCTCACATTCAGACCTAGTGTTGAAAACACAAGCGTGTGTAAACTCAGTGGAGAGATCTGCACAGCAGGAATCAGGCGGGATTGTCCCTCTTCCGCGAGGCTGGACCACTTGGGGTTCTCTTCCGTCCCCACCCCCACCCCTCATGTAGATCATGACATCAGAGAATCAGGTTAACAATTAAAAAAAAAAAGGAGAAGGAGAATCAGATCCTTGGGAATTCTTAGTAGTAGCGTCACCGTCGGGAGCTGCTCGCCCAGCGTGTGTGTGTTCTGCAGCCCGCGCTGCCCCTCAGGGTCCCGGGCCCCGTGCGTGGCTACTGGGAGGAGGCCTTGGTGGCCAGCGAGGCCACGCAGTGCTGCTGGAAGCTGGGCGACACGGCGGCGGTGCAGCCGAGTCTCTGGTGCGGCAGCTTGGAGGTGCTGCCCGCGCCCACGCCGCCCACGTCGGCCTCGGCCGTCCAGGGCGGCTCCTGGCCCATCATGCTGCTGCAGCAGCCGGGGCTGGCGCTGCACGTCCGCTCGGCCGCCAGGCCGCCCGCCTGCTCTGCCAGGAGCCTGCTGTGCCTCAGCGGGGCCGCGTCCCCCGTGCCGGCCGCGGCCGCGCTCTGGCCCTGCAGCACGGTGGTGATGTGGTTCAGGAGGTCCGTGAAGAACTCGCTCACGCCCTCGTAGCCTGGGGGTGGGAGAGACAGACGGCACGCTGAGCCAGGTGGGGGCGGGGGGCGCGAAGGGGCTCCCGGGCCCACGAGGGCTGGTCGAGTGCACACAGCCTGGACTCCGAGCCCCGTGCGTGCGGCCCCGAGGGGCCCCGGAGGGTGAGAAGCCGCTGAGAAAGCGCCCTGTCCCTGCTGAGCACAGCTTTGGCATCTCATTTAATCACCCCCCTCCCGACGTGGTCTGATGCCATCATGCGGGGGAGGTGGAGTGGCCAGAGGGGGCAGGACAGAAGGCCCGCTCCTCCAGCTCTGAATCAGAAACACCCCTCCTCCTCCACGTGGCCCAGCTCCAGCTTCCCTGTGTGTGAACTGAGGACGGGGGAAGGGGGGCTCCTGTGGGCAGGACTGGGAGGGCTGGAACGTGGGTGAGCCCTGAGTAACGGCAGCTGCTCCTGGAACTGAGTCCATTTCCCTGTCACCCCCGAAGTATCAATACCTGCAAGGAGGCCCGCCATGCTGCGTACTCTGGGCACCCCCAACAAGGCCACCACACTAACACCACTTCCCTAACGAGCGGGCCCAGATCTCCTGAAGAGAAACCGCCGGTACCCACCTGGGGCCTGCGTTTCCCATCACAGATGTAATTGCGAATGTCAGCAAACAGTCCTCGGAGCCACCCATCGAGCAAATTTCGGATCTAGCTCGAGGATTTTGCTGACTTCTGAAAGCTGCTTCGAAAGAAATTTGACACGGGGTGGGTGCCCCCGCCCCCGCCTGCCTGAACCAATTTGCAGCAATGAGAACCGGGCACACAGCTGCAAGAACAACGATCGGGACAGAAAGCAGGCCCCCAAAAAGGGACAGCGTGCCTGCATCGGGAGGGGGCCCAGGTACCACCCCCTGCCCTGGGATGTGACCCCATCGCTGACACCAGGCCTGGTGCTGAGAGGTGCCGACCCCTCGCACGTCCTCTGGGATGGTCTTCACAGCCGTTGGCACGAGCTGCAGGAGAATGAAGGTTTGGACTTGGGCAGGTGAGTTAGCTCGTACAGAAAAGGCTGCCCAGGGGCCAGGCAGATGGGGCTGCCTCACTGCGCACGCTCTTATGTGTCCAGCAAACAGTGCTGTGGTTTTGAGGGAGCCCGAGGCTGAGAGGGGCAAGCAGAGGCGCCCAGGGGAAAAACAAAACTGGGTATACGCTGGCATGCACAGCACTTGCCCTGCTCAACGCTCCCTCACTTGATCATCGCAACCCTCTGCCCCCATTTTCCAGATGAGGAAATGGAGGCACAGAGTTAAGTAACCAGCCCCAAACACCAAAAGAGCCATCAGCAGGTGGACACATGTTCACTGTGACGGTGGGTATGATGACAATGTCCAGGGCTAGCGTTCATCCAGGCTCACCGAGTGCTGGCCCCCGGCTACATGCTTCACGTTCCTTGCTCGTGGCATCCTTATAGCCCCCGGGGAGCGGGACCTGAGGGTTATCTCCATTTTACAGACAAGGACACGAAGCTCTAAGTAGCAGCACTGGGATCCGAACCAGGCCCTTTGGTGCCACCCGTGCCTTGAATACATGTGGTGCTGGGTGCCCCACTCTAGGACTGGGCGCTTCCTCGGCCCTGGGGCCGGGGGTGAAGGGCAGGGCAGTCACGGCCCATCGGCAGACGTGCTGCTGGGTTTCCAGGGCAGAGATGCGAGTAGGGGAGAAGAGCTGAGATCCGCTGACAGGCCACCAAGGAACATGAGCTGTTCCCTCAGCAACAGCTCTGCCGTCCCCAGACGAGGCCCGGCCCACGGCTCCACGCAGCCTGGGGAGGGCGGACTGAGGCGTGAAGGAGCGCTGCGGGGCAGGCACTGTGCGCACGCCATCTCCTCCGCTAGGAGGGGAGAAGTGGTCCCGCTGTGCACGAGCCAACGCTGAGGCCGCCCCATCCGGAGGTTCGCCTCAGCAGATGGTGAGCGCAGCCAGGATCTGAACCCACGACTCAAGCTAAGAAGCAGGCAGCCTCAGGGCAGGGGCCCAGGGCCCAGGCCCAGCCCCACTACCGGTAGCCATGTGACCTTGGACGTGTCGCCCAGCCCCCTGGCTCCACGTGCCCGGCAGTACATGGAGATCCTGATGGTCCCTTGCACGCTGTGTGGTTGTGAGAATGCAATGAAACCCTGGGGGTAAAGGTCCCCAGGCAGGCTGGGCACCAATGGTGGCCACTGCTGTCACCACTGCCCAGAGCCCAGCACGCAGCCTGGGTGGCGGGGCTGCTACCGGACACCCATGGCCCGAGGCACAGGGTGAGGGGGCCCAGGACCAGGAGGACTCCAGAGCCAGGCCCGTGAACCCGGCAGGGAGAGGGCGGGGCCCCAGGCGGCCCGTCTCCTGGACACCGCCTCCTCTGGGCCCCAAGCCCCACACACTCCCGGGGCCTAACTCAGCACCGGGCTCCCTCACAGTCTCCTCAGGGCTCAGCTCCATCACTCAGGCTTGGCCCGCCAGGGGCCTCCTCTTGGCTTCCCCCATCCACGCTGGCTCACAGTGGCCGTCCCTTCTCTGAACACCCAGGACGCCCTCAGAATGTCCGGCCCGAGTTGCACAGGTGCTGACTGGGCAGGTCCAACTCAGGACCCAGCACAAATCCGCAGCTCAGTTGCAGAGTTCCTCCCTGCCCCCCCCATCCTTCTAGAACCGCCACCCCACCAGCCGGGCATTGCCCTGCCCGGTCCCCCCAATCCACTGACTCAGCCACCTTTTCGCTGTCGTTCCCTCCACGTCCTCCCTGATTTAGATCCTGACTTATTATAATTGTTCCCCTGATGCAGCCTCAATTTCCCTGTGCTCTCTCATTCCGTCACCCTCGCTCATCAAAAACCCACCTCTCCGTCCAGGCTGCACCCACGGTGACTACAGAGAAATAGGCCATTGTCCCAAAGGGTCTCAATTTCTATTCACGAACACAGACCTCAGATGGCCGCGCCACCTTGCTCAGAGTGAACGGCCACACGGTGGGCTCCCCTCTGACCTCTGACCTCCCTGCTGCACGAGGCCTCAGGCCACAGGTCCCCCTCCGCAGGCCCTGTCGGGGATCCTTAGGGGTGGCTCCCTCCCTTCTTGCCAGGCCCTGCTCCCACTCCCGCTTCACATCGTCCCCCGAGGGCAGGGCCCCCGCCGCCCCGCACTGTCTGGAGCAGCTGGGGAATGCAGTGGGCCTTCGACAAACTGCATGACAGAGACAGCAGGGGCCTCCCCCGAACCTGGGTTTCCTTGGCTGTGAATCGTGGTGCTGGCCGGGCCTGGCCCACATGCTCTCAGCGCAGGGGACACGCGTCAAGCACCCAGCCTGGTGCTCCCCAAGCGCGGGGGCTTCCTGCTCCCTGCAGACGCCCACTGTGCAGAGCCCTCCTGCTAGCAGGGCTCTCACGTGAGATGCTAGCCTCCCCGAGGGTGGGAATCGCTTCCTCTCTTCATACCCACTGAGCAGTGACGATGGCTCTACCTCCAGAGCAGGTGCTTAATAAAGGCAAGAGCCACGGCCTTGAGACAGAGATGCCCACTGAGAGGGTAAGCACCCAGGCTGCTCTGGGCCAGAGGGAGCGAAGCAGCACTGTCCCTGACCTGCCGTGAGATGGGGAGTCGCCTGGCCTCAGCACGTGTCTCTGTGAAGTAGCTCAGCCCAGGGCCACCACCACCATCACTGCTGAAGCTAACGGTCCCCTTGAGGGTTCTCGGGTGATGTCTCCCACTGAGCCCCTCCCTGAGTTGGGATCTGAGGGGTGCAGGGCAGAGCCTGGTGGGGCAGCAGGCCCGGCAGCGCTTCCCGCCTCAGGGCTGCCGCAGACAGCATGGAGCAGACGCCCCAGCCGCGGGGAGCTGGCCGGATCCGAGCGTGTCCCCAGCATGGTGGCTCAGGGTGGGGGGAGGAGCACGGCCTTGCCACTACGCTGCCGTATGACCTGGGACAACTGCTCCCTCCCTCCCTGCGTGTAAACTGGGATTTATATGCCCTCCAGTGTCCTTTCAGCTCTTTAAATCTACAAGGGCCCAAGAGGTCAGCTGAGATTTGGCCCGGAAAGGCCACTGCTGGTGGCACCGGGCCAGGAGAGGCAGGGGAAAGAACACGTGTTTAGCTGCAGGCCCACTACGCGCCCTGTAAACCCACTGGCAGGTGGGGCTGAGGCTGAGCGGGGGCTGCTCCGACCCTGGGCCCCAGACAGTGAGGGATGGAGCTGGTCAGCCTGACTCTCCGGCCCCCACCACCCGCCCAAGGCTGTCAGTCTACAGACCGGTGAAGGCGGTGCCCGGCCCCACCGCTCACCTGGGAAGGCGTTGATGTCGATGACGGCGTGCTGCCCCGTCTGGTTGTTGATGATGATGTCGATCCCAAAGAGCGATACGCCCAGTGCCTGCCGCAGGGCCCGGGACAGCTCCCGGATGACCTCGTCACTCGGTCGCTCGAAGACACCCTCGATCTTGTCCAGCTGCCAACACACACATATACACACACACGAGTCAGGCCCCGGGTGGGGAGGCTCCACGCCTTGCCACACACAGAGACCCCCCCAGGGAGGTGGCACAGGCCGGGCCTTACCCGCAGGCAAGAGACAGGACAGACCCACCAGAGTCGGCACGAGGATGGCCATTTCCAAGTCCTGCCAAGGGCTGGGCAGCTGCTAGGTATACAGCGTATGTGACCTCTAGTCCTCATAACCAGCAGGGAGGCGAGCACCGTTATCAGCATTTTATACACAGGGGAGCTGAAGCTCAGAGAGGGTCAGGGGCCGGTCCAGGGCCACACAGCTCAGGGCTGGATTTGGACCCAGGCATTTAAGCCTGTAAAACCCAAGCCTCTTAGCAAGGAGGAAGGGGAGGGAGAATCTGTTGTGAACCCAGGAAGACTGTGTGGTTCAGGAAGCCTGTGAGCTGGACCTTGAAGATGGGGAGGATTGAGGGGGGTGGGGGGAAGGGACCCAGATGAGAGCACAGTGGAAGCAAAGGTGCAGAGGTAAGAACCCACAGGAGAGAGCTGGGAGCAGCTGGAACGGTTAGGGCAGAGGCGGGCAGCGGGGGGAGTTTCTGTCAGCATCACCGCACTGGCCCACCACTGCCGGAGCCTCAAGGCTGTGAGGTGATAGGTTCCGTGGACCGGCCTTCATTTACTGGCCGGAAGTAGGCAGGGGCGGGTGGTGGTCACAGGGCTCCTGGGTGGGGCTTACACTTCTCCCCTTCCGGATGAGCCGCTAACTCTGGTGTGGCCACACTAACTCACGCTCAGCGGGCTTTTCCCCAAAGAGTCTACTCTGCTGCTGCCGCCCAACTCCCGGGTCCAAGTTCAGCTTTTAGCGAAGCTTCCACAGGGCTCGTGGGGCCGTCCCTTGGCCTCCCGCTGACACCGCTCGCTTTCTGCTCTAATCACAGCTGGCCTGGGACAGGCACACAAGTCTTCATGGGCTCAAGCGTAGAACACCGCCCTGGGAAGGACTGAAGTCCGGGGGATCCGGACTTGAATCCTGACCGTGGCTTCCTAGCCCTGTGGTCTTAGGGGAAAGTACTTGGCCTCCGTGTGCCTCAGCCGGCTCATCCGCAGAACAGGGCCAGCGAGGCCCCCATCCCAGCCTGCTGGGAGGAATCACAAGGTCATTGATGTGATGGGGACAGCACATGCCCGGCTGGAGGAGCCGCTCCACTTGCATTTCAGGCCACGGATGGCAGCACGTCAGCCGGAATAGGGCTCACGTGTGGTGCTCAGGGGATAGCAGAGTCCTATGGACTGTGGGCTCGGGGCCAAAGGGGAAGCCCAGGAGCTCACCCATCAGAACTAAAACAGAAGCTGGGTCAAAAAGCTAAATGGAGAATTACCACGTGACCCAGCAATTCCACCCCAGGTGTGTAACTTGTATGCCACTGTTCATAGCTGCATTATTCACAATAGGCAAAAGGTAGGAACAACCCAAATGTCCATCAACAGATGACTGGATAAACAAAATGGGTTACCCACACAATGGAATATTGCTCTCACAATGCTACCACGTGGATGAACCTTGAAAACATCAGGCTATGTGAAAAAGGCCAGACACAATAGGTCACGTACGGTACGGTTCCACTAACAGGAAAGGCCCAGAATAGGTAAAGCCGTGGAGACGAGAAGGCAGCTCAGTGGTTGCCAGGGGCTGGGGGGAGGGGGAATGAGGGGTGACACTTAACGGGTACAGGACTCTCTTTTGGGTGATGCAAATGCTCTGGAACTAGACAGACGTGGCAGGTGCGTGACGCTGTGAATGTACTTAACGCCAGCGAACGGTTCACATTCAAACGACTAACGTTAACACGAAGTGAGGCTGGGTCAGGTGGGCTGGGGACAGAGCCCTGGGTACCCAGGGCACGTGGTGCTTACCCCCAGCTCAGGAGGCCGAATGGCTGATGGGGAACTCCCAGACACGTGCAGGGCAGGGACCCCACAACTGGGCACCGTCGTGCGCTACTGTGAAAGCCACATCCACCGGCTCTGCATAGCAGGCGGCGACCCCCAACAGCGCCCATGACCCCGCTGCCTCGGCGCCTCGTCCAGGGGAGATGCTAAGCGTCTGCGTTAGCTTCTCCGTGACAGGCGCCTGCCTGAGCCCGGGTCAGCAGCCTGGCCACTGGTCCTGCGGCCCGGGTCCCTCACCGAGTCACAGCCCTGGGAGGACGCCTGGCATTGCCCAGTCCCCGCTGCGTGCCCTGAGCCATAACGGGCCCTGCCGCGTCTTGTTTTCTCGCCCCAGGAAACGGGGTAATAAGAACACCCCTGCCGCCACGGGACCGTGGTGAGGATCCACGAAGCTCACCCGTGAGGCCTGTGGCTCAGGCCTGGCAGCAAGGGGACCAATGGCTGCTGCTCTGTTACAAAGCCTCGTGACCCCGCTGCTTATAAAAGCACTTTCTCAGCTCAGCTAAGGAATCTCAGAAGTCCTTCTGGAGCCCTTTGATTGTCTGAAACAGGGAGGCGATGGAGGTGGTAAGAGGTGCTCAGGTGGACCCCCCGGGTCCCCCGTCACCAGTCACAGCTGACACTGACCGAGCACCTACTGCACACACTGCCACGGCGCTTTTCATCTAGGGACGCCCCGAGCACCACCACCCCACAGGCTCAGAGAGGCAATGTGACTTACCCGAGGCCACACAGCTGGAAGGTTGGGGAGCTTCGGTCTGACCCCAGGCAGTCCTGTCAGTGTCACCCTCTTAACCAATACCCTGTGTCTGGGGGGGCAGCCAGCTGGGTGTGGGAGCTGCATCCACCCTTGGGAGCATCTGGCCAGGGAGGGAGGAGGGGCTTCAAGGCCAGGGCAGGGCTCCCGGCACCTGCACGAGGCCGAGATGGGGACTGGAGGGACCCCGGCGAGCAGGGCTTGTCTGGACACCCAGGTCTGGGAATGGCCTTGTCTGTGCATGTGGGCCTGACATCCCGAGTGGAAAAGGGACGGCTGCCTGCATTTCCCTCTTCTCTTTTCCACGTTGCCAGCCCTGGGGGAATCCCCACACAGCACTCATGAGCTGAGGGGAAGGGGGAGATGGCAGCAGGGCCTAAAGGTGGAGAAGGCCCCGCAGGGTCTGCAGGCTGACCTTTGCCACGTGGCAGACGGAGACGCAGGCTGAATGGCAGGTGGGTGATTAGCCAGGAAGGTGACTTTGCTTCTGGCCCTCACAGTGACCCTCAGGTAACAGCCCAGCGGTGACTAGAGCTGCTCTGTGCCAGGGAAGCGGCAGGGACAGCCTCTCGGCAAGTCCGCGGAATGCCAACCCCCTCCAAGAGTCACAGGCCGAATACGGTCTGAGAGCCTCGCAGGGAAGACGCCCTGCAGACCTGGGCCAGCCTGAAGCTTCTGCAGCTTTTACGAGACCAGAACGCTTTCCTGCACAGAACACCTATTTATGTCTTATAATGTGCACAGCCAGGCGCTGAGGGGTTCTGTTTAAAATCTCGGTTGTTCTCCAAGCATCCTTGACCACAAAACTTGTTCCCGGGAAACGTCTATTAACATCTTGAGGGACGCTGGTGTCCCTTCCAGGTCCCTTCCACGCCTGTGCTCTGTCGAACCCTCAGCACACAGCTGGCTCCTCAAAGGAACCAGAAACAGACAAGAAAAGCACAGGTGGCCTCGGGTGGGGGACAGGAGGCCCTAACCTGGAACGAAGGGGAGTGAGGCCTAGACGTGGGGGTCTGCTGTGGATGGGACACTGGCAAACCCTCCGAGCATGGCCAGGAGGGGAGCGGAGAGCTGGCAGAGGGCTCATTTCAGCGGCAGTGGGGGCAGAGACCCCTGGCTCTCAGGACACACGGAGGAACGGCAGAGGGTGGCCCAGCGCTGACTTCTAACTGCTCAGCAATTGCCAGGGGGATAAGAAATCCTAAATTCCCGGAACACCCAGCTTTGGCATCAGACTAATCTGAGGTCAAATCGCGTCTCTGTCCCTGAGTGGGGAGCCCTGTGAATCTGGCTGAGCACGGCCCTCCCGCCTCAGGAAAGTGGGGATGTCTGTCCACCCCTGCAAGGCTGTTTTGGGCCGCAGGGCATCGAGGATGGAGCCTGACACGCAGCGACGTTCGCTGAACAGCAACCCCGAGCCCATTGCCCACCGCGAACTACCCCAGCAGCCCCAGACGTACACGGCAGGCTCTTAACAAACGCTCCCTGGACTCACGTGGGCAAGGAAAGAAAAAGGAAAATTGAGGTGGTGCTGCTCCCTTTTCTTAAATCAGGCAAAAGGCAGATTAGAAAGCAGGACTTCAAATTCCTCACGGTTGGGGGGATTTCCTCATGGAGGAGGAGAGTTAGAAAATCATCCACTTGGAGTGGCCCAGCGACGAGTGGGTGTGGCTGTGATGACCACTGGCATGAAGGCCCGAAGCAAGCGAGGAAGAGGGGTCTCTGGAACCGCCCTGGGTCCCTGGGCTGGGGGGAAGGTCCTGCCACCCTGCCCCGCTGGACAGCCAAAAGCACCCCACACCCAGGGCTCGGCGGGAGGGACATACCGCGGTCAGCACCGATGACGATTCTGGCTTGGACACGTTGTGGCTGTTGAAGAAGATGGACTCACGGTCTGAAAAAGCAAAGACAGGAAGAAGCCGGAGTTAGAAGCTCGAGGCAGGGACGGTGATTCCAGCACCCGACACCAGGGGACAGCACCACTCCAGCCATAGGCCACAGTGGCCTTCAGGCTCAGCGTCCAGCGGCAGCCACCTGGGCCTCCCTACCCACCCCAGGAAGACATGACGCCACGGAGACCCGCACGCCCAGGCAGGGCTCCTGTTTCCATTTTCCTTCCCGTATAAAAATGAACGGCTTGATGAGTGCCCCTCTGCCTCTGCTCTCGTCTTACACAACCATACCTGGTCTTCCCCAATACCCGAGGCCCCCCGCTCCCCAAAGCGTGTCTAGAGTGTCTTACGGACACGGCACCAGAAAGGGGGCTAAGTGAGTGGGAAATGCTGCAATGTGCATATCAAAGGCCCAGAGTCAAGAGGTCAACTGATGTCATTTAATCCAGCTTTCCCCTCCAGGTTCTGCCCACGGAATGCCTTTTCAGGGTAGCAGCTGAGAAACGGCTAGGCTGTCACTTGGCACCTGAGTGTTTAAAATACAAAGGGTTTTGCTGTTTCCCCACTACTTAAGGAAAATATCGGAAATCAGAGCATGGGCTTCTGCAGGACCCATCCAAGAAAGCATACAGTTTGGCTTTGGAAGTTAGCACAGCCCCATGAAATACCCTCCACATCTCCCACCCCCTCCCTCTCTGCTCCCACTGCCCCCTGGGCCCCCTCGGTCCCATGGGGGCACCCGAGAGGCAGATCAATCCCAAGATTATTGGGAGCGATGAGCAGCTGGTCTGCTCATTCACCCCCTGGAGAGTAAAGGCAGGTCAGTCGGTCAGAAACACGTTCTCCAGCAGCTGGAAGTGTGGTACACAAATGCACGAAGCACGAAACCACGAGCCTCGGGGTTGGCATCTGGTAAAGGCCGTCATCACACTGTGATCCCCCCACCCCAAGAATGGCACGGGCCACAAGCCCCAACGTGGCCCCAGCAGCCTCTGCTTTAGTCCCTCCTGGCAGGGCATTACGGCTCCCGTCCCCCAGGACACACTGCTCATCCCTGGGACCCAGGCCTCTAAGCGCAGGCCAGGAAGGGCCCTGGCTGGGCACCGCTGTGTGCCAGGGGCCAGACCGAGGAGGCACCTGCTCTGGCTGCCAACGCCCGCCCCCCACCACCTCCAGGATTACAGCGCCGCAACAATCATGCATGAGGAAGTGATTCGGGCGGAGGCTGAGCAGGCAGGCGCTGAGATGTACCTGGCATCTTTCCTGCTAGCGGGGCATGCAGGCCCCTTGCCGCCCTGGTGTGCCCGAAAGTCCTCCTACCGCTCCGACCAGAGCCAGTCCAGACAGGGGGCACGAGAGACGGTCCTGGGGAGGAGCCTGGGGAAAATAAACACCCTGCAGGACTGGTGCCAAGCAGCCCCACCGACCTCGACTCCTGGGCGCCGACAGCCAAGAAGAGTGAGCCTTCGGAGGGTGGCAAGCTCCACGGGCCAGAGCCCGGAGCAGCTGGGATGGGCGTTCCGGCCTTCTGTAGGCACTGCCCACCTTCTCAGCCTGTAGCCCAGCCTGGCCCAGTCCTACTGAGCTCAGGGCGCCTCCCACCCACCCTGGGGGACCCAAGGGCAATCGCCAGGATGGCAGAGCAGGCCTGGGGAGAGAAAGGCCACCCGGAGCAGGTGGACACAGCCAAGCTGTCACCCAACAGCTTCTTGTGGCAAGATCGAAAGTGTGGACCATTTCAAAGGAGACTCGTTTCTCCTCCTGGCTAACGCTGACCTGGGAGCCCTGGCCAGAGGACTGTTTAGCAGGGAGGGGAGAGCTGCCCTTTACTCAGATCCTCCCCATGTGCGGCCTGAGTAGGGGCCGGACAGAGTGGGAGCGGATTCCGGCCATTTGATGAACCAGGAGACTGTGGAAGCCGAGATGGGTCAGAAAGGGTCAGAGCATCCCTTGGTGCCAGTTTCCTTGGGTAGCTTCAGGACACCGAGTTCCCTGAAGATAAGCCTGGCTGGGCCCTTGCACCTTGATCACAGGTGCACCCTGGATTAGGGGGGCCCATCCCCTCTCTGTTCCTGGACTAGTCCCGAGTCACACGGAGCCCCGGGAAGAACCACCAAGAACGCCCACAGGAGAGGGGAGGCGATAAGAGGAATATGGGTATTTTTGTCCCCAATTTACAGACAAGAAAAAGAGGTTCAAAAGAAGCAGAGTAAGTGACAAGTTTAGCACCCAAATATCCCAGAGGGTCTGAGGCGCAGCTGTGAGCTGTGGCCACACCTCCTTCAGCTTCATTTGCTTAATCTTCACATCTCTGGCGGGGGGTGGGGGTAAAGCATGTCATGGCGCTGCAGACGTGGCTCAGGTCTCCTCCCAGATCCCATGCAAGCATCAGCTCCGCAGAGGGGCCGGCCCCGGCTGCCCTGCCCGAGTGGCTCCCCTCACCCAGCGGTGTCCCAGGACCCACTGTTTCCTCTGCGGTCCCTCATCTTTGCTGCCACAATTCGTCCTTTCATTCCTTCTTCCCTGGTGTGTAGTTTCTCCCGCTAGAAGATGAACACACGAGGGCAGGACCCTTGGCTGATTATCTAGTTCCCTGCTGGATCCCAGGGCTGAGCGCCTGGCAGGTGCAAGGAAACAGGGCATTTGTTACACCTGAGGGCCTCTCGATGCAAGATCACCAGATCTGGCCCGCCACCTGTGTTTGTAAATAAAGGTTTACTGGAACGCAGCCACGCCCATTTGCTTACAATGCTGTCTACAGCGGCTCTTAGGCAACAACAGCAGCATTAAATAATTATGACAGAGCTGGAAACACTTACTCTGGACTTTTGCAGAAAAAGCCTGCTGACCCTTGCTCTATGTGGTAAGCGGTGTCGTTCCTTTATATACACACCCCTAAGGAAAAAAAGGCCCACGTGCAGAGTCTAACAAAGGCGTTGTGCCCGCAGAGGAAAAGAAACAGATATAAACCCACTGCACAGAAAGGGGAGCAGAGAAACACACCCACTGCGACTCTGGAACTAGTGGTGAGAGGGGAGCAGTCTCCCCAAGACCGTGGACCAAGGGCAGAGAACATGTGTTCCTGGGGCTGGCACAGGCCAACCTCAACCCTCTCTGTAAAAATGTGTCTTCAGTTCCAGCAGAGGCAACTGCAAGAGGCCTGTGGCCGTAAGACACACCTGACTTCAGAGATGCTAACAGGTGAAAACCAAAAGTACATCTGAGAATCAAAAGAACACAGTAGTTGTGGAGGGAAAGCTGGCGTCCTCATCGCCACTGCAGGTCAAAAGAATCCCACTCAAGGAGCCTCCATCTCCCTGCATGGAGAGGGGAGGCCGGCGAGCCCGCCACGCAGGGCCATGGGAACTGGAAAGCTGGGAGGGGGCTGGAACGAAGCCAGAGCCCTAAAGCCCCCTGCTCAACTGGTCCAGCTTAAAGAGCCGCTGTCACACTGTGCTTCTCATCCAGAAAGAGAACACACGCGTGAAAAGAACAACGAGCTGGTGTGATGCCCTGAAGACAGTGGACACAGAATCAGTTTTTGGGGATGGAGGGATGGACACAGTGAAAATCACTCAGCTCGCCTGGGCCTAATAAACACTTCTCCGCTAGCTCTGTGTTTCTCCACTGATTTACTCGGCCCCAGACTGCATATTATGGTAAACTGGCAACCTGGAATGGCCATGAGAAGACACAGATGCGGAGCCCCTGTCCTCAGACACGGGACACAGAGCTCACGCCCAGCCACTAGTTGTTCCCAGGTGGAAACTGGCCCAGGCCTTTGCAACCAGGAGAAAAAGGAAAGGAAAAGAGGGACTTTTCATGTGGAAAGGAAGGAAACCACGTGGTATATTTCTTTTAGAGATGGAGTGATTTTTGGTAAAATAAATAAAAAGGCATACCTACTCTTCCCTTAATACATTTTGCGTAGACTTAAAGAACATATGTTTAAAAATCAGGAAACAATATAAACAGGCTTAAAAGAACATCAGCCTCATCCTGCCCATAATTGGTAAGAATGCCTCTTGCCAGTACGCAGTCACGTACAAAAAGACCCCTCCTGACATCGGTCCCCCCCCCAGATCATTCCATCAGCCCAGTGGGTAGAGGGAAGGACAAGCGTGAGCACCGGGATGCCCCGAAAGCCCCGCCAGCACTCAGAAGGGCAGTGGAGGGAGACACACATTTCCAAAGTGTCTGCTGTCTGGGTTGCGTTAATGGGAAGAACGGCTGAGACAGGATGCGAACAGCTGGACTTCAGTCAAGAGGCGTGGCCTGAGGCTTCCCTGGTGGCGCAGTGGTTAAGAATCCGCCTGCCAATCCAGGGGACACGGGTTCGAGCCCTGGTCCAGGAAGATCCCACATGCCGCGGAGCAACTAAGCCCGTGCGCCACAACTACTGAGCCTGCGCTCTAGAGCCCGTGAGCCACAACTACTGAGCCCGCGTGACACAGCTACTGAAGCCCGTGCTCTGCTACAAGAGAAGCCCGCGCACTGCAACAAAGAGTAGCCCCTGCTTGCCGCAACTAGAGAAAGCCTGAGCGCAGCAACGAAGACTCAATACAGACATAAATAAATAAATTAATTTAAAAAAAAAAACAACAACAGAGGAGTGGCTTGAAGCCATGAGGAGCGGATGGTGACAGGCAGTCCCAGAGAGGGATTTTAGGAAGACACATCTGTTTGCTCAGAGGGAAATAACGCAGCCTGGACATTTCATCTGGTGATGGCGGGTTTCCCGTACAGAGAGAAACACACAGTGAGTGAGAGCAAAACACACCAGGGCAACCAGACATCCTCTGAGGGGTCCTCTTGGAAAACCGTGCTTATTCTAGAGACACTGCCACTGTTCCAAAGGTTTCTGGAACTTGCCTTAGAGACACCTCCAGAACCACTAGAACAGTCTTTTAAGCGGCCCCAATACCAGCAAATCCTTATCTTAGTGTCAGTTTTTGAAACGGCCAAGGGTCACCTGCAGCTGGTGAGCAGCTGAAGAAAAGCTGAGCGCGTGGAGCCCCTCAGTCTCCCTAGAGGACCCCCTCGGATGCCCCAACACTGGCAGAACCCTGCAATGCCACCACTGCGTGACATCTGAGGGACACGGAGGACCATCATCCACTGATCCAAAACACGCTCACCGATGCGCTCCTCAGCCCTGTGGGGGACCCGGCAGGCTGACTGTGGCCACCCTTGACCTGCCCGGGGTGCCACAGCCGGGAAGTCCTGCGCCCTGTGTGCTGACTCCGAAGAGAGCATGCGTCCACCTCAGCGGCTGCAGAAGCAGCAGGTAACTCAGTGTTTCCCAGTTGCAAAAAGGAGACGTGATAAAGCAGCCAGCGCTCTGGTCCTCAAAATAGGAGGGGCCCCTCCCTCCCTCCCCCTCCCTGGCTTCGCCTAAGGGACCATCATCCATTCCAGCGTGTTCCCTGTGGGCCGCATGACCGCACGGGGCCCCGGGAAGCGGCCTGGGGGCAGAGAGCTTTCAGGTTCTTCCTGCAATTTATGGTAGCTGAGACAGACGGAGCCCCTACAATGACCTGGCGTGCCCCAAGACCTCTTTACCTACTGGACACAGCTCTTCCAACCTTCAGATCACCTCTCCCTGCTCCAGAAACTCCGGCTGGTGCCGTGCTCCAGCCACGCCCCTAAGCTCAGGGCGTCCAGAGATGGTGCGATGCTCAGTTACCTGATGTGCCCGCGGAGAAGTTCTTCAGCGAGGGCCTCTGGACCACGGTATAGGACTCGCCGACCACGAACACCTTGTACAGGACGGCGTTGTGGTTGATGAAATTCTGGACCACGCAGGGCGGCTGGATGGCACTCAGGCCCTCCTGGTTGAACACGATGGCCATCTGGGGAGACAGGGGGCCAAGGGCTTGGTCAGAATCCACCACCTCCTCAGCCTCCGGCACGGGGTGTGTCACCTGTCCAGAGCACTGCCACCAAGGCCCACCCCTGGTCCTGTAGCACAAGGGCTCCCCAAGAAGAGTTTCAAGCCAGGGTGAGTGGAGGGGGACTTTAGAAGAACACCTGGGGATCAATCCACGCCTGCTATGAGGGTTTGGAAATCCTGTACCATCAGGCCCGCCATGGAAGGATGAGCTGGCTGTGCACTGCGTAATTCCACTACCCACACTGCACCCAGGGAATGGGACCCCCTGGGTTGTGTACTACTTAACCCTTATGACCTCCTAAAGGTTCCTCCACAAAGTATTTGGTCGGGTGGGGGGTGGTGGTGTGGGGAGGGGGCCAGGTGGCTGGGCCAGGAAGCGGAAGACAATGGATCAGGGTTTGGGAGGCCTTGGGTCCAAGCCTGCGTAATGACAAGCGCTGCCTTTTGAGCGCTCATGACACACCCGGCCCTGTTCTAACCACTTTGCATGAACCACCTGGTGTTTCCCTCACGATGTACCCCCGAGGTGGGCACCGACACCACGCCCCTTTTACAGATGAGGACACTGAGGCCCCGAGGCACTTAGTGGCTGCTGGAAAGTGACAGAGCCCAGAGCCCAGAATGGGCTGGGGTCCAACAGCCCCCAGCCTTGCCGTCTTACACACTGAGTGAGCCACACGAGCACGTGAGGAACGGGAACATGCCGCTCCCCGTCCCTGAATCCTCTGGGGACAAAGGCCTCCACCAGGAGGGTCCGGCAGGGGACTGAGGTCGAGATGGGAAGAGGGGCGGCTGGAGAAAGCCTGCTCGCTTTGGCTGAGGCAGGGCCCACTGCAGTCAGCTGCCAGTGCCGGGGCCACGGCTAATGCTTCGTTCAAGTCCACGGGGCCCCAGGAAGGAGCCACCAGAGGCCCAGAGCTGCTGGGAGGGGTAACGGGGCTGGACAGCTGGCCACCACACTGGCTGTTGCCTCTCACAGCAACTGTCACAGAGCACCACCACGATGTGCCTGGTGCTCAGCTGGGTGGGGCAGAAGTAGAGATCCAGGCCACACGGGGAAACAAAAAGTGCGTGTGTGAGCGCACGCGCGTGCGCTTATCTCCTTAGCCCTCTGACGAAAGTAAGAGAGCCATACTCGGGTTCAAGACCCAGCCCTGGCACTCGCTGCGTAAGCCCTGTTTAAGCTCCATTCTCCTCACCTGTGAAATAGCATCAGTAACCACCATGGTGGGGCTTCCCTGGCGGTCCAGTGGTTAAGACTCCGCACTTCCACTGCAGGGGGCACGGGTTCGATCCCTGGTCAGGGAACTAAGATCCCGCATGTCGCGCAGTGTGGCCAAAAAAATTAAAAATAAATAAATAAATAAAATAACCACCGTGGGGTAGCTTCGGGGTCCTCCGAGCTTTCGGCTCAGTGGGGGGTTTTTTTGTTTTTGTTTTTAAAGGAGGGGATGCGGTATTCCACTGTGGAGCAAACGTGTGTGCTTACACGAGCTTGAAGCCAAGACAAGAGCCCAAACCATCGTGTGAACCTGAGATGAAAACAAACTAGTCCCGGTTTCAGTTGAGCGAGGGAGGGCTCGGGCAGACTGGGGTACAGGCGAGGACCCCGGTCAGAAAGCCCCCATTCCGGTGTAAAGCTCATCACGTGCACAGAGGTGTCCTCCATCCTCGCTGCACTCAGCACCCCCGGGCACCCCTGAGGTGGGTGACGAGCCTCGGCGTCCCACCCACAGGCTCACGCCACGGAGGGCGCCCCACCAGAGGGGGCGTCCCTCTGATGCTAACAGCCTCCTAGGAGGCAGACGGCCCGCGGCACACAAGCCCCCCGGGAATCTGCAACACCCCAGATCCCAATCTCAGGGCTCTGTCCCTGACCCCCACCCAGCAGAGGAGCCCCTCCCAGAAACAGCGCATGGCGGGCTGGGGGAGGCCCAGGGGTGGGGCAGTTGTGGGGGACGTGGCACACACCTTGGAGCCAGACTTGGATAACTGGACTGAGGGGTGAAATAGCCTCCCCTGAAGGCGCTTGACCCCATGGAGTCAAGACTCCCCTGGAGGAGGGTGGCCACCTCGATCCGGAACCCCCGCCCCGTCAGCAATGACCCAGTGGGCTCCAGGGCAACTGGTTCCACGACAGCGTATCAAACACTCCCTGGGCCAGGCCCCATGGCAGCACATGCAGCAACTCCCTTATCCTTCACAACAGCCACCATATCCCCAGTTACAAGTGAGGGACAGAAACTCAGAGAGGCTGGGTAATCTGCCCAAAGTCACACAGCCGGTGGTGCTCAGAACCAGACCTGGTCCCAGGCTGGTGTGATTCCAAAGTTCTTACGTCAACAGCAGAAGCGGTTCCTTCCTGGCAGGCTGACCTATTCTGCATTAGGCCGGTCTAATCACACCAATGACTGCAGTCGCCTTTCTGTCCTGAAAACCCCGAGGCACTGACCAACAGAGGAACCGTTTGGTGGTGAAAAGGGCCAGGTGGAAGGTTGGGGAGCCGGTGCTGGTGCCAGCGAGGGGAGTATCGGCTCCAGGGACACGATTCTGGCTGCTCTGAAGCCTTCCTGCTCCCCCCCGGGGCTCCCTCCTGAGCCCAGGCAGGCCTGGACAGGAAAGGCTCCACGAGGGCTCCTGACCTTAGGAGACAGCTGACCTTTGCTACAGGCCAGGATTTCCTGCCCTCACGTTCCCCCCCACAAGCAAAGGGACTCCTCAGCCTTGCAGCCCCATCACGGCATGTACCACACCATAGGGACACATCTGTTTACAGACATTTCCCCATAAACACACGCCAGGGATAAAGACATTACATACATCTTCTCCAGGGCGCAACGCCGGGGTTGTCCACGTTTAGTCATAGGTCTTGGGGGAGCATTTCTGGGGCTGCCCGCGACAGACTCTCCCACAGGGCCTTCTGGGTGGGTCAAATGTCTACAGCCCAGGGTGTCCTCCCATGCACCTAATGAGGGGGTCCCCAGGCTGGGCTGGGCCCCTGAAGACAATGTCCCAGGCATGGTTCTTAAGGACGGCAACAGGCCCAGCAGAGCCCCTGCCTGGCCATTAGCTCCCAAAAGGCTTCCTCCGCTCAGTCTCCCAACCACACCCCGCTGGTGCCCTCCGCCTCCGGGACTCTGTGCTCCCCACCAGGGCAGGACTCACATCTTACGCATCCTTCCCAGGGCACCCAAGGCCGGGAAGGACTACTGGGTGAACACAGGAATGAACGAGAGGGTGGGGCAGTCATGTACACAGCAGGTAGGGTGCTCCTTCCTCCTCTCACCCCCTTCCCAAATTCAGCAGGCCTGGCATCCCTGTGGGCAGCGATGAAAACTTTTCAGTGGGGTCCAGGCCAGTGCCTGGCACGGAACAGGAAGTGACCGACACCGACAGGCCAAAGGACTGGTCAGATGGAGGCCTGGCTCGCACGGGCACAAAGGGGGCAGGCACAGCCATCGCAGCCTCGGGGACAGGACAGGCACAGGGTGTGGGTGGAGAGAGCGTACAAAGCCACAGCCTCAGGAGCGGCAGCAGGCTAGGCGGGCTCC
>NW_020185338.1:122379-124685 GCF_003031525.2 Neophocaena asiaeorientalis asiaeorientalis | reverse complement strand
ATCGGGGGCAGGGGGATGGCCGGGGCGGGGAGGCGGGGGGCAGGGCAGTCAAGTCGTCACATCTTCCACTCACCTCGTGAGAGTTGGTGCCATGAGCCACTCTGGTTTTGCAAACTGTGGGTGGGGGAGAGAAAAAGAGGGGTGAGCGAGGTTATTCACCCACAAAGCCCAGCCTTGCAGGTACAGGGAGAAACTCTCAACAACTCCCGCAGCCCCTCAGGGGAGGGGCAGGTGGGAGCTGGAGGGCGGCGCGGACTCGACCAGGGCCAGCACCTGCCCGCGGGTGAGCTGGACGGACGCCGCCAGGCCAGGCCCTCACCACCCAGGAACCCAGGGACCCGGGGCCATGCCCTCCTCGGCGGCCGAGGCCTGCCTGCACCCTCGGGAAGTTTAAGGCCCACCCGGCCCCCACGTGGCGCGCTCAGGGCGCGATACGCACTGAACGGGAAGGCCAGGCCATTCTCCTCCAGGAGCCGCATGGTGTCGTCTCCGCCCAGGCTCGTGAGCTCCATGAAGGGTGGTGAGCAGATCCTGTCATCTGGGGGTGGAGGAGAAGCCCGACTCAGCACCGCCCTCTCCCCAGGGCCCCCTCAGAGCCCCTGCCCACCCCATCTGATGGCCCATACGCCACCGCAGTCACCCACATGCCCCGGGAATGAGAGCGTAGACTTTCACTACATTTTCGAATAGCGTTTCTATAATGACGGAACCAACACATGATAACGGCAAAGGCTGAAGATCAACTAAAAGTGAAAACCAGACACAGTCACAGATACGACTGCGATTACCTCCTAGCCCACACTTGGGCACGTGACACACACACACAGCTCCACAACGAGGTACTGTTTTGTAACTCAAATTTTCACTCAATCAACTATGAACACTGTTCTGGGGCGATAAAGACTTCACCCTCCAAAGGGTAAGCTGGGATGAAGTGAGAGAGTGGCATGGACTTATATACACTACCAAATGTAAAATAGATGGCTAGTGGGAAGCAGCCGCATAGCACAGGGAGATCAGCTCGGTGCTTTGTGACCCCCTGGAGGGGTGGGATAGGGAGGGTGGGAGGGAGGGAGATGCAAGAGGGAAGAGATATGGGGATATATGTATATGTATAACTGATTCACTTTGTTATAAAGCAGAAACTAACGCACCATTGTAAAGCAATTATACTCCAATAAAGATGTTAAAAAAAAAAAAGACTTCCCCCTTCATAGGCAGTATCAGCTCAATGATAATCACGGGAACGACACCAGCCCTGCAGCTCTTATCCCAGGTCTAGCACCGCCAAGGGCTTTACGTACATCGCCTCAGAAGTCTGCAAATAATCCCGTGGGGAGGACGCTGAGGGGGGTGGGGGGATTAAAGAGCGGCTCGCGGTCACACAGGGACCCCTGGCATGCAGCCTCTCGCCACCTAACAGAGGCGGCTCCCGACCCCTCTGTCACCCCGACGGGCCACACTCGAGCACAGGCATCGCCCTCCTCCTGCCACCACACTCCAGCCCCGGCCCCACCCCCATGCCGCTGCTTTCCTGAGTCCCCGCTCTTGGAGGGGCGCTCGCTCACCCTGTGGGTTCCAGGCATATTTGGTTTTCTGAGAAGCTCCGGGAGCTGGGTGTGCTCTGTTCGTCAGGACGCTCCTGGTGCCAGACACCGAGTGAGGGCAAAACAGATTATTCGTGGGAAAACTAAGTGTCTTCTGAATCTCTCTACTGATTGTTAAATTGCATGACTGGTCTGTTATTACTACTCAGTCTACCTCTCAGGGCACCAGCTCCCAGGAGGTAAGACCACCCTGTATTTCTGGGCACAGGAGCTGGGAAAGGCTGAGCATTAGTGGGATGGGGGTGACACCCCCATCCCCGCCACAAACTTGGAAACCAAACCGAAAGCAAACAGTAAAGCAGCTTGTCTCCAACAGCTTCTAGCTACTTGGCTGGCTAGGAGGTCAGTACATTAAAACACTGAAACCAAGGTAAGATCCAGCTTCACATATCTCATAAAAGCCAGTGCCAAGAATTACACAGGGAACATTAAGTGTTTTAATCTCCCTCCCCGCCCCCCGCCAGCCAAGTCCAAACTCCAAACAGGCGCACAGTGATGGCAGGTTCTCGGGGACCCAGGGAGGGTGGAGCCCTGGCAGACGGCGAGGCAGGCCCTCTGCACGGGGCACTTGTATTCCTCAGGGACAGATGCTGAAACAGAGGCCCAAAGAGGCAGTCTTTGCCCAAGGTCATGACAGCCACATACAGGGCCAGGACAAGGAGCCAGGCTCACATGGCAGGCCAGGGGAAGAGAAGCCAG